>NW_008795523.1:811568-828990 GCF_000699145.1 Aptenodytes forsteri
AAAAAAAAAAAGCAGAACTAATTTCTGCTGTATTCACATATGTTTGATAAAACCTGAATTTGTCAGAGATACCACTAATTTTAATGAGGTCTCTGATGGAGAGGAAGTCTTCTCAATGTGAATCAAAATCATTAAATATTATTAGAAATTGTGCTTTTGTTCCTGCAAACAGCTTTAAATGAACAGATAATGGTGAATGCTATTTAGCTAATCAGATTCCTTTATCATTTGTTTGGTGTTTTATTGTTCCACAGATTTTATGTATGAGGTTTATTTGTTATGAATACCAGAGAGCCTTGTGCAGATCCAGTTGGGGTTGGCCATAGGCACAGAAGTGCATGTGTTTGCATAAGGGCTGGACCAGCTTACATTCCGCTAACATTTTGAATCAGGATATGTGAGAACATTGCTTTTTCATTTTCTACAAAGATATTAAGACAAAGTTTCCTTATTCAGCAACATTAAAATTGAATGTCATGTTATACTCATGATATTATTGAACATCAAGTATTCTGGTAAACAGCTGGCATAATCCTGGATTGCACATCTGGTAGGTGCGGATGGAATTCATTAGAATAAGTCTTCCATAAATAATGTGCCAAAGCTTTGATATAACAAGTGCTTATGCCTGATGGCAGCCATTTACTGTTTGCCAGTTCAAATGTGCTTCCAGTATTGGAATTCATCCACACTGGCACTTGAAATATTGAGAAAGAGCTCACTACATTTTGGAGGTGAAAGTTGAAGTAAGGGAGCCATATACTCAGTTGCTATGAACTACAGCAGCTCCAGGGAAGTGAGCAGAAGCACCTTACTTTGTAGCTGAAATTTTGGCCTGTATACTTCCAATTTTAGCCAGCTTAGTACTATTTTAGAGCACTTAATCATGGGGCATATCATTCTAGAGAAGTGACCTTGAATAGAGACGTCCCCTTAGAGAAAAGCCTAAAACAACAAGAGAGGAAGGACTTACGTGTTATCATAGAACAATAGAAGATAGATCTGGAAAGAACCTTGAGGAGTCACCTACACTATCTTTCTGCTCCAAATGTATTTACCCCATTCCCAATGGATGCTTGACTAATCTGTTCATTAATCATTTATCATTAATCCCAGCCCAACATCATCAGCAGAAAGTAGTATGCATAGCTCCCCCGTGTCCCTTACCCCAGATGCAGGGAAACATCTGACATTTTTTTCTCTTGATAGGACATGTAAGCAAATGATTATCATCCTTGCTGTTTGCAGATGCGACAGAAGTGTTCAGCTGAAGTGCTGACAAGAGGTTGGAATATTTAAATCTGACCATGAGGCTAGTGAAAGAGGACCACAGAATAACAATTCAGATATTTTTATTTGTGATTCAGAGGATAGCCTCATCTAAAAATTGATCAAAAGGAAGCATCATTCCCTCCAGACATTTCATTATAATGTATTCTTATTATTATTTGTATTTTATTTTAAACATGCTGCCTTTCCTGTAAAAAAAAATCTGTTCTTTTATGCTGCCACATATATAAAAATTGGTTTCCAAGTACTATTAAATCTCTCTTATCTTTTCCCTGGCAATAACAAAAGGCTTATAGAATTCCGTACTTGGCTCTCAGTATGGGCATATTAAAGAAAAAGAAGCTGAGCTGAAATGCATAACAAGTATAACAAACACTTGATATCCCTGGGTAATATTTTCAGAGGCACGTAGGTTGTTTAGTAACATAAACCAAGAGATTTAGGCTCATAGGTGATTTGGGCACTTCCAAAAAATTAATCTCACAGAAAAATCTTGAGAGAATAATTTTGCCCCTCAAACGAAATACTTAAATTAGATTTTAGCTGAATTATAAACAATGATGAAGGCCTTACCCAACTGATTGTTCTTCCTAAATAGATTGCACATTATCTATTTCTCTGCAGAGTAATTTCTTTTTATGCCTTTATGCCCTATCGAGCCACAGCTGATCAGAACATTTTTACCTGTGTAAGTGAACAGTAAAGTATTAACAAGTCACCCTTCATTACACCTTAACAATAGATACAAATAGCTCAATTTTTTTTCTTGTTGTCGTTATATTTTTATTGTTGTTGATAAGGATTTTGTATACATTTTATTCTTAAATTTCTCACTTTCGTATCACAATCTTTATCAGGATGACCTGGGACCAGAACTGACGTAAAATGCAAACATTCATTTAGCAAGATGAGAGCAGCAAAAAGCTTGTTCATGAACATAGAACAATTTTTACTCATTGGCAATAATTGCTTCTTATTAAAATTGGCAAGAATGATGAATCCAATGCTCCAAGAATTTTACTGACATCAGAAAATTAATAGAGGACCACAGGAAAAAATGCCTGGCCTAGAAAATAGGTGAAAACCAGGGCTGTGTGGGTAGTAAGCATCTAATAAGAGTTATCTATAACCCAAAGTTGAGAGGAACAGGGCAATGTTTATCTCTTGACTTGTATCTTCAGTTATTAACTGTCTTTAAAAGCATTTGGATTTCTTGTCATGGTGACAAGCTTCCATGTTATCTCTCCTGCCAACTGTAGAGGAGAACAACAGAGAGGAGAGAAAAAGGTGTTTTTGAATTAGTGGTGCTAACTTCCCAGTCTCCCTCCACTTAAAACTTGGGGGAAAAGGAGACACTGTTCTGGTGCTTACAGTAATAGTGGTTTCAGTCTCAGAGAAGTAGTGTGGAATTACAGGTTTACATTTGTGCTTGCCATCATACCACTACTTTCTAGTTCCTTTTAATTCAATAAATGTTCTCATTTACAGTTAGTCATAGTTTCCCTCTAATACATTATTGTCATTTAATACTATACGGTTCAAAAATAAGAAAGATGCTGCAGAACTGCTGTTTAAGATTATTAAAAACATTTGACATCAGCCTGAAGATACTGCCTATGACATTAATAGCACAACTTCAACTGATTTCAGACGAACCACGGTTAGGCCAATGCCATAATGTACTTTAGAAAATCCCAGCTATTATGCTTTGTCTTCATCTTTTTGAATCCTCTGCACAGTGACTATGCTTACAAACACAACAGAAGTTTAGCAAACCTAATGATGTGGCAAGTCAGCTGTAGCTCAAACTGTGATCTGATGTTGAATGTACATCTACACTGGAAGACTAATGCAATAATGAGGAGAGCAAGCATCTAGCATTTCACAAGATTAAAAAAACCCACCTTGCTTGTATTATGACTGTCTATATTGTTACAGACAATAATTGTCTGCAGATTGCCGATAGAAAGACATTATATGTCAGCAAAGAGTTGCAGGATTTTCTGCATTTGTTTTTGGTTTCAAAAACAATTTAAAATTTCCAAATTTCAAAAACATTTGGAAATCAAAACTCAGTTTTGTTCTATTACATCTACTGAAATAAAGTGTTTATACATATTTTCTTAAAAAAAGAAATTGAAGTTCATCTAGTTCAAGAAGATGTTTGTAATAAAATAAAAAAAACAGAACAACTTCTAGATGCATATCTTGATGATTTTTTTTTTTTTCTTGAACACATATATAAGAAAATAAGAGATTAATAACAATTAGGCCAGAGGGAACATTGGATCATCTAGCCTTACTCATTTATTATAGGACATTAAATTTCACTCTTTACCACTGTAAAGTCAAACATGTCTTGTATTTAGTAAAAGCATAGCTTCCAAAAAGACATCCTCTCTTGATTTGAAGATGTTGAGAGACAGAGAATTCATTTCTCTGCTGGGTTGTTCCATTCATTAATCACAGCCACTTGTTTTTAAAAAATGTTTTATTCCTAATTTAAATTTTTCTGGTTGCTTCTTGCAACCATAAATCTTGTTATGGCTTTCTTTACTAGATTTTAAAATCCTCAGTACCCTATATTTTCCATCTATGATGATAACTGTAAGTAAAAAAAGTAATTTAAAAAAAAAAAGTCAATACATGAAACCCTTTACATCTTTCACTGTAAGACATTTTCTGTAGACTGCAAATAATTTCTATGGATTTAGCTACCTCATCTCCAACTCTTAACCTCCTTTCAAAGTTGTGAATATTGGAATTGCACACACAGTTTTCTAATAGCCTTACCAATGCTGTATATTGTTATAAACCCTTAGAGAGATGCATTTTCTATTTATTTCCTTTCTTTTTTTATATGAGTAGAAAAAAAATAAAAAGAACTAAAAAATATTAGTCCATTCACCAGTTTAGTGTTTAGGCATTATACAACATAAAACTCAAACCCCTAAGAAACGTTCCTAAGTGAATAGGTGGAAAACATTAAAATAGTCACAAAAGTCTGCCTTATTCATTGCCAGAAATCTGTTTAGAAGCATAAGTTAATTCCTGCAGATTTTGTGAGGCGAAGTCCTGTAAGGAGAAGCTAGGCTTATAACTACATGGCTGCCACAGCTGCATTGTTCAGATATACCTGCCCTGAGTTTGCATTAGCTACTGGAAGAACACACAGAGAGAAATCATGCGGGTTAAGTTTCCTACTTTAATATGTAGCTTCCTTGTCAGGCAGGTAAGGCTGAAGATAAAAGGGAACTTAGCTTTGACTGGAGTTGAGTATGTATTTTTCTTGGGATAATTTAAGCAACACAGTCATATTTTAGATGCTTTTCGGTGTATGTAAAATGTGAGAGTAGGGTGGATAACCCAACAGCTTTCATCACTGAAGGTGTTAGGTCAAAACATTGGCATTTATTCCTAGGTCAGAGGAAATATTTTCCTTAAAAGCTCTGACAAAGATGCTGAAACCTGCCTGAAAGGACAATTTCAGGGAATTAGCAGTAGGTTCTATTTTTTAAAATTATTAATTTCTTCTCGGCCCCGGTATTGCTGCAATTAAGGTAGATAGCTGCACCTCTGTAGCAAATAGTTTGGGCTTCTACCAGCCTTGACCAGACTTTATCAGGAGACAAAGACAGAAGCTCTTTGTCTTGTTTTAAAATTCTGTAATGACTGAGTCAATTCCTCCAGTAAATGGAGGAAAAAAACCAACACCTCAACCTCCTCTCTCCTTCTCAAGCCCTGTTGCAAGTCACATTTCTATAGTGAAACACTAACAACATCATTTACAGCCATCAGCCTGCTGCAATAAAAGAGAGACATAATTTCAGTGTGGCAAAGTGTAGCATCTCTCTTCTTATTAACATCAGCTCTGTTTCTTGTTTCATCACAGGAAAAAAATCTCCCTTGTCAAAGACCCACTGTAAGACTTGCAAATAACTGACTTCAAACTGAGAGAAGCTTAGCACAGCTATTAGTGGAAGGCTCCCTTTTGACTCCCTTGGTAAACCTGCTTTCTATACACCCCCAGGGTTCTGGTTCAAGGACTGGCTGAGTGCACACACAGCAAGTTCAGTTACCAGATTTAATCTGTCAGATGCAAACAGCTGTCATATCCATCTGTGGGACATGCTGAAAGGGTGGAGAGATCAAAACCTGAGATTCCCTGTGAGTTTCCAGGATTAACAGTCCCTGAAGTACCAGAGGTCTAGATGAACAAATCTAAGTGAGTACAGGGTGAATCCAGGTAATTTGGCAGGTCTGAGACAGGCGTATGGCAGGAAATATTACAGGGCAAGAAGAACATTTCTGCTTTTCTTTCAAAAGTGTTTGTGAAAAATGTTCATTTTCCTGTTATGCTTTCTGTTCACTTTTAGCAACTGGCCAGGCAGTTGTTTTGGTGTCGCTGCTGTTGTGCTGCGCCATCCGTAGGAATGCTCCTTGGCAGCATTCCTTTGACCAACTCTGACATTTTTGTCATAAAGAATACCCAGTCCCTCCCTTCTGTTGCTAAACTAATTCATGCAGCACAGTTAAGACTGAGATTTATCCTCTGCCTCATTTGCCTCATATCTGACTGCTGAGCTTTCAGCCTATCTTGTCAATATCTCAACTTGACTGCATGACTGAGTTGCGGCCTTACAATTTCTACTTTGGGGAAGAAGGTATACATTGACATTCATTCAGAATTTTCATTCAGATGGACAAATGTTTGTTTAATTTTCATGACTTCAGATATGTCTGATTTAGTACAGAATGTTTAAAAAGGTAAGTCATAGAGCATACTTTTAAAATTTATTTTAAGTTATTGAAGACCTCAAGTCTGCAGTGAAGTAATAATATGCATATAGAGAGAGTTCCCAATAACTAAAGAGACAATCCTAGTTAAATTTATGTTTGGAGAGAAGGATCAACACAGTGTGTTTGTATAGCTAAGTTGCAGTTTCTCTGCAACTACTGAAGACATTTCAAATACAGTCAATGCAAAAAGGGGAAAAAAATACACGTAGCCTCTCTTGTTTGAGATAATTGCCATATACGCTCATGCAAAGGAAAAAGAAATGGGAAGAATTTACTTCATATTTGAAAACAAATTATTTTAAAGAGATAACAGAGATCACATTTTGAAAAGTAACCCTTCTTTAATAGGTACATCCAAGACACTAGACATCGCACTATGAATACAACCCTAATCACATCACTCTGCAAATGCATGAAACATGCTTGAATTTATCTACAGGCCAACAAGGAAAAAAAAAAAAAAAAGAAGAAAGCCTCTAAGCAAGAACAAATGCTTCAACTAAGAAACTTCTAATAAATCAAAGCCATAATATTTTAATCTTCAAGTATGCTCTGTTAGTTATTTGCAATCTTAATCAGTCTTTCTTTTAAAAAACTTCTGAAAGTTTTGAACAATGACACAAAATTAGGGCTGTGATGAGCAGTTCCCCAGAGTTTTGAGTTTTGTTCAGAAAGTCCTTCAAAACCTGCAATCTAATTAGAGCTCCTAAGGAAGCAGCATTCTTCTGTGGATAGTAATTGGAATATCAGTCACAAAAGCAAGGGTAATATGTTGTAAGGATAATCAAGTTAGCTTTAAACAGGGTAGCACAGGCACCTCTAATAGTTTAACCACAGCAATAAAGAAGCTATTGTGAGCTTACAGCCATGATTTATTAGCAGTTTTGAAGCCCACACTCATCTTTGTGTTGGTATGGGTTCTCATGCTTTAACCAGTGTTAAACTAGTCAGTGAATATAGACTTGATCCTACTGTGGCTAGCACTTCAGACTTAGTCTTGAATTGCTCTCTTAGGTCTACCATTTGGACTTGAGAAATAATTGCTTTTCACCATGCCTCAGTTTTGCCATTTGTAGACTAGGAACAGTAATATTCCTTGTAAAATTGCTTTAAAGGCTATGGATATAAACTATGATAGAATATTCTTAGAATGACTGAGGGGAAAATAAGATTTTGTAGCATGAGGAGCAAGCACAATTGGGTCTGGTCTATGTTCTGTGCATAAATTTCAACCAGTCACTGGTTAGTATCCTATCTGCTCTAACTTCTTGCTTTAATTAGGCCTTGTTGAGAATAATGTAAAGTGCTCTGTAAGCATTCAAGGCATTTTAGCCAGTTTAATTTCTCCAGTGTATAGCAGGCTCCTGATGCATGAAGCAATCCCATCTAAGCCAAAAGATATTAACTGTGATTATGACTAAAATGTATGACTAAAATGACTTCTGAATCAGTCCTGTAAAACTACATGTTAACAAAACATTCGGTGATATGTACCCTGTGCTTTGTGTACATATATGTTACAGATTTGAAAAGGAGTCACAAAAGGCAAATACAACACTTGTCAAGCAAGAATCTTACTCATTTTCATTGGCTTGATATCCAAGATTTCCTTCTCTTCTCTCATCTACCCTCAACCAACATAAACAAAAGGACAGACTAATATTTATGTTCCTCAGCCGCTCAAACAGACCAAACAAAACCCCCCAACCACCCCTGTGCAAACATTTTATAGAGCACAGCAGATGTCCAAAACAGCTGACAAGACAGGAAAATGTTAACACTAACACCGTAACAAGTCGAGTAGAATTTTGCTGGTCACAGGCTGCTCAGCAAGCAAGTTCAGGGAGTTAACAGCAAAACTGCTGCATATCTTTAAACTTTGCGCTGTGGGTCATGTAAACATTCCTTTCATAGAAACTGTGCTGGGAATGTAGAAACTCTCTGACCCTGCTGTGTCTTCCCTATAAGGTTTATCATAATGCTGTGACATAACTACATACTGTATCTGTCAAAAAGATGGCATCTTGCTGTTTAAGAAAACCAAGCTCGTGTTTATCAGTGGAATCTGGAGAAAAGCAATAATGCAGTCCTGTGCCATTGGAAACATTTCCATTGATATCGACATTTTTTAAAACAAATTGTCATTTGAATGTGAATGTAAACTGTAAGACTGTAATGGTTCTTTTCTAATAGTAATAAAAACAGGTATGGAATTGAATAGGCATACATGGTCTTGAGGAGTTTAAATCTCAATTAAACTTCTCAGATGGAGTACTAGTGCTTCCGCAGATAATCAGGAAAATAAATGGTAACATTTAATTGTATGTATTATTTCTTTGCCTTTTTCTTATTTTTCAGAGGCAGGGAAGTTGGAGATTATACTGCAGCATTCTAGTCATTTCACTGCAGTCCTAAAGCAATATGTCATTGTCAGACACTTTATCTGTCACTTGCACTCTTGCCCGTAGACAGCAGTAGCCTTCTGGGAGATTTCATGGTGACTTTTTTTTTTCCCCCAGGCTGCAGCAGGTGTGAAGTCACCACAACTCTATTAGCTCCACTGTGGCAATGAAAGCGCATTATTATAATAGAATTGGATGTCTACTCATTACTAGGGAAGCGACTTGCTCCAGGACTTGCCCTTTTTCTATGTAAGGCCACACTTTCCTGCCAGCTTTTTTTCAGAAGAGGCCTCAAAAATGAAGACATCAAACACTCAGCTGGAATCCAACTGCATTCCACCCTGCCATCCTCACAGACTGGACCTGAAAAGCCTTCTCTTATTTCAGTCTTGACAAAAGCAGGACAATGGGTGGCTATTGGTAAAGTCTTTTTTTGCAGTTAAGAGCCATAAGCATTATCCCAGGAATCTCCATTCACATGAAGATAATGCACAGTCACTCTCTCCTTGTTTAGACTACAGCTCAGCCTATCTCAGACCACCTCTTATTTTCTTTCTTGCTTTTTAATCCTTGGCTTTACCTACTGAGCTATCCAACAACTGAACAAACTAAATAGGAAAATAATTGTGGTAAGTCTAAGTGCATCGAAGCCTTAGACAAAGATGCCTTGCCTTTTCCCCCTCAGCTCCTAAGCTATATTGGTGGGAAGGAACTTCCAAACAGACATGTTTAAGACTGCCGAATGAGCTTCTGGAGCCTGGAAGGGGTCAATGTATTCTGTGGAGAATCATCTATCCTTCAGAGGTAAATGGAGTTGATCACAGATATTCTTAGCACCCAGCTTCTTAACGGGCTTTTTGCACACTAGTCTGCATTTACACATGAGGTTATTACTATAAAAAAAAATCCTTGTGTGTTGTTTAAGAATTTCAGCTCCTGGTGTTTGTTTTGTTTTGTTTTGTTTTGTTTTTCAATAAGGGTGAAGAATATGTTAGGAGGTTCAGAAGCAAACTTTTCTGTTGCTGAGGCTCTCTCTAAAAGGGTGACAGAGAAGGCATGGTTATGTCTAAGGAAAGATTACTTGAAGAAAAGTTTTCTTCTTTAGCAAAGATATAGACTACCTGGAGTGTACATGAAAGAGAATTCTTTTTTAGATATATCTTTACATCTTTAAATTAAACAAATACCTCAGCTAGTAATGTTTTCCTTTACTGGTTCTTCTGCTCCTTCCAGCCTCTATCCTGTCACCAATAACAGCAATAAACAAGTACTGAAAGGCTTGAAGTTTCATTTCCTATAACAAATTGGATCATATTCCAAGGAATAAGCCCTGCTGAGGTTTATTTCCTTCCTCTACTCCATTTTCTATGTTTCTAAAGCCTTATACCACTGCTTTGACAGGTTTCTGTTTGCCTGTCACTTGGATTTGACTAAGTTCTGTCCTCTTATTCACACCTGAAATCACCCTAGGACCTACCAACTTTCCAAAGGTATCCACAGGATTCAGTAGAATTTCAGCTGAAACAATTAACTTTCTGAAAGGTTACCCAACATCCTCTGTGATCCTGACTCCACCAATTTGCCAGTCGCATCCAGGGAGTTGTTCTTATACATCCTTACACTTGGCTATATAGAAATACATTTACCAGGTACGCTTGGTTCAGATCACTTTTCAGTGCAGATAAATCATGAGAGCTGTTGTATCCTACTTAGGCAGTTATGCAGACTTAGTACAATATCTGAGAAACTTCTGTAACTGCACTGTTAGAAATCACCTTTGTTTCACCATCTGCCTCTCAAAACCAAAACTATGCGGGAACATTTTTCCCATTTATTAAGTATATTATCACTATGTGTATTTATGTTAAGATAGAGAAGGTTGAAGAAGTGGGTTTTCTTTCCCATGCAAAGTTGTTCTAGTAAACTCCTTTCGAAGAATAATTACAGCAATTAACATGATCAGTTCTGTTAAAGTTATGTCTCTGTAGGGATTTTTGTCTGGACATGAGGATTACAGCTGTCAGCAGTGATGTGCCTCTTGAAGAACAGCTATTCTGGATACTGACCGTTTAGCATTTTAAAGGTATGAATTGAGGGCAAGATCCAAAACAAGATTTAGATCTCTAAGTCTGTAAAACCAACACTTACCCTGTTCAGGGAGCATATTTGTGTCCCACAAATTGTTTGGGCTCTTAAGATTCTGCTACAAAACAGGCCCCAAAGCATTTGCCTCTTATCTGATGTATCTAGGTGCTCACCAGCTGCTTAAGCCACCTGAGATCTACAAGCTCTTCAGCCTTGTGCCCAGTGTGTTCCCTGGGCTACCTGGACTAATGCATTCTAGCAATACAAAATGCAGCAGCCATGGTGAAATTCACCAAAAGGAGAATTCCAGAGGAGGAAGCCCGATGTCAGTATAGGAGCTCTGTGTATCTGTCTAGCAGTTGGCACACTCCTCTGGGAAGGAGGAATAGGTCAGTTCCCTTGGCACATGGGGTTACAAATTCTCAACTTTCATTTTCAAAACAGTGCAAAAATGACATTAAAATAGTTACCAATATCCAATTTTATAGACATTCCAAGCCCAGCTGGTGTTTGACAACTGTTTCACTTAAAGTATAAACTAGTCCAGATGTGCTCCCCGTCAGGTCCCCGCGGAGGCTGGGATATCCCCAGGGGATACCAGCCAGGGCCTGTCCCACCACCCCAGCCAGGAGCAGGGCAGCTGGGGGCACCAGAGCAGCCACAGCCATGGTCACCGGGCACCTCCTTGGGGATGGGGATGGGCTGAGGCCAGTCTGGGATGTGGGCCTGCAGATGTGTCCGGCTTGACAGGGCCAATGGCTGGGCAGGGCAGGGCTGTGGGGAGCTGGAGATAGGCCCTGCTGCGGCATCGCTGGGGCAGGGGCTGACAGCCCAGGGTGGCTGAAATGGGGTCCTGAGCCACAGGCAGGGTGGGTGGAGCCCTTTGGAGGGGCTGGGCAGGGACAGTCAGTCCCATTAGTGCCCTTGCCTTGCGATATCTGCAGCCCAATGCATGCACAGGTAAGACATGGCTTTTTAGGCTCAGGTTTCTTTGGTGAAGGAGCATTTCTGACAAATCTGAGAGGTCTCCCATCTCTGACGTGGAAGTCCTGATTATGGGGATGTAGGGCTATGTCTTTCTTGCTGTCTCCCGTGACGCTTTCTTCCTTGGCTAGAGAGTTTTAGCAGGCAGTGCACGGGGTATGGTGAGCTAGGTAGTGTATGCGAACTCATCCTTCTGCAGCTGGTCACACATCCTCGGGCCAAGTAGCGTGTAATATTTCAACTCCCTGCTCTCACAGCAGGTTTTCTCTATACTACCTATCAGGCAGTATTTGTCACTCAACCACTCCCTTCTTTTCTCATACTGTTTTTCCATAAAAAGTAAGTGTTGGTCAACTCTGTTCAGTGGCATGATTTAAGTGTCTAAGCTGAGAAGAGATCTGCATTTTCAGAAGGGATTTTCGGTTTCCCATGGGTGTCTTACTGAAGGCTACAGCTACAGAAGAGTCCAGCAAAGGCATAATTATAGATGTGTCCTTATTGTCTCGCCTGGTAATTTCTCTGCTTGACGTATCATCAGCTGTACATTTCATTCTTAGGTACCCAGCAACAATCCTACAATATATAGGCAGCTTGAGAGCCTAACTCGGTGCTAAGAATTTGAGATATTTAACTGTTAGGTGTCATGACTCTCAGCACTGTCCAAGTGCTGAGAGTCATGCTGTCAATGTCCATTGACATCTTTTTAAGCTGTCAATATTCAGACCTGACAACAGATGGGATATGTTTTTTTGTTTGTGTACCTATTCTTCCATTTTTTATTGTTTTTCGTTTGTGTACCTATTCTTCCATTTTTTATTATAATCATGTGCTTACTGTTGACAGACAATAACAAAAGAAAACGTATGATGCTACTTGCTTAGAATAGGTGAATTAGCTTTATATTCTGAATTAGTCTGGAATAAGTAAAAACCTCTCAAATTTAAAAAATTGGAGAAAAAAGAAAAGAATTTCTCTGATATCACTGTGGAATACCAATAGACTGTAAGTATGTCATTAGGAACAATAACAAAAATAGAGAGGGAAAACATAACTGAATATACAGCACTCAAAAATGTTGTTCTAGCTTCCATTCTAAGTGTCCGTGAAATGGTTTATCATCTTAATGTCCTAACTCTACAATAGCTGTGGCTTATGTCACTAAACCAACTGTTCATCAGATTAACATTTTACAGCAGTTTTATTGCTGTCTTTAGAAAGCAAAACCAAAACAAACCCCTGTAGCCCTGGTTGAATATTGCAAGACATTTTTCACTGATGTTTTAATATCTGCAATTGCTCCCTTTCATTTGGTACTTTTTCTTCTTTGCAGTATGTTAGCCATGATAATTAATAGACTCTTTAGGTTGTCTGATTTTATCAGATTTATATCAAACAGTCAGAAACATGACATATAAGCAATGTAGCCAGCAAAACTGAAAGTTGCCAAATATTTCCAATTGAGTTAATTTGTGCTGGTTAAAGCTTTTGAATTTTTAAAGTGTGAGTAAACTGTAAAATAAGTTTTAATATGTGAAAGAGAAAACACATAAGAAAATCTCAGTAAGAGATACATCTCTTTCTTCAGATATATAAAAGATGAGAATTCTTTGAGAGATTTGAAACAGAAAGTCAAGAGTTTGAATTCTGCAACTGCTATTAGACTTTTGTGAATAATGGAAATAATCAATGAAATATTTTGTTTAATTTATGAAATTTAGCCTAAGAAATATCTGACAAGCAAAGTTATGAAGGATCTATGACTGAATAACTTCAGAAAGGATGTGTGTTCCTTACTAAAGGGCATTCATGACTCTACTCTGTCTCTCAGCAGTCACAAGGAAATGAATCTAAGATCTTCATCCATAAAGATATGCCAGAGACATTGTGAGCAAAGACACTGTTCCTTTCCACTTCAGTTCCTTGATCTGGAATGACTTGGGATTTATTTCATCTGGTGGCATGAACTAGATAGGTAGAGAAGGGTGAAAAACCCACTACTTCGTACAATATCCCTGAACAGTAGAAAGGTATATTGCTTCAACTAAAAATAATCTTCCTCCTTCAACATAATCTGGAAATGGTGGAATGCTTTATAACATTGTATCCCCTTCATAGAGAAGGCAATCATCTGTTTCAGCAATGCATATTCAAACCCTAGCAGCAGCTGGAATTAAAGAGCTGCATATTACAATAGTCTCTTGTACAATATTTCTATAAAATTGAATATTCAGGAATGTTCCTGTCCTTGTCTTTCTAATGTATTTTTTTCATCCTTACTGTTATTCATTTATCTACTTTCTTTTCCTGTTTATAGTTCTTCCTTCCTTCCTTCTTTTTTTTTTTTTTTTGGTATTAGCTCTTAGATTATTTTCTCTGGGTTCAGGGTACAAAAGGAATTTGCAGAAGTCATATTAATATTTACTGTTTATTGTTATAAAAGGACATAAATGTTGAAAACATGGAAAGTAAAATTTCAAAGCAATGAAGTAGTAGAAGTGTTTTAATTTTTCAAATAAAAGACAAGCTGCTGTTTTCTAACATAACCTATTATTTTGGATACCATTACATCAAAAAATAAGGTAATTTTCATTTTAGTGAAATTTCATGAACATTACAAAATTTTGACATTAACATCTTCTTAACTTTTAATACTTTTAATAATCTTTTCACTTCATCTGAATAATGACTGACATCTGGATCTCAAAGCCATCAAGCATAATAATCTAGCAAATGTATCAGGCAAGAAACTGAAAGCTTCATTAAAGAACCTGCTTAATTAACCTACATGTCTACAGAAGTGCTATGGACATTTCAGAAGACTCCAATGGATACAACTCCATTATAGGCAAAGAAGCATTTACAGCGTTCAGGTAGGTCTGGGCCACCTTTTGCAATTTCCATCTTGCCCTCCTTCAGATCAGTGGCTGCTAGGGTATGCATAATTATCTATTTAATTCAGTGAAGTCAAATAACAGTGGCAGGATGACTGAGTTACTTCCATTTGCATGTGTAAAGGAAGCAACTGTGTACTTTTTTTTTACAGAAAGCTTTCTTAATACCTTTGTGATTTTAGTAGGTGTTCACATGTCCCCATCATGTTAATCTGTGAAGACTTTAATAAAGTGACATGTTTTTAAAGAATCCCTTTGTTTGAAAGTAATTATTTCTTTGTAGTTATGGCTATTAAAATCAAAGTTATACCTATATCTACAGATAAAATGAAATACACTGTAGAAAAAAAGATAATTTTTGAATAAAGAATCTTAGGAAAGAATACACTGTTGCCAGCAACAAATGACATCAATAACAGAATATTAATAACGATCTATTTGAAAAGTTTTCTTTTAATTTGTTGGCAATGGATTAGAAATCCATTTCCTCATTGTCTTTTTTTTTTTTTTTTAAATGAAAAATCTGGCTTAATTTAAGAAAAAGAATGAATTTTAACAACATTAACACTCAGAGTCTTAAAATACCCATGAGAAATATATACTTGTTTGAGCAGTCAGAATTAAAATCGCATGAAAAATTAAAATTCTATTTTAATTTCTTCTTCTATTCATTGCCGTCCATCTTGGAAATGCAAGTGCGGTATTTTCATCACCAGAAGATCTGTTTCAAATCCACATTATTGCATATTGTTAATGTTTGTATAGGAATTTTAAAAAAAGGTAAAAGTAACACCCTTCAAGTCATTCCTTGAATGCTACACTGGGAAGAATATAGTCTACTTCAGCATGGGACATCTTTTGCAAATAATTTCTGTAGTGCACTTTAGATGTAGTTTTTCAATGTTTAATTAATTACAGAAATATGTGCTGCAGTTTGCAGAACTTTGCCATTTTCATAATATTTCGTGAAGCTCAGCCATCCTGTGATAGTAAATCTGTCATGAGGCCAGAGGCGGCTGCAGCTCACTGTTCCTGACAATTATTTGTGTAAGACAGAAATCACATGAGTACGCAGAATTATCTGCTTCATATAAATTTAAATGTAAATATAAATTTACATTTAAATTTATATTTTCACCTTTAGACATGTCCCTTCGCAACAACAAAGAGAATGAGATACAACCATATTTCTCCACTAGCATTTGCCATCTGAATATTTGTGGAAGCTCAGGCCTTAAACGTTAGAAGACTTTTTTTTTTTTTTTTTTTTTTTGAGAGAGAACATGGATTAAATACTTCCCAAGGCTATTCCAGTGTCTTCCAAAATAATTCTGCCGTTATGAATAGAATAATCTGTTTGAAAATCTGTTTTAACAGTGAACAAAATGGCCTAAGATGTTTAGCAATAAAGCCTTTCAGAATGTGCCTCCTCACATAGCGTATCTCCTATCCAGGACACATTTATCTACCTTTAGTACTCGTTTTCTTTACTTTGATTTAGAAAGAAAACAAACACAAAACCTAGAAGGATGAGTCTTCCTGACCTGAACTCCCTTCCTCACCTTATAGTTCCCAGTAACATGGAAATGACACTTTGCAACAGTTCAGCAAACCAGTTACTGACTGAAAGTCCTTTCCACCCTTTCATTAGTTAGTATTATCAGGCATCTCTCATACTTTTTCTCAGTGTTACCTGAGGGTCATCAAGGTCTCACTGCCTGAGTCTGCATTCCTTGTTGTTCTAAACTGACAATATCAGCCATTCTGAATTAGTTAATATCACGCAAATGGTATTTATGTTAATTTAACATGCACACACACACACATAGATAATAGCTAGGCAGCCGGTTTCCTGGTATGCATCACTGCTTATCATGCTGATTATAATCATCTCATTGCTACCTTATTCTTCCTCCATCTGTTTGTTACATCCATCTGTTGTCTATCGTCTTATAAGGAGATTGCAAGTTCTTTGCGGCGGGGAGAATTTCCTTGTTATTTGTTTGCATGCAGTTAGGAAGAATGGTTTGATGCTGTTCAAGGTGTTATTGTGGTTTAGATGATGGTAATAAGAATGATCTAAATAACTTTTTCTCTCAGAACAGTTTGTAGGAAAGATTCATAGACAGTCATTTTAACGTATTCATGTGGTAACATGACTAATGGTGAATATTTTTTGGAAAGATTTTTTTGAAAATTTGCTCTTTTAAAATAATTTTCCCATCTTTTCAAGTTCATGGATTTTCTAGGAAAAAGGAAAATTAGGCATGCAAATAAAACTTTTGAAATTCTTAGACTTCAGAGTCTGTGCAACAGATGTCTACTCAAATGATGCAAAGAGTTTTCAATTTTTTTTCTATGGTGATAGCTGTGTTAAAGGAAAAGTAAAAAACATTTATTATGTTGGTTAAACCCAATTTGCACAGTTAGGATGATCTTTTTTGTTATTATTATTTTATACCTTTAAGCTGGTCTGTAATGAAAAAGTGGGTTTTGACTTAAGGATATCTTGTAGCAAAAAAAAATCTGATTTCTTGCAAATTTTTATTTCTTCATTTATTTGCTTTCAACTCTTATGATTTTAACTGGAAAAGTGTAAGTTGCTGCAAGGAAGTGAAACTCAGATGAACTGGACTATTACTCCCTGCCACTTCCCAAATTCTCTGCCCTTATCCTGCCTCAAGCGCAAAATGTAGTGAGTGAGAATCAAGCCAGACAGAATTATATGCTGTCCCCATATGCCGTAAGAAGAACGGGCGGGGAAGACGACCGGCCTGGCTGAACGGGGAGCTCTTGCTGGGACTCAGGAAAAAAAGGAGAGTTTACCACTTGTGGAAGAAGGGGCAGGCAACTCAAGAAGAGTACAGGGATCTCGTTAGGTCGTGCAGAGAGGAAATGAGAAAGGCAAAAGCCCAGCTAGAACGCAATCTGGCTGCTGTCGTTAGAGACAACAAAAAAAGTTTTTACAAC
>NW_008795523.1:830614-865358 GCF_000699145.1 Aptenodytes forsteri
CCCAGGGAAGTGGTTGAGTCCCCATCCCTGGAGGTATTTAAAAGACGTGTAGATGAGGCACTCTAGGGCCATGGTTTAGTGAGCATGGTGGTGTTGGGTTGACGGTTGGACTCGATGATCTTAGAGGTCTCTTCCAACCTTAATGATTCTATGATTCTATGATTCTACATATTGCCCTGAAAACATCTCTGAAGTGTGGAGAGGACAGGTAACTTACAATTTCCATGCAACTGCTTGCATTGGCCCAGACATAATTCCCACCTGCTCTGCTGTCAGTCTCAAATTAACATGTAGGTTATTTCCCTTTTAAAATTTCTTTTCCCACTCCAGGTACTATATGAGGATTAAAAAACAACAATGTGTAAATGCCAGCAAGACTGCATCTTAATGTATAAGAACACACAGCAAATTTAAACCTTGTAGGTTATCAAATGACAAGGACTTTTAAACTTTTAAACAGCATTATGAATAAGCTGTTACAGACTTCACAAACTTTTCATTTTATTTTAGGATTAATTGTTCACTGGGAAAAGGCCATTTTTCTCATGTTAAAGTAGCTGCCTACTGCTGATACTGATGAATTTTATAAAGAATTTCAAAATCCTGTATAATTACTTGATAAGAACCTATTAAGTGCCATTCACATCATATTCATTAACCCATGAAATAAAACCTGACTTTTTACTTCTTATCTATTATGATTTAACGGATCATGAGTCTTGCTTAAAAAATATTACATGAAAAATAATGAAAACCATCCCTGTAAGTCAAAATTACAGACATTATATCTGATTTTTTCTTCTTTAGAAACTGAAATTTGTCTTGCCGATGTGGATGGATGGATGGATGGATGGATGGATGGATGGATGGATGGATATGGGTTTTCCAGACTTCTTTGCTGTTACATAGGTCTGAACCTGTATGTAATATAGTGATCTCTTTAAATCCCCACTATGTTATATGTTATTATCTTATTGCAGAAACCAGGACTAATTGGAAAATGTGTGCAATATGACAAATTCTCCATGGATATAGTGTCTATACTGAGGACCAAATTCTTATAAGAGAATAGGTTTTGACATTGCCTTTTTACATAGCTGTGTCACTGACCCAGCCTGTACCGCTAAACCAACAACAAGAAATTCAGCCTGTGGTTGGGGAACCTCTGGAGTCCACATGGGGAGTGTGAGAGAGAGACGGTGTGTGTATGCTTGTGTGTGTGTGCAAGTTGCACAGGGGTGATACAGCTCCTGAGAAGGAGAAAGGCAGGAGGTGATGAGGGGCAAGAGAGCCATTCTTAGCTGCCCCATCAAGAATAATTCATTATTTTACTGACCAAAAAACCCTGTTCCAGCATAGCCTTAATGTTGACAATAAGCCTGCGATATGTAGATCACAAGTGAGGGAGCTCCCTGCCCCATAGTGCTGGGCAAGTGTAGGGACAGGTCAGCTGTCCTCATCTGCATGAGTGACACTTGTAAGGTGAAATATTGGCTTGTTCTAAGTTAAAGGGACATTATCACACATGAAAGAGTGACCAAACTGTCCTTCATCTTTAATGAAAGTTTGTTTTGGCTAAATTCAAGATTTTTCCTTCTGTATCAGTGCTTGTAATACAAAATAACAATACAGCAGGAACTCTAGAGGACTGAGGGTGGTCAGTGGTGGTGGAGGAGGCTACGGGTAGGTGGGAGCAGGAGGCAGCCATCAGAGGAGGTGTACACTCTGTGAAGTTGATCACCTTTTACGCAGGTTTGCAAGGAGAGTTGAAGAGAGCCTAGTGGTTTGGACAGAGGGGGAGTGAATTTTCAGGGGGCTGCAGTAACCTCAGGTGGATACTATGGATGTGCTTTTCCCTCTTCTCAGCTCTGTAACCTAATTAATTTCTTGTCTTATTTTTTGAAAATTAATGACCATTTTTCAGAAAGTTGTTCTTATGCTAAAAAAGACCGAAAGTTTACTTGAATATGCCTGATTTTTGTTTGTTTGTTTTTTTCTAAGTGAAGTTTGAGTGCATGGTGCATTTTAACCCTTATACTTACAGCTTGCCTTTGATCCACCAGAAAGGCTACAAAAGTAATTAAATATGAGTCAACTGGATTAAAATATGCACACCTATGTGTGAATGGGTATGTTGTTCTGGCATCAGTCTTCTTATGTCTATAGTTTCTGTCTCTTTCATGTCGGAATAACAGAGTGAGTTTAGAAAGCAAAATTTAAAAGATATATAAAGGCATTCTGTACATAGGCAAATAAAAAGAGAGAATCAATATTTGATTCTTCTCCTAGTAATGTTAATTATTCCTGGAAGAAAATCACACTGCATTTCTGAGAGGAAATGCACCGAAGTTTCTGCCTTCGTGTGTATGTTCAAATACACATTCACTTCACACTGATGTTTGCTGCTAACCCCAAAATGGTACATGTCCTATGTCTCATAAGTACATTACTATATTTCATAAAAGTGGAGTTAATAGTGGACATGAAATTTGACCATCTGTTAATTCATCCAGCCATGGTCACCTTAAAGAACCAAAGTTTATTTTCACTTTCACATCCAAAATATCACTTGACCAGAGTGAGAAAAGTCTACACAAGCTTGCATATGTGTGCTAATATTACTAAGTTGATTGGGTTTTAGGAACTGAAAAATGAGTGTGTACAGTGTGAGATTTAACAGGGTATTCAGGCAGGAGAACTGGAACTTGAAACAAAAATTGTTGTCAGACACTTAAATGCAGGCAACTCCTTGCAGAAACACGTTAGAACTCTACCAGTAAGTTCCCTTAACTGTGTATATAATTTATTTTTTTTTTTTTTTTGCTGTTGTTAAGGGATGATTGGGAATGAATAGAGAAAACTGTTCTGCAATTTATCACTACAACCAAGGTAGCTGATAAACAAGAACTCAATTTACACTGAAAGGGAACATTTTTAATTTGCAAAATCATAATCATTATTTGTTTGATACTTATGTATATTGTGTTTAATCATACATTTTGTTCAATGATGTATATAATTCATGGGAAGCTGGGAACTGTATGAAACAAAAATTGTATAAATTAATAGAGTTGTAAAATCTCAAGCACTTTTTTGTGTGTGTTTTCAATCACTAAGAGCAAAAGTCTTACTGGAAAAAAATGTACGACTAATAACACAGAAAGCCTTGACTTTCACTCGCATTTCGATGTGCATTTTCACATGACCTCTTTAGGGTAGAGCTACAATCTAAGGAGTTTTACAAACAAGGAAAACTAAAGAAAGATGTGCAGGAGTAAAGCAGAAATATAAACAAGGGTGCAAATGAGAGGAAGACATTTGAATCTGAATGGCCAGTTAACGATTCAATTAGTTTTTCACTTTGTTAAACTATGATAATCCTTTTCTACTAGCTCTCCATATTAAGCCTGTTGAAAGAAAGAATGCAAAGTATCTTAAGAAAATTCTAAGAAAAAAAGTAAAGCCTTTTGTAAACCATTGCTGCTTCCCAACAAAATGCTGCTTATGAACAATAATATGGATGTAAGGCAGATATCTTACTGAGTCTAAGATTCTGAACAGGCTTGGTCTTAAGAAAAGCTATCAGCCTGAAGCGATTCCTTCAGTTATGCAGGCTGATTGAAGCGCAAGTCTGGCTTCAGGATTGGTGAGAACCTAGTAAGTCATACGTACTGTGACTTATCTCTATCCTTTCCTATTCTCATCACTTCATATTTATCTTTCCACCGTACACTTTAACTTCTTTTTCCCTTTTCCACTCTTTCTCCTTTCCCCAACTTGGAAGATTCCTTAATACAAGTTAGACACCTTCTCCATTTCTCCATAGTGCAGAGATATGGAAATAGAGCTTTCAAAAATGCACATACATAAACACATATCCGTATGTATCGACACATGCGTATATGGGTATATTACCATATTACCATTACCGTCTGCGAAGACGACATTCTGATTTGCTGTTTCTAAAAGGCAGCTGTGCAGATAGGTGACTGTTTATTATGATTGGTGCTGGCGTGTAAAAGATACTGATTAAAATATACAATGACTGACATTTGGCACCGAGGCAGCACAGCATTCCCTGCCCTTTTAAGCGTTGTGCTGAAATTAAGCAATGGTTACATGGAGTCAAATAACTGTTAAGTAACGGCTTACATTAATGGATTACTTAAAAATCCTGAGAAGTTATCCGATTACTTTACAGGCCAACAAATAATGCTATTTACTTAACTACTTTTCTTGGCAATCCTGTCATTCCCAACCACTGCGTGAATGATTATTAGTGATATCATGGTAGTCATGGTCTTCAGTATAGCCTCAGTCTCACTACATAATTTGAATGCCTCATGCAAACAGAGTTAGACACTTGTGATCTATTGCTTCTGTGAGAAAGCAATCACGAGCAGACAATTGATTGCCATTTTTGGATCCCGTAATTTATCTTAACCACTTTCAGTAAGAAACAAGGTGATGTCTACACATAACCTTTTTCAGCAAGGGTAGATGTTTGTGCTGGTATAACGTAAGACTTCTGTAGGTTCCAGGGGTTCCTCAAACTTAACCCGAATAAGAATTAATTCTGATAAGAGTTAGACTAAAATGAGATCTGCCTCAGCATTTGTATCACCCTAAGTAAATGTATTTTGAACTGACTTGTGTTAATTACCTGCAATGCTATTATGCAAACCAGAGATGGAAAAGAAAAGGAGGGAGTAAATTTCCTCATGTAGGGAGTGGGCTGAGCAGGCAGAGCTATGGGAGCTTCACTCCCTCTAACCTCTGCTGGCCTTCCTGCTGTTCGACCTTGCCCAGGCACACAGGCACAGGCTTCCATATCACGCTGTTTCACCTGACATAACCATGTTGGTTGCCTCATGGACCTATCCTCCTTCACTACTTTCAGTTTTGCCTAGGGCTCTAGCAACAAAATCTGACCCTCTGCTTTAGATGGGAGAGTCACATAAACAACATAAAATGCCTGTTAACGTTACCAGACCATAATGAAAATATTTTTCACCTATTATTAAGTGAATTTGCCCCTGCATATAGAGATGGAAAGGAAACTAGAACAAGAACTTTGTAAATAAATTAGGATGAAACTAACATTGGAACAAAGCACTACATAACCCCCTTTTTAACACTTAAAACATGCATTAAAAGATGTGTGTGGGTGTTCTGCATCAGCTTGGATTTCATATTTTAAAAATTCCAAATGTTGGTTAAAGCTATAATTAAGTTTCAAAATACTTTTTTTTTGACATGTTGTTTTGTGGGTTTAATACAATGTATCAAATATTCCCAATTAAATAATAAATGTGTTATGCAATTGGTGTTATTATGAAAGCATTCTACTACCCTCTCTAGGCAGAAACATTTTTCTTTAAAACAATAAGCATAACTTGTCAGTTCCTTCAACTTCAGAAGTAAATGGGATGCTTTTTTTTTCTTAAGAATCTAAACTTCTATTTTAACCACTGAAGGGGACACTTTTATTTAATTCAGCAATGCAATAAATGCAACTCATCGCATTATTGCAACATTACTAGCATTTAAAAATAAGATTCATCATGGTTTTTATTTAGTTTGTTATCTGACATAATTTTTTTTTTAATTTTGAGTTTAGTAACTTTTCTTGATTTCTTCAAATTAGAGAGAACATTTCTGACTTGGGATGACTGAAAGGCCTTAAGTCAATTCTGAGGAGATGAATACATTCTTTAAATTTCCCAGTGAGGAGTAAGACCTCAGTTCCTCTCCTTCTTGTTTTGATTTGTGTATGTATGAAAGCAAGTATTAGTACAGATGAGTAAAGATGTACGCGCATTTATATATGCATGAATACATTTGAAAGCTTTGTCTCCATATACCTGCTTAAAAGGAAAAATATCTAATTATACATTGAAGAAGAAGTTATATAGAAATAAATACATGTGTGTGAAAGAGTTAACAAAAAAAAAAAAGAAATGACAAGGGAATGCTAGGTAGGAAGGAGACAGAAAGTACAGCTATAGCCATTCTTGACTAGTTCCAGAGCTTCTGACTTTTGAAAGACACTAGAAATCTGCCACACAGATAGCCTATTTCATACCATAATTTCTCAGCAAAGTTTCTTAATAATTATCTAGTACCTTGGTTGTTCAAATATTAGTGTATGGTAGCATTTTTCATGCACACAGACCCACTATCTTCAAAAGTAAAAAAAAAAAAAAAATCTTATTAGTGACAACATTTTAGAGTTAAAAACCTCTGTTTTGTGTTGATAATAAATTCAGTCAATTGCCTACTACGCTTGTGAGCTATTACTCAATAAAAGAACAACTACAACAGCAAATAAAAGGAGTCTAAGAAAATGCCAACTAGCCATTTCAGAATGCCATCTGTGGCAATATTTCAGACTAATTTAAAAATATCCACATGAGATGACAAGAAACCAAGTATTTTTTTCCATCCTGCTCTTTCTTAATTCTTCATTTGTCTGATATTATTCACAGCAATGGTTTACATGCAAATTGCAGATTTAAAATGTTAGAGAATAAAACTAAAGCCTTTGTTTTAATTATTATTTTAATGCTTTTTGCTGCAGTACAGCATAGATAATTTAGATTCAAGCTGTTCTAAGTGCATACAATTAGATTTGATTTAGGTCAGTCACCCTGCTATACACCAACTAATATTTTCATTTTAAATCAAAGTGGAGTTTTTCTGGTGCTAATGCTTTCAGAATGTGTAGAATATAACCCTTATGGTTATGGTTCATAGAGATCTTGGACGTACAAATCCCCCTAGAACTTGTCAGAATTCAGTATTTACTGCAAAAGTGCTTCTACAATTAAGATTTTTTCTTTCTTTTTTTCCCTTCTCTATAATCGTTCAGTTAAATCCTCAGGATCCTTGTCACTACTAAACTGGATTAAGGTCCTGTTTCCAGATGAGATTAAAAACTAAGAAGCTTGTGAATGTAAAGGTAACCAAGAAGGTATTTTCTTTTCAGAAGGAGAAATGATGAAGCTTAAGCATGCAGAAAAGTGGGACAAATAGAATTTGATAACAGTTGCACACTTATATTATTGTATGTAAGTATAAAGGAGTCCCGGAGTCTCAGTAAAGGAAATAAGTCTTTAAACTAACGTCTTGCACCATTTATGTAGAACTGCTGTATTTTAATCTTTTCCATTTCCACAGGGAAGAATTTATGAGATTCCGTGGAACTGGAAATTCGATTTATTCATTATCATTAGTAGAGGCCAGGGAATGACTGGACTAAGGAGTCCTGACTTAATGGGAAAATAGTCTTTGGTTTAACCCAGAGAACAGCTGAAAATCACAGTCCAAGGACAGTAGGAAAGTCAAGTGAGTTGATTGTTTTTAGGGCCCAAAAGAGGCTGCTTGTTCTACTAAGGTTTTCAGAAGGTCAGATGTTTTTCCCTTTCCTCTCTTTCAGCTGTATTCCAAAATACTCCACAACTAAGAATATACAGACACCACATTAATTATACCAGATGCAGTGTTCACAGGTATTTCATTGAAAATAATTGATCATGAGCTCACATTGACCACTCATTCTAACACCTTGTGGTTAAACTGCTATTTCCTTTCAGCCAAGATGAGACAAACCTAAGAACAATATTTTAAATATTGTGATATTACACTACGAAGTCATAATCAGTGGAAGGGAAAATCCAACAAAACCAAAAACTTTCTAGGAAATGTAGCAGAAGAAGCAATCTGGTTTTTCTCCCTGGAACTTATAATTGTTAACCTGAGGCAAAGATTTATAGTATATTGTAAATAAAAATAAATAAATAAATGAAATAAATTAATCTAAAATACTAAATACTTATTGTCTGAATTTCCACTGTGTCTGAATATTTCAAACTTATTAGCATGTAGAACTTTGAAACTCCCAATGATTTAAGAATTAATTACTTAAATGGAGACCAATTGTTAAATATTGGATTTTCTCACTACCATTCAACCGTTGGATTACTTTAATTCCTTGCTCAAAACTCTTACTACATTTTCCTGACATGATATACTTTAAACATAAACACAATATTTGCAGCACCTTTTAGTTGCCATGATCAGAGGGATAACTGAGTGATGGATACTATTGTGATAACACTACGAAGTCATAATCAGTGGAAGGGAAAATCCAACAAAACCAAAAACTTTCTAGGAAATGTAGCAGAAGAAGCAATCTGGTTTTTCTCCCTGGAACTTATAATTGTTAACCTGAGGCAAAGATTTATAGTATATTGTAAATAAAAATAAATAAATAAATGAAATAAATTAATCTAAAATACTAAATACTTATTGTCTGAATTTCCACTGTGTCTGAATATTTCAAACTTATTAGCATGTAGAACTTTGAAACCCCCAATGATTTAAGAATTATTTACTTAAATGGAGACCAATTGTTAAATATTGGATTTTCTCACTACCATTCAACCGTTGGATTACTTTAATTCCTTGCTCAAAACTCTTACTACATTTTCCTGACATGATATACTTTAAACATAAACACAATATTTGCAGCACCTTTTAGTTGCCATGATCAGAGGGATAACTGAGTGATGGATACATACCATTGGACATGAAAGAATACAATGTCCAAAGTACAGTGTAATATTAAGAAAGCTAGATAGAGACATTAGGAAAATAAACATCACAAGAGAGGCAAAAATAACAAAAAATCTCCTGATTCCCTGAAATTGTTGCTCCATGCAATAAAAATGGTGATGTATTGGGAAAAAGAAGCAAGAACCACCAAAGCTGTTTTCACAAAAAGTGATAAATCCACAAATTAGAACTGCAGTAAAAAAGGAGAAATCTTCAATAAAACCTCTAATAGATTTAATTTCATAATAAATTTTGGGGTCACATAATAAAGCTACAGTGGTGACAGTTTTATTAGTAAACAAAATAGTGCCCAAATCTGTTTTTGTGGTCCAGAAGTCCAGTGGCACAGCCTGACCATATTCACACTATTAAGCTTGACAAGAGAGTATCCGTGTACAAACTGCCTGTTGGCGATTGTCCTCACTCCATGCTAGCTTCTGAAAGGTGCCTGGAAATAGTTTGAGAGATATGCTTGTCCCAGAACAAAAGTACACTAGGGATCACCTCAGAAAAGTAATGGGGGGAATGACTATGCATTAGTATGATTCCAAAGCCAGGGAATGTTTCCTTGTACAATTTAATTTACTAACAAGATTTAGCTAGGGTGAAAGCAGTGAGGGAGTGGTAAAGTCATGATCAGGGCATATGAAGTCTCCTTCAGGTTTCTACTACATTCTTTTGCTATCTTCTTTTCCTCCTCTACTATATATGATATCCATTCAGCATCTCTGTCAGTGTAATCAGTATAAATCCTCTACTGAATGGGAGATTACATAGGATTAATGCACTGCCTATTCAGCAGGCTGTAGCCTCGGTTTCTTTATGCTCTTATTTTTCCTCAATGTGCTATTGAAAATAATAATAGTAATAAAAATGTCCTCTGGTTCATATAAGAGGTCTAATATGGATTTTATCATGGATAATTTTGGTGTTTTATAAAAAGAGGAATCTTCCCTCTGTGTTTTAAGAGAGAATTATTGAAATGAGAAAGTTTTGGCTATTCTTGGAAAACAACTTCTGCAGTTGGACAACAGAGATATCTGGGTCTTTAAAGGTGGCTGTGAACATCCCATTTTTCAGCTTTTTCAAAACATTGTGACTGTTGAGCAAATAACTTAATCTTTTTGGCCTCAGATTTTGGTCCATGAACTGGGAATAATGAAGATTTTGCTCATCTCACTTATGGCTGTCTTTGATTTTTCAAGCTACTGAAGGCCCACGCTGCTCTGCCTTTAGTGTTTGTAAATACCTTGCTTGCTTTAGTGCACGACGGCTGCAATTTATAACACCTGGAGACTATTATAAAAATACTGATATAACTGAGAAGGAAAAGAAAAATTGACAATAATAAGTAAGGAAAGTGTGGAAGGTATTATGACTTACTAAAATTATTAAAGTTAATATTTACCGTTTAATGTAATTCCTGGCCCATATAGATAATATTTTAAAATGGAACTGAATTTTATTATCTTTTACAGGTGGGAAAAATGGAATAGAACAATGAATCATAGAATCATAGAATCATTGAGGTTGGAAAAGACCTCTAAGATCATCGAGTCCAACCGTCGACCCAACACCACCACCCACTAAACCATGTCCCTCAGTGCCGCATCTACTCGTCTTTTAAATACCTCCAGGGATGGGGACTCAACCACTTCCCTGGGCAGCCTGTTCCAATGTTTAACCAAAGTTATAAAGAAGTAAGTAGAGACTAGCACCACTGGATTTTTGGAGTGTCCATAAGTACTAAAGATATGATAGTGCAGTAATTTTGATAATCAGAATATATAAGAGTAGATAATTTACATACTTTTATAACTTTTAGCTTTTTGGTATCACCAGGGAAACCTGAATTGAGACAAGGTTAATTCTTCAGGCTGCTGTAATGCAATGTAGCAGGGATTTAGTGTTATTAAACCAATAGTTTCATTACATTCAAAAGAAAAGTCACATCATCTTAGGAAACAAGCTATAACAACAACTAAGACTGGCCTGTGGGTGTCTTTTGTCTTAAAATAATTTAAATGCCTAATTGATAATAAAACATTATTTTGTCCACACCATGAAACCACTTACAAATCATAGTCTTGTATAGGTGGATAGGACTGAGAAGCAAGAAACATCAAAACTTTTTTCAGGGTTACAGACCAAAAGTTAAAGTTATATTTTGTTTCAAGTTAAATTACTGGTTTTTGCTCTGATGGATAAAAATTTGGCTTTATACTATGTAAACATACATTTATGAAGAAATTAAGAAACCTCCTGCAAAATTAAATGAAGGAAGAATCCTAGTAAACCACAGTCTGCACCTGTAACATAAATTTTCTGGCCAAGAAAATCAGATAAAATACAAACCACTGGTTAAACTTAAGTTCAGTAAAACTTAAAGCCATGGCTCAGATTTAACACATCATTTGGATCACTTTTTGCATTAAATAACTAAAGTCATAGGAATTTTATCACATTGTGGACCAAACATGTTTGTCAGTACTTTGTTTCAGACACTAAAAGTGATGGTCATAACACTACTTTTAGGAACTGTTTCAAAAAATGAGGGCAAAACCAAAGCTTGACAAAAAGAAAGAAATAGCATGAAAAAATTTCTTCCTTATTTAACCTCAAATGTCTAATTTTATATTGGCCTGATTTACTCATACTTCATAACAGTCCTTATTTAAGCTTAATTTACTTGGCACATATTAGAGAAACACTGGTACTATTTCAGCTACTGGGAATACTTTTAATTTCCACTTTTGAAGTTCATTCGTGGTACAGGCTGCTCCTGTGCTGATGGTTGCAAATGCTATTAAATGGAGACTTAATATTTTTCTTTTTGAAATCTTAAAACATTGTCATCCTATATTTAGGAAACTACATCTCTTAGTAGAAAAGGAAAGAAAAATAAAGGCCAATCAAGTGATGATATTTTTTGTGCACATGGAATTCACCTGAATATTCTATTTCTTACCAAAATGTTTCATTTATTGAGGGGAACACTTCCTTCCCAAGCAACACATCTCCTCCCCTTCTCCCACAAGAATCAAATAACAATTATTTTGTAGCAGGAATTGCTGTGCTGACTTTCCTTTTCTAAATCAGTTATTACCAATGATGTGGCAAAAATCCTACTTCTTGACACAAAAGGGAAGTGGATTTCTGTCATCATGCTATTTGTTTTCCCTAAGTAGTATCATCCAAATTAATAGAGTAGCAGAAAGTCAACTGAAATAACTCCATATACATATTTCAGAGGGTAGTGTCCCAGTCTTCAGTTCTGCGTGTGTACCACTACTGGCAGAACCAATACTATAATAAACTACTGTGGGTAAGAAAATGTTTCGTCTAATGAATAAATAATTTCCACCATCAACATTTTTCTCTGTGCAAAAATTTTCATCAATGGCCTAAGAATTCATATGGCCTGTCTTGTTTTTAACACACTGATACATTCTGACAGAAAATACAGATTCTAAATAAATATATTTCCATGTATTTCCAATATAAACATGTGTAATAATTGAAGCTGTTAAAGAGTAAATAACATTCCAAGCCAAATATGTAAAATATAAATTAAATTTCAACCTGCTATATAGTATATTTATGGTAGTTAGTGCCTTTGAAACAGGCCATTTCTTTTTATTTAGATGCCTACTATTCAGTTTTCAAGTGTGCCAATTCGGTCTCCCATTTAAAGAATGTGTGTATACTTACAAAGGGATAAATGTTTCAGTGCATTTAATAAACCACAATGGAAGAGTTTTCCTTAAATAATGCATACAAAATTCAAAGCAATAGCAGAGAAATTACAGGATATATGGCAAAGTAATGACCCATCAAACCCCCAGATTTCCAATTCTAAAGTTGATTTGTAGGGAAAGGTTTCTAGATTAATATGTGCATTTCTTCTCATAAACACTTCTTGAGTTGTCTGAGTATATATATCCTTTCATCTTCACCTCACAATGCAGAAAAAAAGAGCAAAAAACACAGAAGGAATGCGTGTCCTACCTTTTCTTTGTTTTAAAACTTTACACGTTAGAGTACCAAATCCCTTGGATACAAACTTCATCAGCCATACACAAAAGCTATTTATATCTGCTCAGAATTTTCCCCCAAGAGGCATGTCTACCTCACACAGCGGAGTGTTGTGTAAGGACCTCTGTGCTGCCTTTGAGCAAGCTGGTGCATCCGCCCAGCCGCGAACAGCTCGGAGCTTGCCAGTGGGTGCTATGTCATCGGTACATTACCTAGTGCAGACATGCCCTGTGTTTGCTGTGTTATTCTCCTCGGTTCATGCCTCTCTGTGCAAACACCTCCACCCACCTACACTGATTTTCAGAACAAAAGATATCAAACTGACTGTAAACCTGAATCAAAACCTGAAGTTCACCTACCCTTCCAGTTTGGAAAGTCTCGGTTCACATCCAGTATTTGTGTCTGACTCAGCTTACTCTCTCTGTGACCAAAGCAAAACCTTGGACTGGACACATGCAGATGCCATAAACATTTGGATCTGAATCTCGATCTTAATAATTTTTATGACTGGTGACACCATTCATGGAGTTCACAGGCCTAGTATAATTTGAAGTCTTGTGAGGAGTATTGGATTAGCTAAATCAGATTAAGTGACTGACTCAGATATTAAATACTTTGCACACTGACGTAAAGCTGATCCTCAGACATCAGCTTTTTCATCAGAGAGAGACTTGGGGGACCAGCTGAGTTGGAGGTTGCCCAGTTGCCCACGCACAAGCATACAGTGCCAATTGGGATGCCTGAAGCTACTCTTCCAGAAAGTCTCTAGTCTCCCACAGGTTTTGTGTCATATCTGTCCCTTCTGTGAAGATGTCTCAGATACCCTGAGAAATCTCAAATGACACTAGATGCCTGTGTGTGGTCATCACAGACAACTGAATCATGGCCTGAGTGTCTACAATAAGCATCTGTCACACCTGTAAACATCTACAAGGATAAAATTTAATTAAAGATCAAGCCACCTAAATTTAGGTGTCCACGTGCAGGTACCTCAAATTAGAGTAAGCGGCTATGTGTAGACAACTCAGCCAAGCCTTCTCTGCTTTTGTGTCTGTTATTTCCATGGGAAGGCTGCTCAAGACTGTCAATGTTCTCAATGTCACAATTGGTGCTCACAATTTTTAGCTTAAACTTGCAACAAATACAAGGATAATAATTTCTCTAAACTGTTAATCAGGCTTTTCTTCCTCTTGTGAAATAATACTCTCAGTCCCGCTCACTCCTTTGTTGAGATGAAATACGACGAGTATTCAGGCAGGATTTCCTCTTTCAGAAGGAGTGTGTGAATATGTGTGTAGGTGTTTTGGATGGAAGGGGCAGTCAGAAGAGAACTGAAATACACCTTCATTAAGACAAAATGCCAATGAAATATGTCATTCCACTCCATACCAATCTTAAAAACGAAGATTAAAAAAGAATCCTGTACTAAAATAAATAGACCAGAAGCCTTTACCTAGCCCTGTGCAAGTAACTAAAATGGATAACTGATGGTTCAGATTCTGCAAAGTTTCTCAGGAACCAACATAATGGGTTTTTGTTTTGTTTTGTTTTGTTTTGTTTCTTTCCACATTTGTTACCATTGAGAATTGGAATTTTTTTAGCTAAACACACATATAAACCCACTAAATACAGTTAACATGCAATTAAAGGCATGTACAAGACAAATGTGCTATGTATTTTGAGAGTGCAAAGTTTCCAACATAATGGGTTTTTGTTTTGTTTTGTTTTGTTTTGTTGTTTTGTTTTGTTTCTTTTCACATTTGTTAATATTGAGAATTGGAATTTTTTTAGCTAAACACACATATAAACCCACTAAATATAGTTAACATGCAATTAAAGGCATGTACAAGACAAATGTGCTATGTATTTTGAGAGTATATATTTATGATCTCAGTAAATAAAAAGAAATAAAGAAACACCTCCATTTTTAAAAAAAGCTTAAACTATGTCCTTTTCACATTTGTTAATATTGAGAATTGGAATTTTTTTAGCTAAACACACATATAAACCCACTAAATATAGTTAACATGCAATTAAAGGCATGTACAAGACAAATGTGCTATGTATTTTGAGAGTATATATTTATGATCTCAGTAAATAAAAAGAAATAAAGAAACACCTCCATTTTTAAAAAAAGCTTAAACTATGTCCTCTTTAAAATTAAGCAATGGAGATATGTAAAAGAGGCATCGCTCAGTTGTGGGCTATATGTATTCTTTAACTAGGTGGCTTTGGCACCTTTCTTCTTTTTTGGCTTTTCCTCTGTAGAAACTACTCCTCATTGAAGGTGAGGAGAGAGGCCAAAGAACTCACATGAGGTTCTTACAGAGCAGATGATGGATTTCACACGATAACAAGGTTGTGCCCCCAGTAACGAGGGAAGTCAGCCTGTGACTGCATCTGCAAGGGGTTACTGCAGTGATCTCCAGTTCCAAGTTTTGATCTCCTTTGCGCTCTCCCGTGCAAATGTAGATCAGCCCAAGGTGAGTGCACTGACTTTAAGTTTGCACTGAGGTCAGAATTATGTCCCCATTTTTTAAACATTTCTGTCTCAAAAGAGCTTTGAGTTGTTCATTTTCATGGTTATTCTCCATACTTTTCCTTACACATCTCTTCTAATATTTTCAATTACATCAAACCCTGTTGCCTGTAAAACTGAAAGAGAACATGTGCAATCCACTTTATGCACTATTTAAAACTTAGTTACCCAGATGATTTACCTTTCCAGCTTAAAGACTGGAATGTGAGGGTCAGAAGCTCAGCTTTTTTCAAGCCTTAGTCTGGTTCACTTCTCAGCGGAGTTCAAGGTAATGACCTCCTGTAGCCCTATTAATTGAAAGTAAGTTATTTGGATTCCGTTCGCCTTGTGTCAAGAGCTGCAGCTCTCTGGGATCAGTGGAGGAAGCTGACAGTACAATATTCCTAGTGAAAAAGCTCCAGATGCTAAATATGGTGACCTTCCTCTCTGATCCTTCCAATCTTTAGTTTGTTACCCTTTCTGATTCACAACGGAGATCCTTTTTCCTTTACTCCATAGTTTATTTTGAGGCTGAATTTGAAAGGGGGTGGGACTGTGAGGTTACATGCTGACGTAATAAAAGATTATAATGAAGTAGTGTGGTACAAAGAAGAACAGAAATGAGAAGTACTCTTCACCATAAATTCTGAGATGGGCTACAGGCAACCCAGAGCTCTGAGTGGGTACTGTTTAAAATAAATCATATCTAGGAATTATTAGAAAACATATGTTGCACTGATGGCTTGTGCATTGAAAAGGTCTCCTCCAAATTTCTCTCTCTTGTATTGAATGATTTAATATAAGCAGACACTGCAAGTCAGATTCTTAAGCAGTGTGTTAATTGGTGTAACTCTGCCTTGGTTGAGGATCTGGCCTGAAGGTTGTTACCATCTCCAGCTGGTCCTTTCTTTATGTGTTTCCAGAAGCTGCTGCTTGTCAGATGCTTGTCCTTAATGAAAGTAAGCAGAGATTTTCCAGAGGAGAGACACGGGGAGTCTCAGTAACTGCTATACTGAGGAAAAAAAAAAGACTCTGTGTGTGTATGTTTTGTGGAGGGGAAGAGTGATAGGGAAGCTGCTTGGTTCTGAGCTTTCTTGTAACCTTAAAACACCCTCCTACTTATTAAAGGTTGGTCCATTTTGAAGGAATGATGCTAATCATACTGATAATAGTTGGGTTACTGTTAATGATCATGTAGGAAACATTGAGACAGAATGATATTGTGAACAATTTGAACTGTGACCATCATCTACCTCTGCTCTCTACTCAGATTGCTAATGAAAGAGAGTGTTTACTGTCAAAAACTGCTTTTGATCACAGGTAAGTCATGGAAAAACACAAGGGAATTTTTTTTCATTTTTACTCTCTCCATTCTTTGGAAGTCAAAGAATAAATGCCACTGGTTTCAACTTACACGAGGAATTTTTTCACACAGCTCTCAAGCTTCTCTTGTGAACGAGAGTGTTGTTCATTGAATGCTCTGTGAAAGGCTTGGTCCTGAAGTGCTCTGAGTGCTCCTGCAAGGAAAAGACTGTAGCTGGGACTGTTGGTGCTCAGTACCCGGCTGGATAGCTCTCAGAGGGGTTCTCACTTAAATAATAAACTGAGCTTACTGAGTTCAGTAGGGACTTTGACAGTGGTTTCAGGTGGGCTAAGGATTTCATCTAGGGAGTCTCTGGAGTCCCAGCTATGTCAGTACTTAACTCGTAAGTCAGTTTACTCATATGTGCAACTACAGAAGCCATCTGGTACAAGTTTATGTTTTATACTTCAGAGTATTTAAGACCGCAGGAACCCAATAAATCTTCTATATTAATCTATGGCATGTCACAAGTTGTTAACTTTCACCCATATACTCCTCTTTGGGGCCATGTGACTTGAGCTAAGCCAAGCAATTCGGTCCTCAGGTGCCTGAAGTGGCAAATGTCACAGACTGGCACTAGCCAGGCATCAACCAACAAAGTGGTTGATGAAAAATAGTTGAGGAATGTACAAGGTGATTTTTGTACTGTGCTTCAAAAAAAAAAAAAAAGACCGCAACGTTCCTCTCATTTGGATTTGGACAAAAATTTATCCCTATTCCCAAATTTTCTGATCCTTGAAGGCAAATAACTCTTGAAGAACACTGAATGACAATAATTGTTTTTATGCAGAATTGCATTGCTGGTGTATTGAGGGCACTGAAGAACACATTTATCTTCATAGATCATGAACCTGGGGTTTACATATATCACAGATTCTAAAGCCTGAGAATACTACTGTGGTGGTCAAACTGATACCTGGATTACAGCAGGTTGTTTTTTTTTTTTTAAAGACAGATAGATGTTATTGGCCCTAGGTCATGGTTGACCCATTGTTTTGCTAGAAGTAGTTAATGTCTTAGTTAAATTTCTTAATTTCACTTTCAAGTTTTGTCTAATTTCTACTTTTAGCAATCCAATGTTTTTATGTCTTTATCAACTGTCTTGATGGGTCTATAACCAGCAGGCATGATTATTCTCTTACTAAACCTTAGTGGTTCCTGCTGATATCCCGTCACTAACAATACTCTTTAGACATCAATCAGCTAGTTAACATATGAGCTACTAATTCCCTGTAATTTATGTTCTTTAAATGATTAACATTTTAAAAACAAAATGTAAAAAAAAAAATGAGACATCAGATAAACATAAACAATGTTGATTTCATCAGTCTGGCATATAATCTTCTTTTTGTGTTTTGTCTGAATTAAACCTTAATATTCTCATATTGTCTCTTCTTTTCCATAAAGATCTACATCCAATTTAGAAGACTCAGAATGAGATGGGATTCCTGAAAAATGTCATGTATCTCTGTCCATAAATGGTATTTTATTTTAAATAAAAAATTTTGAGAGTTTATAAGAGAGAAGGAAATGGAACTGATTAAAAAGTTAACAGACTCATTTCTGAGTTACACATTAGCACTTTTTTTCTTTTTTTTTTGAGGAATGATATATAATGGGACATCAGAATCGAACAAGTATGAATTGTAGGCATTAATTTACTTAGGACATGCAATTCACTGGAATCCTTAGTGCTGAGTTGGAAAGCTTATTCAGGCAGTGCTTTGTGATATGAAGCCCTATGTGTGCTTCTAGAAAGTGATGCTGTAATTTGCATTCCGAAAATGACAAATAAATCAAAATAATTCAGAATTTTCCATTTCTTATCAGTTCTCCAAATCCACTCTGCTCACGTTCCCCAACAGCAGTCTGAATGGCAGATTCAGATGCTTCATATCAGGCATGCCATCTTTTCTCTGTATCAAAAAACCTTTTTTCTCCCACAGCCTTTACAATTTGCTACTTTGTTTGTATAAAGCTGGAGAATATTAGTCATACTTTTGTGATAAACTCTGGGTTATATATGAATAGGATAATTAGGAGATAAACGTACAACTTTGTGTTTAAAAAGGAATCCAAATCTCAAAGATGACATACGAATCTGAATACAACTATTATGATGCTGAACATATGTACGGTGTTGACGCGCATGGTGCACACTTAAGTCTCTTGTGGTAAATTTCATATATCATGTACCTTTGATCGCCTCATGTGTTTTAGCGCCCTACCCTGTCTTTGTTTTATTATTTTTGTGATGGATGATTGCAGCTGCTCAGTAGAGTGGAATGTTAGAAGTCTCAACAAAGAAATGTGGAGTTGCCTGAAATCTGGGGCTTGAACACTGGATTTTAGGTAAAAGGTACAATAGGTGGTGACTGGCTAAAATAAGAGAAGTTTGATTACAATATATAAGGTTCTTCTACAGTGGAATAAGGTATTTCTTACTGTATGTGTATTCTAAAAGGTTTCTGCCTTTGACATTCAACATTTTTCTTAAAAGGAAGAACTATTTTTATATTGTTTAGAATTTTCCCTCTCCTTTCAAAAGCTGGAAAATGGTACTCATTATACTGAAGTAGACGGCTTTTTCAACTGTGGGAAATAAAAATAAAACATCAACATAAAAAAAAAAATTACTTCTGCAAATGTCAGGAAGGTTTTATTGATAACTGCTTGAGATAAGCTGTATTTTAAATATGTTCCTGACAAGTTGGAAAGAGCTCACCAGAATCATATACAAGTACAATTCAAAATGTGAAAAAAACACATTACAGTGAGACAAACTACCTACTTTACTTATCACAGATAAGTCCATGAGGCAATTCAGCATGTTCAACATGTGTCTATAGGGAGAGTAGGTTCCCTTTCACACTTATTCTTCAGGAAAATAAAATCCTGTGGTGGGAAACTGATGAAAGGCTTTGACTTTGGTTTTGGTGGTTTGGTTTTTTATTTGGTTGGTTGGTTGGGTGGGTTTTTTTAAATGTATAAGATGTAGATTTTTTTATCATGAAATTAAATAACCTTATCCAGGGATGTGTGGAATTCTTCATTCTCACCTTAAACAAAGAGTTGATAAGTCATTTGACACGTGAAATCTATGGCCTGAGTTAAGTGGAAGGTCATACTAAGTGACCATAAATCCTTCCTGTTATGAAAATGCTTATATTTATGAATCCATGAGTGATGCAGATTTATCAGTAATTTGGTTATCCCAAATGTATGATAATAACATATTTTTACTACATCATCTCATTACATGTAAGAATTTTACTCTGTGTATATATATATACACACACACACAGTATACATACCGCCTTATGCAAACGTAAAGATATGATACATTGTTATTATTTAAAAGCTCAGTTCTGAAAAATCTCCCTCATGGATCTTAATATGACTGTCCAAATATCTGTATGATGTCCAAATGGTCATCAAGAACGCAGTCTAAGCCCCTCTGAAATCAGTTGGAAGCTTTTCCATTAACTTCAACAGATACTACATATAACTTTAATCTAACTTTAAATTTGACATATACTTACCCAAGTCATCTAGTATAATGTGAAAATGTTCTCCTGTCCTAAGTGATTAATAATAAAAATGAATGTTCCAAATTTATTTGAATCTTTTGCAGTCTATGTTTAAATATATATATATATTTTTTTTTCTTATAATAGAACCTAAGATTCTAGAAATTAACATAAACTATAAATCATTGGGGGGGTGTTGTTTTTCAAATGAAAAATAGTGTCAGAAAATATTATCTTGGTTTATGCTGTACAATTAAAATAGTAACATTCCACATGAAGAACTCTCAACTCTGTATTACAATCTTTGTCTAAGCCACTTTTGGTGATTACTCAATCTCTGATTAAGAAGGGGAGCAGGCACCTTGGTGGTCCACTTAACATTAAGCAAGGTCATTTTTGCTATGGCATTAGCCTAAACCCAGAGCAACTGTTGTGAAAGTTACTAAATCTAAAATAATTAAAGCAATTGTACGGAAGGGTCTTGGTTTTGTTTTTAAATCCTGATTTGTAGCATTAGATAATTTTCTTTTTATTGCTAGATACAAAACATTATGAAGACAGTTTTAAAATATATGAAATTATTTTCAGAGATTTGCATCTGAATGTAATTATGGACCATGTACAAAAGCTTTCATTTGGGAAAAAAAAATAGAATCACCATAATTTAGATATTTAAGAAATAATGATGTATTTTTCATCTTTTTATAGAATGTTACAGGAGTAAATATATCGCAAAATTTTTTTAACTCTGTGTGTGTTCATGCGTAATACAGAAAAAATAAACAAGTCAGAGAATTGTAGGACAGAGAATTTAGTACCGTGGTCCTGTAGGCACTGCATTTTTCTTTGACAGAAGCTCTGTGCATAAGAGCTACATGTGGAGGTTTACCACAGACAGCTTCCCACTGACAGTAAATAGTGTAACAACACATATTTAAAGGTATATGATTCTGTTAATAATTTATTGGTCACGAGGTGTGAGAAGGCACATAATAAAAATCAGGGGAGACCATTCCAGAATAATCCATCAATTAGACCTCCAAATAATCTCGAATAGGGGAAGTGATGTGGAGTAGCAATAATTTGCCGTAACCAAGTAGATTGGAAAAGGAAAAAAAGATGTAGTTTATTACCCTGGAGGTTCTGTCTTAAAGGCTTTGATAACCAACCATCTTGACATCATGTTAAAAATTCTGAAAAATATAAACATAATAGCAGCAGAAAATAAAAATGATGGATTTTTTTCTTAAAATCATAGGGAAAACCTATATCTTTCAAAGAACATTATTTTGGGCAGAGGAAAGGCAGATTTACCCACAGTAAAATAATTTCAACAGACCTATTACATATCTGCTATATATTATGAAGTCACACACAAAAATATGTTCCCTTCCCAGAGACACATAATCCGTGGCCTTATCGCAGAAAAACCTAGCTATTAGAGACAACAGATCAGAACAGGTAAGCAACAGGGAAATGAAACTGTGATTAAGTATGTATACTTTTCATATTATATGGGCATGCACAGTTAAAGCGATAATTGAACTGAATAATGACTATGTCTTTGTGCCATTGGCTATTTCATTCATGCAGTGCTTAATACATTAATTTCTAAATAAACACCACAACAAAATGGGTATTTCCAAAAAACCAAAACAAATCAAATCAAAACAAAAACCCAGTGTAGTTGGTTCACTTGTAGGTATGATTATTTTACACATTAGAAACTCAAAGTTTAATATCAAATTAATTGTATTTTAATATCACAATTGAAAGCACCTTCTTCCTGGCAACACTTGTACAAAAGAGAACACAAATCTACCTTCAACAAAGAGCTTGTGAAAGGTTATTTCTGTAAATAGCCCAGGTCATATTTATTTGCTTGTTTTACTTCTCAGAGAATGTTTTGATGGAAGTCAGCATCCCAGTAAATTGAGCTATATATTTGAGATACCACAGTTGTTGGGATAATGGAGCAGTGGAACCCATGAGGAGTTCTCATCCATTTCTACCTTTTCTCTACCTCTTTCTCAACAATGACAGTCATTATGTCATTATTATGCCTTTGGAAAACTTTTTCATAAATGCCATTATTAGATTTGGGCAAAATGTCTTTCCCATTTTGGAAAAATACTCAAAAATATTTTTTTTTCCTAATCCTAAATGAGGCCAAACATCCAAATCTTGAAGAAAATAAATGTTCAACAACTGTCCACACAAAGTAATGCCATTTGGTCTTTCAATATGGTGAAAACCTTTTTCATTTTTTTAATTAAGCCTTTCATTTAAAAAAATCAGTTTAACTAGTTTACATCTTGGAAAAACATATTCAAAGAGAGAACAAATATTATTTTTGCTTTGAAACCAATAAGACATTTTTGCCATTAAAAAAACCAAAGCAATAGCTTCGTCAAAACTAATCTGGTAAACAATTTTGCTTTAAGCAGATAGGCATTTTCTGCCAACAAACACTAGGTCTTGTGCAAAGGTTTTGATTGTTTTGATTAAAATTCATATTTTAGTGACAGATGATCTTAACAAGTACTGTCATTAATCTGTGTGACTAACAAGCTGTAGAACTGAACTTAATATTTCCTAAATGAAGAGTTCAGATGGTTAAGCTTCAGCTGTGTGTATTTGGTAGCAGATCTCAGATAGAAGCAAGATCGTATGGGGGTTGAAAAATTAATTTTTATTTATTAGTAGGACCAAATGCCAATGGTAAGGACTCCAACACCATACAAAAACTGTAAGCAATCACCTTCCACAATTTAATGATGGAACTGAATTAAATCGGAAGCAGACTAAGTACTTAAGGTGTCTGGTATATATTACTTCTAGTTTTAAGACAAAACAGTCCAAAGACCCACGGCTGTGCTGCCAGTACCCAATAATAGCTAAATTTTCTGTTTCTAGTTCAAAAGTTTTTAAGACCTAGACCAAGTTTTGTCATCACAGATGGCAGAGAAATGGGACAATGCTGGAAATGGATATGTTAAGAAAAGTCCTAAATATATGCATATACAGGATTTGCTAGATATTACAATTTGACCTATACGATTTGTGTTTCAGGGCATTTTTCAGATGTTCAGCATAGAATACATCCCATGAGAAGCCAAGTAAGCTTCTCTTGTAATAGATGCAACATAGTTCATGTCTAACAGGATCCCAATTTACTGCCAGATGTCAAGCCTGAAGTTCAGTTTGAAAGTAACATACTTAGATTTGGATGCCTTTAGATAGGTACCAACAGTGAACTATATGCTAGAATCACATCACGTTCAAACAGTGAAGCCCAGAGAACTATGCTACTGCAGAAGGGCATGATGCTCTCATAGATTGTATGTTGTATCTACCAGGCTTTTGTAAATGTCTCAAATACCCTGTGGCATCTTAAAAGCAGAAAAAACCTATATATGGGCATCTGTGTCCATAACACATATGCAACCACCCAAATTTAGGTATCTAAAGTTGAAGCTGATTTCTACCCTGAATATGACACCAGTTCTCCAGGTACATCTAGCTCAAATGGGTATAGGAGAGCTTCTGGGCAACAATCTATCACCTCAATCACTGCCAGACTCCCCACAGAGGTACCTAAAAGGTGGTGAACGATTCCTTCTGTATAGCTAAATCTAGAATACATCATCCTTTCCATGGCATGTGTTCACTGTCACTCACACAGTTTAAAAGATTGTAGTTAGCTGAAACGGTGTTGACTTAGGTCTAGTCTTGGCATAAGCAGGGATGTAACAGTAGCTGGAGACTGCATAGCGAGACCATAATTGAAGACTGTCACCAGGCACCTCTCCTTAAAGAAGAGGGGTGCTGAAATCCCAGATGATTGGAAGAACAAAAATCCTAATTCCTTTCAGCCTAATAACCTCAAACAGTGAATGGCACGTGCTGACAAGAAGAGGGAATAAGAGAGAGAGGGAAGGGACATTTTGCTATCTCTCTGACTAGTAGGGAAACATTGACAAAAGACACAGTGGAAATGACTGAATTACTATACACAAAACCAGAGACATGCTTAATCATATGTTCTCTTAAATCAGTCTTTTTCCTTTTCCTTTTCCTTTCCCTTCCCCTTTCAAGTAAAAAATGTCCTCAAGGGAAAAGTATTGTTCTCCCATGTTCCTGGAAAGCTGAAATAACAGAGAACTCCTAAGTATTTAACCTTGATTCTGATTGCTGCTGAAAATGCTTAGTAGTCATTCTTGGTAGAACACACATAAGGGAGAATGGGTAGAAGAAGGGAACAGAGAGAAAAGAAGAGTGACAGTGATGAGAGGACAGATATAGTTCTCAGTTTCCTCATCACTACTGTATCTGTCCCTGCAGATGACTGACTAATTTAAGGTAAGGAAAAACCAAAAGAAAAACCAACAAAAACAGGAAAAGGAAACCCAAAACAGCCTGCACAAAAATAAAAGGGATGGTTAACTATCCTCTTTGGTATGCTCCATTGCTTGCTTATTGCTGCAGATGGGATAGAGTGAATAGGGTGGTGATTTTAGTAGAGAAAGTGAGGATACAGGTTAATTTGTAGAAAACAGAATAACTAATTCTAGATTTTAACCACTCAAGATTTCCTAGCTTCCATTTGCAAACCACAAGAGGACTTAGGTATTCCTCATTGTTTCAATAGATTTGGTCCAGATCCTTTAGCACTGAAATATTAATATTAAGTCTGCAGATTGGTGTTTAATTTGATTTCATACATCAGTTAGGCAACCAAGGGAGCAGATAATTGGACAGTTGCAGTCTGCTCTTCACTGTAGAGGGTCTTTTACAAATCTGACAGTCCACTTATTTTTTGGATTTAGTGGTTGAATAATTCACTGTAGAGAATCATTTTCAGACCTTCTTGCAATAACTTCTCGGAGCCCTTTAAACAGAGGAAGCTGGTAACAAAGAAGCTATCATCTAATTTCATTTCTAATACAATTGTAGGTGTTGATGACCATATAAAACCCCTCAGTGGCATTGACCACACTATCTCAGATGTCATTTATCTTATCTAACGTGCTATTATGACTGGCTTGAATACTTTGGTTCTCTGTCCCTCCGGCTGATTTCCTGGAAGTTGGGCTATTGAAGGAGGATCATAGGATCGTTGTCTTTGGGATTCACTCCCTCTTGTGGCAATAAGTGACAACCATTGATGTGGTTTACACACTTCACATCGGTTTTTTTAACTGTCTTGTTGTTGTTGTTGTTGTTGCCTGAGACAATGGTTATGCCAGTATTTGGTCTGACAGTTGTAAAGACAAATGATACACTATTTTCACTTTCAGTATTTGTTAGTGTCTGTTCACACATAACATATACATATTGTGAGTGTATGTACAGCAATAAATAGTCACATCACAAACATTTAAGTACACTGACTCATTCTGAAGTGGTGTAAAGAAAAAATATTTCCTGAAATATTTCCTGATTACATTTTTAAAAAGCTTATTTTTAAAGGCTTCTTTTCTGCTACTGAACTCTCTTATCATTTCAGTGACAGTCTGCTGCAGATTCTCCATAAGAACATATAAGATTTCATGATACTGGATGTGTTTTTCAAAGATAGTGCATGCACTGCTGAATAATGAGGTACTTAATATCCTGCAAAATGTCAAACTTTTCAATTTATGACACCCAGGTTACTTCACCATAGTGGATAAAGGTTTATTTTTAAGTAACTTGGAATTTAAAATAAATTGGACACTAGATTATGCTTTAAAATCACAGTATATTAAAAAAAGGTTCTGATGGAACGGTAAGGTTATCTGGAATGTCCACTGGAATGGGTAGGAGAGTGGCCATATGCTAATGCAGGAGGTGTGGGCATGTGGTGGGTGTAAGGGTAGAAGCAATTACAGTTTTGTAGACACAAAAGTAAGTGGCTTACAAGATTAGTTGTTTAGTGCTTAGTGTGCCAGGTGGACCCCAGTTCATGTAACAAAATGAGACAAAAACTAGCTTAGTCTGAGAACTTCATATTTTTGTAGTGAGAGCAGACTAGAAACTGTGTTCAGGGGCTGAAAGAGACAGAAGAACCTCACCTGTCCTCTCTTCCTGCACTGTCCTTTCCCCAGTTCATTTCCATATGGCAAGATAACACAACTGTCGTCACATTATATAACTTCCAGCAGGAGTGGTAAGATCAGAGAAGTAGATTGTTCATATACAAAAGAATTTGCAGAGTGTGAACTATGTATACAAAATGCAGTGCACAAATAAAAAAAGATGAACTGTAACAATTTTGAAACAGGTCCTTAAATCTTCTGTGTTCTCAGCACACAGAAAGTGAAAAAAAAAAGTTATTTCTTTTTTTTTTTCTTCAAGAGTGTTCCATCTCTTATGAAGGAAAATTCTGAATTTAAATATTTTATAGGACCTTCCTGATAGCATAAAATGTGAAGTGTATGCCAAGTTTTAGGGAGGTTGTAAAACATTATTAATTGATTTTTTTTCTTCTGTGAGTTTAAAACTTGCAGAGAGACTAACAGTTGAAAGTGCTAAATGCCTAAGAATTAAACATACTCATAATTACTTCTGCCAGTGGTGTTAAAGAGAAAAAAAAAGCATGCTGCTTCTCTTGAGTTGGAATTTAACCTCCTGCCTTCATATTCTTTTCCAGTTTTATGAAAAAAGTGGCTAAGAGGAGAGGAATCTACATGGCATCCTTTAAAAGATTATGTTATATGTTTATTAACAATGTTTTTGGTGTAAAGACTAGAGTCTCTGTGGGAACTGCTCAGTTTAAAAAAGCAGCAGCACAAGAACAACTCTAAAATCCCAAAAGTCCCCAAACAAAATAAAAAAGCAAAGAAAAAGAGCAATGAAAAAGTGGCAAATGGATTTGTTGTCTAGAGACAAATCTGAGCACAAACTGGTGCCATTTAAACAAATTACTGTGACTGAACTGCAAGCTAGATCCATAAGAACAATTGAATGTTAAGTGAGATCCCTAAGAACACTAAAGAGATTTATTAGTGACTTTACAATGAATGCTGAATGAATTGATAATGATAAAGTCCTCAAATTCTCCTAGTAAATGGGTTCCAGATGTTCATTGTTCCCATTATTGTAGGGAATCCAAGGACCCATGGACACACATGAGGACAGATTAGTATTCTTTCAGATCATTTTAAAGCAAACTACTTCATCAATAGTGTAGATTCTGGGTTTTTTAAAATATTTTTGTTCATCTAAGGATCACTATTTAAGGATATTTATGAACCTGAAAACATAAGTATATTCTCATTGGGTTTTTAATAGACTAAATCTACTTTTTTAAAATCTCACAAAGTACCTGTCTGCATTGCAGATATCCAATGTAATTTAAAAATCTCAAAAAGAAATATTACTGACTTGTATGCAACACAGATTTCATATATGTGAGAACTGAGAAGGATCTCAGACCTGTTGGGTCTTGTTTGTACCCAATGTCCTTATGAAAACTTGTTGTATTCATTACTGTGAAGTACTTCCTTCTTCAAATGATAGATTTATATTTAGTAACTGATTAAGTCTGAGATTGCTTTTATGTAAATTTGGCCATCAAAAATGAAATGTCTTGTCTTAGCTTTCTGTGTAGACAATGAAGAGGCACGTTCTTCCAGAGGGTGTTTCTGTCTATCCCAGAACAGATATCAAAGGCAGTGGTGATGAATTGCCTTTTGGGAGTTTGTAATTTGCCTTCAGAGGGTCTTAGCTTCAGAGACTACAGAAGGACCCTAGACGATTAGCTTAAGTTTGACACCTAACTCTAATCATTAACATTATATGAACGGAATCATACCCTTAAATTATTACAAACATTACAGTGTGAAGGGCCACTGATCCATCTACTTGACTCAATAACTGGTCTCTGACAGGAGCTTACAAGAGATACTTGACAGGAAGACACGAAAATCAAACAGTGGACAGCTAAGGAACAATTTTTCTGTATGGAACTTTTCAAGGTGATTAATCGGACCTTGGTTTATGTCTTCAAGTAACTAGATGAATATGAATTCCTATCTTTAGATGTTAAACATATTAATTTTCCCTGAAGGTAAAGAACATAAACCCTGAGAACAGAATTTCAGCACTTTGTTTAAGTGTAGTTAAAGAACTGTGCCGCCTCTTTATAAAATGGGGAACTTCTACTGTTCTGACTTCTACCATAGCATAGCTCCTGGTGATGAATGAACTCTGTCGGGGCAGGTAGTTCAATGTTGCATTCTGCCTTGGAAATACAATGTGACCACACTGCTCCTAAGGCAAATATTATTCCCTCAGAATACTTTGCTGCAAGTTATAATTTGCACATTCCAACCAGTCATGCAGTGCAAAGTTAAAGGGAATCTTGTACAGGAAATCAAGCATAATGGGTTATATTTTGTGCTATACTGTTCAGTATTAAGCACTGGAAAATAAGACGTATATGATATGAAGAGAAATCCCATGTGCATTTGAATACTTCTTATACATGAAGGCTTTTCTATAGTAAATTAGAATGACATAAAAGGAGGCCTGGAGTATTCATAATGTGCAAACAAAGTGTCATTTAAATTATCCTCTAAACATGGGTACTGTGGTTGCACTAAAACTATGATATAATTACATTAGTTTCATAACAGTTATAATGTATATAACCTTAGTCAATGTTAAATAACTATGAAAGGCAGTAACCTATGTACTGATGCATTATGCTCCATTGAAATACAAAAGTATATTAAATACTTGGTTTGTTTACCACTATTGTTAGGCCTATTATTAATTTAAGGTGACATTTATAATTAATACTGTTAGACTTTACGCCTTGAAATAATGCATAACACTCCTCAGATAAACAATCTGTCTATATTGTATTTGCAGAAATAAGCAAGTTGTAAACTGTTTTACAGAATAAATGAAGGGCTAACCTATGTTTTGCTTTCAAGAAATCCTTTACATTCCATTTGAGAGATCCATTTAAGAAGTGGGTGATCGCACAACTCTTCAAACTTTGTATTTTCAGAGGTTCACAAGATGAGTACCCAATGGTTTTTCATTCTTTCCTGTTGCACTCTTTCCATTCAGGATTAAAACCATCAGGTTAGACTCTTCCAGAAGAATCTTGCACCAAAGCTTCAAATGCATGTTTTTTAAACATTGCAGAGCTCACAAAACTTGGACTTCCACTGACTTTCTCTAAATATAAGGAAATGTGATGTGTAATAGTCAAGCTGACTTCCATGGGAGTGCCTAAATATGGCATTCTATTCTTATTTTAGACACCAATTTTGTTTTTTTTCTCTCCTTTTTCAGCAGTGTTCTGGTGATCCCTAAAACGTACTTCTAGCCTCTATTTTTGAATCAACACTACACCACAATGATCCAAAGAATGTATTTATAAACTTTAGCAATCTTATATTGCATTGCAGGAAATGTTTATTACCTTTGAATGCAATGAGTGGAAAATGCCAGGCTTATTTTCATAGAGACAGACGGTGACTGCAAACACTACTATCCATCCTACCTTTCCGTGTAGGTCTTTATGCAGAGTGTGACTTGAACTGCTGTTATTACTAATTCTTGGGCATTAGAATACCTCGTTGCTAACACTAAAGAAGAGGAAAAAAGCCAGCAATGAATTTCAAGTAACACCTCTTGAAGAAATCCAAATATTGTAATGTGTCTTCCACCGCACTCCTGTTAAATTGTTGTGGCTCTGAGTTGTCTCCAGTGCCATACGATGTTTAGAGCTGAGACTCAAAACATTCCTTCAAAGGCTAAAATCCAGCTGGAACTGATAGTTTAGTTCCAGGGACTCTAATACCATTTTACCTCTTGTTAGCCAGAGGTAATGAAATGCATTGATTATATACCTAAACCACATCACTTAATACAAAAAGTAAATATCCTTGAAATAATAATTAACAAGGGAATTTTACAACATTCACTTCCAAATAAGTTTTATGGTAAAAAAACACAGTTTGTTTGGGTTTTTTTTTTAAAGTAAAATTATTATACTGGTTTAACTTATACTGGTTTATATGTGTATGAAATTAGTTAGACTCAAAAGACTGTACCTATATTGATAAACTTAACTGGTCCCTGTCTTAAAAAAAAAAAAAGAAAATTTATTACTAAAAATTTATAGTTAGTTTGAAATTGGGCCAAGCACAATTTTAAATTGGAAAAGTGGCATTTTGTTAATTAGTATGCTCACATTAAGTATTTAAGATTATAATTAATTATTTTCTATACTCTTAATTGAAACATTACAATATACTTGGTTAGTATTTAATTGGAAAACATATAAATTACATATTAAGGTCTTCATTGTTTATATACTCAAGTCTTCTCTTTGAAGGGAATTCAGTGGTAAACAAGCCAAGGCTCAACAGAGCATTCTGGCATGAAGATGCAGCAACATCAATGTTGTTGTGACTTCCTGTGATTTGCATGGGCTAAGCACGGATCAGTGAACAACTTTATGGGAATTCAGACTGCCATATTCAGAACAGGCGGCTCCCACAAGACTCGCACTGCCATATTCAGAACAGGCGGCTCTCACAAGATTCAGAATGTGTTACATATACTTGCCCAGACACAGACAATGTGTAATCATACAGAAAGATGCTGTATTAATAATTACCATGGAACATTTATTAATGCATAATAAAGCTAAGGAACCAGTTGGAAAAGAAACAAATTACCTGCCATTAATTTCTTCTGGTGTAGTCTATTCCAGTTTTCTGAATATTTATAGAAAAAAAATTAAATGTATAACAGTAGCTTTTTCAGATATATTTAAAATATTTTGCCCTTCTGAGAGGTTATTAATTTTGGTAATTTCTTCTCCAGCTATACGATGAATTCTTGTATGAAGGTGGAAATAAGTTTAAGTAGCCTGGAACTGACAATATGTAAGAAAATCTCCACATTAAAAATACATTGAACTAAAAAAATAAAAAAAGGAAAAGAAAAAACAACCAAGCAAACAGACTGACAACACCCAAGCCCACAGAAAGCTCTTGGCTTTATGAGGGGTACAATTTAGAAATATTCTAGCAGAAAAAAAGGAAAGAAGTTCAAATCGTTTTTCAATCATAAAGGTATCACAGTAACAAATTATTTTTTTTATTATCTCAGGCATTCAGAATGTGTCACACTGAGGTTAACTTCATATCATACTTGAGTCAATGTAAGATCACATAAGCAAAAAAGTTCTATTTTCTCAGTTCTATTGCTGAATCTTTTTCATTTTTTACAATGTGTGTAGAGTCCTTTGTTTTTGTATTTTCATTCCTATGTTTTCTGATCTCTTTTCAAATATAACAAGATATCAATCCTAGACTAAACATGTTAAGATTCCTTTTCCCTCTGAGATGCCTCTAGTTCTGCTAATATTTTTCTGTGTGTTTGGATCCCAGCATTTTTGTCGTTTCTGCCAGGAGACAGGGGAGTAGGTGGAACTGGAAGACTTGTTAGCTAGATGAGATTTGACTGAATTCCAATGCAAAGCCAATTCCTTCTTCTTCCTATGGGGAAGGATGATATATTAACTGATATTTCTATGGTATGTGCACAAACCCTGAAAGACTTTCCTTAAACACATGAGAGAAGTTCTCAAATTCGTCCCCTAATGACACAAAAATACAAAGCCAAGAGGAAAAAGTACCAAAGAAATAAACAGAAAATAAAAGTAATTTTAAGTTTTAACTTACAGACTAAGTTCACAAATGCTACTGTGTGTGAAATCCAGGCTCCACCTGGAAGGCAAGAGGTATTTTGTTACTGACTTCATTAAGATCAGGATTACACCTCTCAGTCCTGATTTGAAGGAAATTTTGGAGTTCAATTTGAATTATATCCTCCACCAAAATGGAAGTTCAGCTAAGTCTGGGTAGATTTTCCTTCAGGTGCAGTTAACTGATTTGTGCCAGAAATCAATACAATTCCAAAGAATTTAATACAATTTTATATAAGAAAAATTGTACTATATAACTGGTAAACCTGGAACATAAATTCAAATAACATTGTATCAAAAAGGACGCTGATGTTCAGCCAGTTTGACTTCCTGCAGCTATCTCCACCAGAACAGCTGAGAGTTGGCTTCTGGAGCAGGCATGACCCCTTTCTCATTGCCATGCCTGTGTCAATGACCACACCTGAGAACCTCGTTGGTAGGGAGGCAGGCAGGTAGGCAGAGGCAGGTAAAAGTATTTTAAGAAAAACATAAGATCTTGGGCCAATTCTGCTTTGCTGAAACTATATACTATGTCAGAAGTTCACCAAAGCTGCTACCAGGATCTAACTGACTGAAAAAAAATAATATTAACATTTGTACCAAAATTATAGCTAGTAAAGCAGGGACACTTCTATTAACTTCAAGGTCTGTCTATCCCACAGATTATAGTGTGATGAGTGTGGATCTACATCATGCCAGACACTCTGTTATAATATCCATATGCATCCTTTTACTTCATGGCAAAGGTGCAGTAGAACACCCATCAGCCAAAGGGAGTAAATTGCTGTACCTCACATTTGCTGTGAGAAAATGAACCAGAAAAGTGGTTACTTTGCAGTAATAGCTAGACTGATACAAATTCACTAACCTTACTCACAGTGACTTTCCTTATGCCAGTTCCTGTGGGACTATGAATGGGCTTTGTCCTACTTACGTAACTATAGGGATTTATATTTTGATTTATTATGGATATGTTTCAACAGATTCTACATCAACTGCATTGGGAACCTGGAATTAACTGAATTAAGAGTGAAATTCCATCACCACTGTGTACAAAGAAGTGAAAGTGATGGATATTAAACTCTATCAGGGACATACTATTGTAGTACTATTGTACCAGAGAATATTTCTCAGTCTTATTATGCAGTGGATTTAACCTGTCATTAGATATAACACCCTTCAAAAAATATTTAGAAATAGGTGAAAAATGATTTATTTAAAATCTAAACAATGAAAAATGTGGACAGAAATTGAAATACATTAATGTGAATTCCAATCACAGAAATGTGCTAGGTGCTTTGTTCTCCCTTAGGATATTTCTGTAATCACAGGTGACTAGGATTCTAGGGAGCAGGTCTTTTCCTACCTGGAGCTCTATAGCTGTGTTTGTGATACAAGTCACTTTGCCTCTTCTTTAGCTGATTTAATAAAAGCCTGTAGAAACTAAAGTTCTGACACTGAAATTGTCCCAAAAACCTCATGAAGACTGGATTTTTCATGACCAAAGCTGTTTTTTATTCAAATTCCCAAGCTCAAATATGAATATATAAACCTGTTTCATTACATTAATCTAAATATTTCTCTATTTTACTATAAACGTATATATAAATTATGACACGAAAAATTATGTTTCAGAGCACTAATGCTTAAAATGTCATTTTATTTTTAGTGAAAATTTTTACAAAACCAATTCAAGAGACTTACATTTTTGCCTCAAGATAAAACAGCACAACTCTACCTTTCTGAAATCACTACGAATATGGAATAATAACTGTCTTTACATGCCACAGTGTATGGTAATTATCATGCCAGATACAAATGGCATCAGTTTTGTAAGTAAAGGGGATCACTAGAGACTAATTCGAGAAAATGCACTGTCCAGAATATGTCATGATAATGAGAATCCAGTTATTCAAAACCAATTTTTATGGTGTAGAGTATCGTTTCCACTGTGCAACTTGAAGGGCATATGTTCATTTTGAAGTTGTATTCAAAATGGTGTTTAATAATATCTAAAATTTTTTTCTTTCTTTTTAATCATCACTGTTGAATCAAAAATACATTATTTCATTCATATTATATCCTTGTAGAGTCTTTGGGAGAGATGGAAAAAGATATAGCCAAAGAACTGGAAATATGATAACATCTATCATATTGTGTATTAAGGTAGGTATCACCAAAAAACATAGATTAAAAAAAAAAATATTCTTTAATCAGGTTTTTCTGGTGCTGGTATAAGACTGTGAACCGGATGTCAGGTTTGCTGAATTGCTTTTTACCGTCAACAGGAAATACAATTTGGTGAAGAAGGCTGTGATATTCTCTGAGGTTATGTGATAGCAAACCTTGGATGGGTGTCACTGTCATGAGGCCACCTCCACTGTCTCACTGAGGTGCCCTGGGGTGCGTTTGGACCTTCCACTTCACTAGTATTTCTACTACAAGGCAGCAGAGAAGGAAGGGTGTAGAAAGGAATTTGTGTGAAACTTGGCTTCCAGACCTCGGTCTGCCAGACTCCTCTGAATCAGATAGTCCAACATTTCTAGTCTTAACATTTAGAGCAAGGCACGGTGAGTTTGTTTAAGAAAAAAACCCTGGCATACTTTAAAAGATAATACTGTTAATATTCAGTAGTTTCAGTAAAAGCAATTACAGAGAACTACATATATACAAACAGGATATAATATTAATCTGAATTTACAAACTGGACGTCTGTGTCACATACAGAACCACAGAGGTAAAGAAGACAGAGGAATATTTACAGTCTAAGAGAGTCAATTTTAAAAAACAAACCAGGCCTGCTGGCAACAGGGTACACAAAGGGGGAAAAGGATCTTTGCACAGGAGTTAGCAGGGCTCAGGGCTCGAGCTTTAAAATAGAATTGAAGGGGGAAAAGGATAAAACCAGGCTCACTAGAGATAAGCCCGGGGGTGGCACACCAATGTTTGAGGGATGGTGTGCT
>NW_008795523.1:869012-877059 GCF_000699145.1 Aptenodytes forsteri
GCGCTCTACAACTACCTGAAAGGAGGTTGTAGCCAGGTGGGTGTTGGTCTCTTCTCCCAAGTAACAAGTGATAGGACGAGAGGAAATGGCCTCAAGTTGCACCAGGGGAGGTTTGGATTGGATGTAAGGAAAATTTCTTCACCGAAAGGGTTGTCAAGCATTGGAAGAGGCTGCCCAGGGGAGTGGTTGAGTCCCCATCCCCGGGGGTATTTAAAAGATGTGTAGTTGTGGTGCTTAGGGATGTGGTTTAGTGGTTGACTTGGGAGTGCTAGGTTAACGGCGGTTGGACTTGATCTTAACAAGTCTTTTCCAACCTAAACAATTCTATGATTTTAAATAAACTCTTCAGAGCTGTAAATACATGTCTTTGCCAAATTTTCATCTGTTCATAGAGGAAAAGCATGATGAGAAAATTCATCAGCAAACAGAAACTTTCCAGAGAGGAATATTAGTAGTCAGCAGAATAAACTCTTCAGAGCTGTAAATACATGTCTTTGCCAAATTTTCATCTGTTCATAGAGGAAAAGCATGATGAGAAAATTCATCAGCAAACAGAAACTTTCCAGAGAGGAATATTAGTAGTCAGCAGATAATCTTGACACATAAATGTACATATTATAGGCAGAAACTAAAGAACCTTAAGTTTTCAAACCAGAAGTCTGACACATAAAATCATTTTTATATTGCATTTTTAATGCTTAGTTATACTGAGGTCCTTTTTAGGCATCCAGGTCACTCAAAGTATCCCCAGTGGCCGTCAGCTACCAGAAAATCTCTAGGGTTGAATTTCAGTGCAGGTAACAAACCAGTCTTTGTCAAGGACATAGGAAATCTAGATTGGCATTAGTTTTCTCACAAAGCTGTAGAAAGCAGAGTATAGTGATACTCCAGAGCTGCTGACATCTGTGTAGTCAACAGATTCTTGGAAAGCCCTAGGAAGCCCCAGAGTGGCTTAAAGGCAACCTTGTTTCCTTTCTTGATATCCTTGATCCAATCACAAGAACAGTGTGAATATAAGGCCCTTTTTTCCCTGAAGAAATATTTGGCTACAATTTTGTTATCAGTTACTCAAGGTATTAACTGTATCTTTGCAATATTATAAGGAAAGTGGTATCTCTGTTACCCTGATTCTCAGTACTAACAGAAGCTTCATATAATTTATGATGACAGAAGATTATTATCTCTGTCTTTTATATTATTTCTTGATAAAGGGGTTGCTCCCACTTATAAATGAGGCAATTTTAAGGTGTTCTTGTTTATTCATTTTGCATTCTATTTTGGCAATTTAAAATAACATTGCTATTGCATTTACTAAACAGTAACACCTCTTTACACTTGACAACAAGGCTTACTGTAAATGAGAATTGTACAGGGTGTAAGGGTAGCATAAACTGATGAAACACCACATAGGATGAATGCAGTGTAAGATATGCTTTAGAAATACTGAGAAGTCAGAGTGAAACTCAGTTTTAGTTGAAAAAAAGTTTAATATTCTGTTTCACCTAATTGGAAGAATGTTTAGTTCATTTCTATTTGCTGACCATTTTGTTACCCTGGATTTAATCCTCTTCAATTATTCACATCTGCACCTCTTCAATATTTCTTAAATCGAGTGCCATTATTTTACTGCAGGTCAGTTTGAAGTCCAAAGAACTTCTTAAGATTGCTCTGTCAGACATTTATGTACCAGTGTACATGTTCATAGTGTTCATTATTGTTTACAACATCTTCTAAAAAGCTTTAGACTACAATGATTTATTTTTTTTTTTTAATGCTTTCCATTTACTGTAGCAAACTGAAATTTCCTGTCTTCTCCATTTTTTTATTACACAGTGGAAACCTCTCAGTGTTTGCAGGGGGAAGATAGTTCTGGAAAAGATATATCTGTCACTTGACTGTTGTAATACACCAGTACCCAAAAGGAGGTCTTTGCACTTTCACAAATTTTGTACTTGACCACTTTCATGCTCTAGAATTCCGGAATGTCACATATTCATCTGGAAGTATAAATAATGATGCCTACAGAGACTGAAGCATTGACAAGAAGTTGAGTTTCTACAGCTCCTACTCACAGCACAAACACCATAAGCATCTGCTTCATTCAATGGAAAAGAACACTAGAGAATAAAAGAAAAGGAAGTAGCATTAAGATCTGCCAGAAATATCAGCTCTGTATATCCTATATCTCCATAAGCCTCCAGAGTCCACTAACCAAACTGCAGCTGAACGAATACAGTTTACACAGATGCAGAGAGGAAAGCCTAGTGGTGACTAGCAGTGATTCTGGGACAGATAAAATCATGCCTGTATGCTGCATCACAAATAGAATTTTAAGGGATTGTAGAGTACAAGAGCTACAGACATCCAATGAAGCTATCAAATGGCAGGATTAAAAAAAAAAAAAAAAAGAAAAAAGATACACAGATGAATGTTTGTGCATCTACACGGGCAGTTTGGATCACCTGCTGTTCTGCTCCCAGATCTTGTTAGCCCATTGTCCATACTCCATACATGCTAGACTGCTCCTGGCACACACAAAATGGCCTCTCCGCAGTGTTTGGCAGCGGTTCGGTAATTAGATCAGTTTACTGACCAGTTCAGTAAGTAGTAGGGATATGATAGTGCGATTTCTGTCTCTTTTCTCTGCATCAGTGATATTCCAACAAACCTTACATTTCACACATCTTTACGCTTTTCAGGTCTATCTGTACCTGTATTTTTCTCATCCTATCACAGTACAAATAAACAGATTTCCTGACATTATGTTATTAATATATTTTTTCATAATGTGCCTAAGGTGAATTTTAAAAACACCTAAAAATTTTTACATATTGCAGATCCAAAGCGATATAAGATAGAATAAGAGAATCCTTGGCAATTGATGCCATGCGCTTCCAGCTATCTCAGCTTATAAAATGAGGACTAGTCACGTTTCCAAGAATCTCTCTAGCCATATTGGGTAGGGTTTCTTTGCTTTGTTTGTCTTTTTTGGGTTTGGTGTTTTTCTTTTCTGAAGGGGTTCAGCACAGCCCCAGAAGTTGTCATATGAAATGAAGATAACCTTAAAAATGACCTACATTAAGAAGCTGAGAACTGGTGAGATCACATAACATGCATGAAGAAAAACAGTATTGTATGTGTGTTGGAGAGGCTAAGCAGGACTAGGACAAAGGACTGAGCTCTGCAGTGCAGTCACCCACACTCCGAAATTCATAAATCATTAAATTATGGCACAATTTTAGTCACTGCATTTTAGCATTTTCCCCACCCTGCTCAGGAGTTAGCTCAGGCCAATGACCATTCCTAATAAACAGCACAGAAGTAGCCATTCTATTTTAGAGAATAAGAGAGTTTCAGCGTACAGACACAAACTTTGTCCTCACAGTTGACCAGAGGACCAGGGAAGGATCCCAGACTAATTTAATTTACTGGTAAACCCTCATTGCTGCTAGTGAGATGCTTTACTAATTCTGAGAACTTTACTTTTGTGGCAGTTTTCGTGCTGAGAACTATAAATTTTTTATCCCACTGATGGCCATAGCTGCTCGAATTTGGTAGAATGTCTGTGGAGGTGTTATACCAAGGCCTAAGAACAGCAACAGAAACACACTATTTTTAGGATAATAGAGATTTCCATCATCATCTTTGGAAACTCAGACTGTACTGCTAATACCTAACAATTCACAGAACTTTCAGATTACTTCATCACAGGTGAAGACTATATAGACTTTTTATATCTATGTCACATGCAGGCGATCAGTATTTAAAAGGAAGAAAGGTAACGTTATTAAATTTCTGGTACTACAGAGTAAATAAATACAGAGAGGAAAAAAAGTAAGTACAGAGCAAAATTTCTTTCTATAGGTCTCATTTTTGTCATAAAACTACTACATTTAACAGGCCCTCTTTAAACACAGCTTCATAATTCAACTTGTAGTATTCCCCAGCAAAAGCAAACACATTATAGATCAGGTTGCTGTGAATTTTTAAGGGTTTGGTTTTGTGTGTTCTTTCTTTTTTTTTTGTTAAGTAATTTCTCTTTATAAAAATGTCCCAAAGTAAGAAAAATAAATAAAGCCCTGTAAGTTTTGTAGCAGTGACATATGAAATTCACTTGAACTTTTTTTTTTCAGTGAGTATTATTCTTTCCAGTTACTGTTAGTTTGATACATTTGGTTAAACTTAAGCAGCAAAGAACAAAATATATTTACTGCAAGTTCTGACCCTTGTTTTTCATACGGCCTTGACAGACCAGAAGCAGGAAAAGATACCTGGAAAGTAGGTTGCCAAACTACAAACTATCTCAAAACTTTCCCATAGCATACCTGGGAAACTAAGGAAATTTGGTCCTCTGAAAGCACAGAGAAGGCTGCATTACCACAAGCAAGAAAAAGAAAACTGTGGGGAAAAACACAGGAAAGATTGGAGATACAATACTAAGAGTAACAAGATGATGTTGATACATACAGATTATTGATTTATTTTTTCTTAGTGTTAATACATTTTTAATCTTGGAAGGAAGTAGTCAGCAGTAGTTGATTCTGTAATGTTTCTTTCTGATCAAAAGCCACAGAATCTATTCTCTTTCTTAATATTTCTAACTACAATCAGTTATAAAGCTAAGCTATTCCCTGAATGTGAAGATTTTTGTTTGGAGTAAGATTCCTGATGTAAAAATTTGTTCTGCAGACTGGCTGTTGTTCAAGTTCCATGTTTGAATATACATAAAACATTTTATTATGAATATACTCAGATGTTGGTTTACTAGTTGAATCTTTGATGGCCAAATGACTTGTAACCTTCTGACATCTATAAAAACTCATCAGTATTTTTCAGTATATCTTGAAGGGATTGAGACATTGATTCCTAAAAGCAAAATGATCTTAGGCTAAGCAGTTTTGAACAAAGATTTGAAAAATAACGATTACCCTCAAAATACTTATTTTTTGTTGGCATGTAATGTGGTCAGTAAGGGAAAATATAGTCGTCTTACCCAAACTAAAATTTTTATTCATTAATTATCAAAAACCTCTTAGATTTCTTAGATCAAATATTGTTAAAAGTAACTTTTCAAGTCCATTTGAATCCTTGTGCATTTTACCTTTACACTGATGTTTATTCAACATAAAAGAGAAACATTTTTTTTTCTTCTATAGAATTTAATTCTTTTATAAAAAGAGAAATAGAATGATCTCAAGGAAGCCCTTACATCTGACATATATAGCAAGACACACATGCTTTTCCCATCACTGAAAAGTGAGAGAATAATACTTGTAACAGAAAAATGGCCAACAGGAGGGCATTATTTTATGTAATGGAATTTCCCTCATCTTTCTTTGCCAGGTAACTTTAGGTTTGGTTTCAGCTATCAATCAAGTTCTGTCTCTAAGGTTATAAAACACTGTCAGACAAGCAATTTAATGGATTTTAACAGTTTTATTGTAAAGATTTGGTCCTATAAAGATCTTTCTACATACTTGCAGAAGGGGAACCTGTGGTTAAAACATTTCACCAGCATTCAAGGAGCCCTAGGGGTTCAGCACTCAACATTGCTACAACCATCTGTGTGAACCTTGGGAAATCATGTAGGTCTGGACACATTTTCAAATGTATTCTTTGCTTTCATCTTGTAAACCAAGCTTCTCAGATGTGTGAAGGTGAGCACGTACTTAAATGTTTCACTACTTCATGGCTATCTCTGCCTGTGGTTCAGATCCTCAACTACAAAAAAAGAAGTAACAATACTTATTACACCTGCGAGAATAAGTAGGTTAATACTTGTTCAGTTACTTCAGTGACAAACCACTTAGATAATGGGAGAGAACACAAAGTGGACAAAAAGTGCCACAATAGTGGCTCTTTTTGTTGGGTCTTGTCAGATTCTTGATAAGGATTAAGGCCATGGCGATGGATTCCTAGAAACCTTACAGGTCCTAATGTGCCTAAAAGATTTAGAATGTCAAATCCCTTTAATATTTCGTGGGTCCAAATTCTTCTTGCTCAGGGCAGTAGAGTGGTGGAAATTCCCTGAATGCGTACATACAGAAAACTATGTCCTTGCTATCAGTTCTGAAACAAGGAACACATATTTCTCAATGAAAACTGTGGAGAACTCCATCTGTATTCAGCAGTATGGGGGACACTACAGTGTTTATCAGTTTTGTTGTTGTTTTTGTTGTTGCTGTTTTCTGTTCCAGGTGATCCATTGGCTTTTAGTTCAGCGCTTGCATTGAATTCATATTTAGAGAAGGGGAGTATTGTTATCATCTTGAATTCTACTTTATTCTGGATCTAATATACTGTGGACAAAAATTAGGATTTTTCTTTGTTTGTTTTTCTTCTTTCAATTGTTTGCCAGCAGAAAGAAGGGCCCAGGTGTATTGCAATTCATATACATCCCAGGCATGTACACATTAGGTACCTGGAAGCTGGTTACTCCTGGGTGCATGCTCTGCATATTTGGGTCAAGGAGATTTGGAAGTTAAGATAGAAAGAAAAGAAACAGCATGTGAAAATCAGATATATTATATTTTTGATACAAAGTTCATATCATTGTTCTAGTAAATTCATTTCCTATATATGCTATGCAGAATTTCTAATACAAAAATCCAAGGCCTAACTATAGCCATATGGGCCAAAAGCCTATTAAATATGAGTATATGATGGACCTGGAAGACAATTACTTTGGGGAGTTTTTCAATTGTATATTTCTCTCATAGAAAATACAGCACATTTGTGTTTCTCTCTGAGATCTGACAGATACATTTATTTATTGTGAATGATGCTTTTAAAATTGCAAGCTAGATTGCTCAGTATTATAGGGAATGGCATTGAATAGAGCAGTTAAGCATAAAGAAAACAAGTATAATGAAAATAAAAATGCTAGCCAATGCTGCTTTGCACATCTCCCCTAAAGAGGACAAATAGTTTTTAGAACACTGAAAGACTTTACAGGGCCAACTAAACAGAGTAATCTTGACAATCCAATTCCTTTACTTTTCATAGACTTAAAACTGGGAGGTCTGTTCCTCTGTAAGTCTACTGTGTTCTTATTTACCTATATTGATCCAAAACTTTTTCAATTTTAGTGCTAGAATCCTTTCAGTTGTGACTTCAAATTGACTCACCACTGCCAGTATTAACAGATGACTAGGTTGCTATATTTCATCTAAACATACTTTATCACATTTTTCTATTGCCTATATGACAGAAACTCCAAGAGCTTACTGCAGCAGTGCTGCTATGGACTGATCCTATGAAGTACTAGGCATCCCTTGCAAAGGTGCTCAGCATCCACAACAACCAGTGGGCTGAATGACATTCAACATCTATCAGAATCAGGTTCTTTGTCCTTAAGTTGTAGCATTTCAGCATAATGAAGGCATATTGTTCTATAGCTATGATATTCCTCCATAAAGGAAATTTTGGAAAAGTGTATTTAGCATTTGAAATGATGATAATATTAATGACCTTTATGCTATTATTCATTGCACCAATTTGCACTGAAATGATATGTTGTAAGCTGTGTTTGGGTTAGCGTAACCCTCTATAGCTGATGATGTACCTTACAGGAGGACCAACTACTTTTTGATTGTTTTTACTGCAATTTAGAAAGAAAACAATAAAATTATCTTCTAAGGCACTTTTGCACTACTGTTGACCAGAAAGGGAAAAGAAACGCTAAAGGCAAACATGTCAGAGTATCATTTGCCCATAAACTCAAAATGGAAGATAAGGGAACACAGGTATTTTGTAAATATACTATGCTTAAGGTGTAAGAAGAACTGAAAAGAAGAAAGGCTGTGATTCATAAGAAGAACTGACAATTCTCTACTGTTCATCACCATATCTGCTGATTTTATTTATAGAATCATAGAATAGTTTGCATTGGAAGGGACCTCTACAGGTCATCTAGTCCAACCCCCCTGCTGTGGGCAGGGACATCTGCAACTAGATCAGGTTGCTCAGAGCCCCATCCAACCTGACCTTAAATATTTCCAGGGATGGGGCGTCCACCACCTCTCTGGGCAACCTGTGACAATGTTTC
>NW_008795523.1:879617-884974 GCF_000699145.1 Aptenodytes forsteri
GTATCCCTCCATCCCAACACTCCAGTCATAGGAGCCATCCCACCATGTCTCTGTGATGCCAATAAGGTCGTAGCCCTGCAGGCGTGCGCACGTCTCTAACTCCTTTTGTTTATTCCCACATGCAGCACATTCCTTTGTGCTGCAAAGGATTTTGGATTGATCACAAGGTTATGATATTAGCAACAGGACTATTATAAATTTTAAATAGCAAATTTTCTTTGTGGCAGAAACTTAAATTTCTTATGAGGACTGTGTTCAATTTCACAGGGAATTTAGGGCATGCAAATAATTTAGAATCAAGCTCCACATGAGATTGCCCACATACAGTCAACCTTCACATCCTGAAGTCCACTTCAGGTGCTGTAGAATTTTTCCAGAGTATGAACAAAAATTTATTCCTGTCCCAGCAATGCTGCCCACAAGGAATTCTCAGATGACCTCTCAGAAATTTTATTTGACTGTTGATACCAAAGATTCCTTCACAGATTATGGGCCATTCACAGAAAATGAATTTTTAGGCACTGAAGAAATCTGAATAACCAGATCAAACCTGGATACATACATGCTATTGTTGGCAAAATGTGTCTGCAGGTGTCTGGATCCACAGCTGATATCTCCTTCTCCCTATCTATATAGCATGTGTTAATCTGCTATGGCAAATCATTGCTTAGTGTGGCCAGCCAAAGTGAGTGATCCTGTGATTTTTGGTGTCTAACATATTCTGAGCAAGACTGAAAAAAACCCCCAAAATATATCCAAAAGAGGTTATCAACTACTACTGACATCTGTCATTTTTTTTTTTTGTTTGTTTGTTTTGTTTTAATTACCTTTACTAAATTTTACAACTTTAATTTACACAGACACATTCTGGATCACAGGATGAGGTGTCTTCTACATGGCAATGGCTATTGTATAAAAATGTAGAAGCATAGTATGATATACCTCCACCAAAATACATAACTGTGCTTCACACAGGAGGAAGGAGAGAGAGGAACTTTCCTGTGCTGATTTAGGTGTAGATATCTGGAAGCTCATATTGGGCAACTCTTGCTGTGCTCCTGGAACAGCAATACATAGGCTTTTCTCAGTGCATTAGCCACACTTCTAACATACATACGACAATTTTTCAAAGGTTCAGCGTGACAGTACTCCGTATGCTAAACTGTCTCCCCTCTTCCATTTACATCAAATTCAATGTTACACTTTTAATCTTCAAAGCTCTGTTAGTATGACCTTAGGCTACTTCAGTGATTGTCTGCTACAGAATGATATGACTTTTCCAGGCAGTGGTTCAAGAAATATGGAATTTTAAAGTGCGAGGATGAGTCTCAGCAGAGTAGAAACTGAATTCAGAATTTTCTCTGTGTACCTGGAACTCATTTAAACAAGAAATGAAAATGACCTCTATAGTCTCCAGAACTAAATGCCAAGGCTCAAAACTTTACTCTCTCCTTTTCAACATTCATATCTTATTTGGGCAGCAATTATCTACAACGTTTCAGCAGCAACATTGCTGTAGGAAATGTTTTGGGAGTTTTTTGTTTGTTTGTTTAGTTTCTGAACTTTGACTAGGACTTACTGTTTCTTTTAAATTTCTATCACTTTCCAAATACATAGGTACAGAAGAGCCTCACACAGGAATGGAAATTGTGGAAGTCAGCTCTCTTATAATTACTGACAAAGTTGAGAAGGATTTCTAGGACTGCTTATCTCGGCAGATCTAGTCCTGACAGAATAATTAAAAAAAAAACCCAACAATTCCCAAACTAAAGATAATGTTGTCATTAAAGCAAGCTGGGCAGATCATACATATAATACAGATTATCATTGTAAGGGTAAGAGTATTAAACTGTGGTTCATATAAAGCTATTCCAAGTAATAATATTAAATACATTTTTGAATCTTTGAGATCCTTGCTTAATAGTTTACATTAAGGCTGAAGAAATTAATGACAATTTAAGGATGGTTTGGCTAGAAAATAAAAATTGGCACATATCATATATTCCATGTTTTTCCAGAAAACAGGTAATAGTAACATAGTTTTAACATCCCTGAAAGAGGTTATAGTAGAGTATCTGATATAAAATTAAAACATTATTTACAGGAGTTTTAAGTTACACTGGGAGAAATAAGCTGAACAAGATACGGTGCAGAGATGATTCTCATCGTGAAAATGTAACAAAAGGCGAATAACACAGAATTTATGTATATGATTGTCTACAAAATAATCCCTGTTTTTCTGTAAGAGTCAGCGGAAGAAGTGAAGAGTGGACTCAATAACTGGAAAACATTTTTTTCAGACTCCCCTGCAGTAGAGTTTGCACTGACATTTTGCACCACTATGCTGCTTATTCCACCAGGATTAGAAGTAACCTAGACCTTCGCTTCAGCCACTGGGTTCAAATAAGGCCTTGCTGAGCATCTAAAATTTGGCTGCTTAGTTATCAAGTCCACAAGTAGCAGATGACAATACTAATACCTCCATGACTTAGAGAGGTATCAGACAGACTTCAACAGGCAGTCAGTTAAGGCATTGAGGACAGGGGGTCATTCTGTAAGTGGTGTGTTACATCAAGTGGGTCCTTGTACAGCTCAGTGTTGGTGGGTTTGGGGTAGCCAAAGTTAGGTCACAAAAGAGGTCATAACTGTCTCTCTCAACAATATACCTCCAAGGGCATAATGGTGATCATTTGCAGTCAGACATCTAGCTTTATTTATAGTGTTTATGTGGCACAAAATAGAACAGCTAACATAAAAATTATTTCCTCAGAAAATATTGAAGAGGGAAAATGATTTCAAGATAATGAATGAATACTGTGCTGTTAATCTATGTTCTTTTTACCACTAATTAGCAATGTGATTAAAGAAATTAAAGTTAATTAAAGGTAAAATGTTTCTCCTGTAAATTGTTTCGTGCATCTGATAGTGTGAGATATGCCACTCAGGCTGTTTCACCCATAAAGCCTGCATGTTTATAGCCTGAGTATAACATTTGTAATCATCTGTCTAATATGTTTGGGTATTACTAAACATAACTCATTGGAAGAGTTACTTCTACTTGAATAAATGTCCGTTGGTTTTGTAAACTGCCTGTTTCTAAACTCTGACACGGGCTGATGAATGCCAGGACAGTTATTCCCGAAACCAGCACTACAGCTATGACTTCAACGAACAAGGCAAGTATTCTGTTTCCATCACTGTAAGTTTGTCTGATCAGAGCAGCACTGAGTCAGATCAGACAGGCTGGTATTAATATCATTCTTTCCAGCCAGTTAGCTGGTGTTAAATGAGTCTAGGGAAGGTGAGAGTGGGATGTGATTAATTTTTTTATAAAATATGTAACAACAAAGTAGGTGAAATCTGTTAACAGAATTCTTTAGCTTGCATGTATTAAAGTAATATATGAGTCCCTGGGTAAAGTCAGTGTGTGCATCTTTGTGGTATATTTTGTTTTTTCACTGCTCCGTAGATTTTCTGGTACAGAAGGTTAAGAGAATAGAATGACTGTCTTGGGTCAATTTAAGCATAATACAAAAGCAAAAGGCTCCCCCCTTCACCCCCCCGACACTAATGGTTTCTGGTTTCAGACAGTTCTACTCTTTATTCATACCCACGGAAACATGTGAACGCATATTTGGGGAAGGGAAATCTTTCTTTGCTGTGACCCACATCATCCACAGAAACAAGAAAAAAAGGAAAAGATTTTAAAAAAGAAAAAAAAAAAGTCTGGAAGATCCCAATGCAATCATTTAGTACATCTTCTTGTTGCCAAAGAAAGATCAACTGTACAGTATTTCTAGAGGGACTTGTGCTGCAATGTCTGGGTTCAAAATTTAAGAATCATTCATATACTGGTGTTTTAAGTCCCTATCTAGAAATCTGACAAAATTAGACAAAATGGTATTCAATGGTGGTATTCAATAAAACAATCTTGCCTGCCTGTAAGCAGTGAATTGACTGGCTTAAGAAAGAACTATCAAAGGCAAAAAAAAAGAAGACAACTGAAAACCGGAAAATGCACAGGATAATATTCAATAGCTAAATCTCTTTTTCCCAAATGTATTCATAACTATTAAAATTCCTTGTCTCTGATTTATTGGTAAAATTACTCATGCCACCTGGTTAAATTCTGCCTCCTACACTTATGTTATCTTTGTATTTTGGATTGTTAACTCTTAGATTTTTTTTTTAACTCTTTCACTATAGCAAGACCTCACCATGCTGCAACTGCCTCAATGTGCTTAATGTGTTTCATGGTCACGCTTGTTCTTTCCAAGGTACAACTGCTCTGCTAAAAGCAGTTATTTTCAGTTATTGATGTTCTACAATAAATGTCTTTCATAAAAGTTGGTCATACCCAGCAAGAAATTTTATTTTCTTAAAAATAAATCTGTATGGGATATTCCAGGTCAGTTTGATCAACATAAATGGTGTTACTAAGTTTTAAAATGTTTTAATTGTTTGTTATTAAAACAAATAAACCCTCCCCGAACCAAAACAAAACCAAAACCACTTGCATATCATATTATATCAAACCTATGTTAATGGATCATAGTACATAAAGCACAAGGTTGTCAACATGTCACACTTCATGGTATTCTTTCCAGTTCTTTTTAAGCAAATATTCAATTAATATTCATTTTTCTGTGGAGGAATGATGGAAGTATTGATACAAAGTGATACCTGAAGCTAATTTCATTCTGAGCTGAATTAGCAAAAACCTATACATCAGGACAACGGAAATGATTTAACCCCTCTATTCCACATTTTTGGGGCCATGATGGGAGTACTGCATCCTGTTTGGGGCCTCCCAAAGTAAAAGACATAATCAACAAACTGGAGGGAGTCCAGTGCAGGGCTACCAAGATAACTGAGGGGGCTGTGCACAGGATGTGTGGAGAGGTTGAGGGAGTGCTTTTTGTTTAGTCTAGAAAAGAAAATACTCAAGGAGAATAACACTGTAGTTATCTACTATCTAAAGGAGAGGTTATGCAGAAGAAAGGTTCCTATTCAGGCATAACAAAAGGACACAACTCAAAGTCTCAACAACAGACATTTCAATTGGATATGAAGAAAAAAACCCCTGCAAATAGAGTGGCTAAGCCCTGTAGCAGGTTGCCGAGAGGTTGCAGAGTCTTAACCCTTGGAGATATTTAAAACTGGTCTAGACACAAGCCTGAGCAACCTGATCTGACTTTGAAATTATCACTACCTTGGGCAGGAGATTGGACAAGAATCATAGAATCATAGAATAATTACGGTTGGAAAAGACCTCTAAGATCATTCATAGAATCAGAATAATTACGGTTGGAAAAGACCTCTAAGATCATCGAGTCCAACTGTCGACCCAACACACC
>NW_008795523.1:888627-895073 GCF_000699145.1 Aptenodytes forsteri
CCACCAATTCATGAGCCATGATCCTTTTCCCCCTGTGAGACAGCTGAACTCCATCTGTTGCCAGCAGGCCCGGTGCTGTGTAAACCTCCCCATGATCAAAAAAGCCAAAATTCCTCCGATGGCTTTTGCCTTTGCAGGTTTTGCCGTGGTTTTGCCCCTTCAGGAAGGGTTCCCCGGTGCGATCCTCCACTCCGGAGCCCTTCGCCTCAGTGGCTTCGCTGAAATGGATGACTTATAAATTTTCCTTCAAACTGAAATTGTGCTGTATTTCTAGAAGTCCATTTATTCTTTGACTTAGGGTCTGCTTGTGCAAATCCCTGTGATACAGGAGTTCCCAAAGAAAGCACTGGTGTTGATCTTACACCGTGAAAGCAAAGGATGCCAGGTATAATATTTTTGATTATTAATTCGTCCAAGACTAAAACACAGATTATGTCAAATGCTGTGTTTATGAATATAACCAAACTCTTTGACACTAATTTCGATTTCATTTGGAGCCTGGGAGGGTACTTTTATTGGTTTTATGAATCAAGCCCCTCATTGGCTATCCACCATCTACACAGAGAAGTTAAAGTGTTTCCTTAAAGATGTTTCATGCTTCAATGTGTTTGGATAAGGGTAGGGCCAATGTTCATTCATCCCCAAATTCCAGTTTCCCTTCAGACAATTTTTTTCCCTGATGAAAAATTCTATTTGCTGTACTGTACTTAAAACCCTGCAACTGTGATGTCTTTTTCCACCACAGAAGAAACTTGTCAATGTCAGATACTCCCAATACGTTTAGGATTTTTAGCTATTCATGGTTGTCATGGCTGGCTAACACAGAAGGTCAGATCTGAATTTAAACTGAGCAAATTAAGTGAATAGATTTATTTGAAATGTACTGGACTAGACTAGATATACTCTGTCTTGTCTCTGATATTTTGGATGTGACCCTATATATAGCCTTTCTTTTGTGAAACACCAGAGTTTGATAAACGGACAATTTAAAAAGCATAAGTAATATCCTGTCCTGCCTGCTATGAACACCACAATTAACCTGATTCATGGGACATGAGTGTCATGAAATACATTGTTTGACAAGCACCCTAATTGCTTATACTAACAGCAAGTCTGAAGACTGCAGTTGAAACAAATCTGAACGCCATACGTCATAAAGTTTGCTGTAGTTTTCTTCACATAGTTTGCCATTCTTTAGGGGTTTAAGAATTTTGTGGAAAACTATCCATTTTCTTTTTTTTTAACCTCAAATCTAATAAATTTTGAGCTGAATTTGAGATTATATATTTATACAGAGCTGTGTCTGGAATGGAAAGTGTAACTTTGGATTTCAGATATGATACTGAGACAGGTGTCTCAGAAATGAGATAAGAGTCAAGGTGGTGGTTTCTTTTTTCTTTTCTTTTCTTTTTTTTTTTAAATACAGTTTCTAATCTTTAGCTGTTTACAAAACTGATTGCTACAGACATTGAATTTTCTTTGTAGGTCATTAAAGTCAGTACCGTACTCATTTTTCAACTGTCATAATAATCAGAGACATTGTGTTATTTATGTTGCAGCCTCTTCCCATTCTTTTTTGTTCCCTAATGCTTTCTAGACTGAAGAATTTTGTGGTACCAAAATAAGAGATAATAAGAAAAATATCAGAGACAACAAACATGTCTTTGTCTTTTTCAAAAGGTATTTCATCATCAGTGACATTGTTATTTGAAAGATTGTACTCTCCAGCTTCTCTAATGTTATACAGTTTTAAAACATTGTCTCAACTGGGGGGCTGACTTCTGAGTAAGCAGTAGACTTTTTGATCTTTTAGCTATTCAGTGACCCATGGGAACAATTTTGTGGTTTCAGTCCACTTCTTCGTTTGCCAATATCTTTATCGTTAAAACAATAAAAAAAAAGTTAATAGCTGAAGTTAGTCCCCAGGAATGGGTCTGCATTGGCCCTCTGAATACACTACAGTCAATTATGATTATATATTATTTATGTTACAGTGTACCCAAAATGTGATAGAAAGGCAATTTGCTAACTTTTAAAGAAGAGCCAATGTTTCAAAAAACCCGACAGATTTCTGAGCAAGAAATAAATCATACTCCTAAAGCTTGAGTTTGAGTGAAAGTGTTGCAATAAGATATGTTCTGTGATGACTGGTAAAAAGGCTAGATACATTAAATAATTTATTCCGAAAAAAAAATTTTAATGTTTCTGTCTTTATTATTGTAATCAGGCATAATTACATTTAAATGATCTAATTATTGGAATTTAATGAATGGCAGCAGTTATTTTCAGAGCTAGGGTTATATAGTGGTAGATTGAAAGTAGCTAAAATAATAAATATAGAATACATTACGTATAAGGAAGGAACTGAAAATTTTTATCTGTGTAACAGTGTATGTAGGAGGGAAAAAAAACATAGGGAAAAAAATTATGAATATGTGAAACAGACAGAAATCAAGCCTGGAGAATAATTGGTTAGAGTGGAACTTAGAGGCTATTACCAAAAATACTCAACTGAAACTGAGAGAGGAAAAAATAGGTTAAATATTAGCAAAAGCTTCCTGAAGATAAACTCTAGGAAGATGAACAATCACTTCCCAACTGAAGTGAAGCATCTGAAGCTTTACTCTTCAGATGATTTTGATGTATATGGACAGAAATATTTCAAGACTTATTACAAGAAGTAGAAGCTTAAAAAAAAAAAAAAAAGCCATATTTTCTGGAGCAAATATACCTAGGTTTATACATCTAACTAATTCTAATTCAAGGTATACTGAAGTTAGTCTGACTAGATGTTCACCATGAATATGGTTCAGAGTATTGGAGGCAAAATTAAGACCCTGTGACAAATCAAACAAGTTGTTGTTTTGTATTTCTTACTTACACAGTTCTGTGAAACATTTTCCATCTGAAAACGTGTCATAGGTATCACAGACAGTGTATATGAGCCCCTTAGTTTTAATGTCTTTGTTCTTACAATTGAGCTTTTCTCTGTAAGAGAAAGGATTATTATTACTATTTTCACCTTATAGCTAGAGAACTGAGTCACAGAGAAACTGGTATGTTGTCCATGGTAGAGACAAAAACTATAGAAGAAGTGGAAACTGCAAGCATCTTAAAACCCAGGTTAGTGTTCCACTAACTACTGGAGAACATCTACCATTTCCTGTCTTGTTGTTATAAAAAAAAAGGTTTTGTTCAGTTTAATCGGTAATTCATTCTCTTCTGTTGCTTTTCATGAATTTTGTCACATCCAATGAACTTTTATGAAAGATTAAATTTTTCCTCAACACCTCTGTAATTTCTGATTAAAACTGTTGTCCAGATTTGATGTTACACACATACTTTGATTATCTGACTCTCTCTTTTTTTGAAACCAATAAATGTTATGATGTATGGTCAACTATAGACATAACCACTGTGCAGGTGCTTCAGTTATGACAAAGAGTAGCAACACTTCCCAAAAGATTGAGCTTTGAGTGTGATGAATAGATGACTCTCATAAATCATTTCTTTAATCCCAAAATGAACACAAAAAAATCAAAATGCTGAATCTATATACAGTTCATGCTTACCTATGTGAGAGCCATGGTGAACACTTCTGAAAAGAGGGTTCACATTGTCCATCTTATCATGCTTACACAATACATTTATGGGAAAGAGTCATCAGTGGGTTAATTTGAGTTACCTTAATTTTGAGGAAACTAGGATAACTACTTCAGACAGCCAAGTTAAAAATGAAGCTTTTAAGCTGGATAAAGTAAAACCTAATAAGGGAAAAAAAAACTCCAGATAGTGAGGGTATGTAGTGAGGAGCAAGTCCTCAGGCAACAAAACACTGAATGCTTTCTCTTTCTTGCAGTCTACATCTCTATCCATTAGTGTTAATCTATCCATTAGTGTTAATCTTTGCATCAGCTTTGATGCATACTACATCTGGTGGAGTAATGGCAGAACCAGACATACACCTGCAGGTAATTTACCAACATACATTATATCTATGGATGACATTCTTGGATCTGTACCCTCCTTTTTTAACCTTTTTGGGTGGGGAAGTTCGTGTTTCCAAAAAGGTAGAGTGCATTTTAAAGATTTTACAGCACTTTGATGCCTGTCTTTTTTACATAAGATAGTTCAGGTTCTGACTCCAAAGCAATTTTGAGCATTTCCTACTAAAAAAGCCCCCCTCCCCAAAAAATTTCCTAAAACTAAATCAAAAACGTGATACTAGAAGTTCCCATGGATAAAATACCTGATTTTTAAAAGCATGTACTCTATGCAAGAATACATACATTGTCATGCCTGAATGCCTACTTGTATATCAACAGTCAGACTATCAGTTTTGGACCTGTTCTTGAGTGTAACTTACCAGGTACATTGTAAGCCCTTTAATCTACTTGAAGGCATCCCACAGAGCTTGTGAAACTTGTGCTTTTGCATTTTTCTGTGATCTGAAGTTTCAACCTGTTAGATTTGGTCATTTTAGTATCAAAAAGGAATTAACAAATTGTATCCATAAGTAGGTGTCCGAAACTTTTTTTTAATATTGTGCTGACACTTTTATGAGGTACCCTGAGGTATAAGCCAATAAATGAAGGAGCACGCTAAAGAATTCACTGCCCCCCTGGATAGATCTTTCTGTAAACTCAGGTTCATGAGACAAATGTTCTTGCCCTAGGTTTTTTTAAGTTGCTAATGGCTGGGATAAGGAGATAGGAAATTATGATGATCCTTATTCATATAACTTCACAAATGTTGAATTAATGCTAATAATTGTATATCTTATGATTCCTGCCACTGTTGACAGCTTAAAAACTTCACAGTTACTGGAGTGCTGTATCTTTCTACAGTAGATATTGCTAATCAGGACAATTATATTAAAATGAGTGAAAGTTTGATAAAGACAAAAACTCTTGCATGGGCATAATAATTTCAGTTTGGGAAGTGAGATTTGAACGCAAATCAACAAAGCAAAAATATTGTTACCAAAAAATTGTCATCTACTCCTTTGTCATGCACATGTCTGTGCAATTTATCAAAAAAAATCACACTAATATTCATATTCCAGTAAAAATGGATCACAGCAAAAGTAATGGTGAAATATAGTCAGAATTTATCAGGAGTCATCACACTGTAGTACATTAAAAAATAGTTGATCTCTTTGTTTCAAGGAAAGAAGAAAAGGATTTTATATTTTTTTTTTCTGTCATCTCCTCTGATTTCAGTTTTTTTTTTTTCCCAAGTATCTTAGATGAATGGTCTTCTTTGAACAAACCATGAAAATTTCTATGTTAAATCTATTTTCTTTAATGTAGAAATTAAATAAATAAAAGTGTACCCAAAAGGTGTTTTTTGTTTTGTTGTTTTTTTTCACTTTTAGACTTTCATTTTATGAAATTCCTTTTTCACAGTTTTGTTATTTAAGAATATACAAAGCTGGGAACAGTTCCAACTCACAATGAAGAAATTACTGTACTTCACTGAAAAAAAAGCTGAAACTCTGAGCACTGTCACATGGAGAATAAATGAGGCTAATTAATTCCTTTTTTTCTAAAAGTGAAGATACTTTAGAACATGAAAAAAATGGATTTAACTAGTTGATTTACACCCTGGAGATACACTATTGGCCAAAAACACTTATTATGAGGCAGTGTGTGGAATGTTACCCATTGCATCTGCACACAATAAACTATTTTTTGTTAAGGATAAACTAAATGTTATAAAAATATATAAATGTCTATAATGGATAAGGCCAAAGATTCATTTATCTGAGTATTCTCCTGCCAGCAGTGGTGAAACACAGATGCCAGGAACAAATTACAGTGTGTATATATATAAACATATTTTAAAACCTTAATAAATAGTGCTAGTTCTTCACAACATTCTCTCAGCCTCCAACAACTGACATCTCAGTTACATCCTGAAACAATGGTCATATTTTTGAATTACACAGTCCTTTTTGTTTTCCATGCAGTTCCTCCAGTTGCCCCTTGAGTTCCTGCAGACTGTTAGCACTCCCACATCTTGAGCCAAGGAGCTTTACAGTTTAACTACAGACTGTCAAGAAATACTTGCTTTTCTTCTTTCTGAACTTGCTACCTACTACTTTTACCTGATACTAGTTCGTGATTCGTAAGGTACAGTGAGCAACTGATCCCTCTTCACAACTCCATACCACTATAAATGTTCTCTGGGCTACTCTTTTTTCTTTTAAGACTGCTGACTTAGCATACAATGACTTACATTGATAAGTATATTGTTCCAGGGAGACCTTACTGTGGCCTTTCAGTACTTAAAGGGGGCTTATAAAAGAGATGGCGGCAGGCTTGAGAGCGGGGCCTGTTGCGGCAGGACAAGGGGGAATGGCTTTAACCTAAAGGGGGGTAGATTAAGACTAGATCTAAGGAAGAAATTTTTTACGCTGAGGGTGGTGAAACACTGGAACAGGT
>NW_008795523.1:895085-934103 GCF_000699145.1 Aptenodytes forsteri
GTGGTGGACGCCCCATCCCTGGAAACATTCAAGGTCAGGTTGGACGGGGCTCTGAGCAATCTGATCTAGTTGAAGATGTCCCTGCTCTCACTGCAGGGGGTTAAGCAACAAATTAGAACATTTTCTTTAAAAATACTTAAATATTTCTGGACGCATGTGAAATCAAATACTTTGAAAGAAAGAGAATATAAAGAATTCAGGCTCAGTTAAAACAGACATCTTTAAGCAACGATGGTGATATCATAAGACTCAAGTTTCTCCTGAACTGAGATGGTTAATCTCACTTAAGATCACCCTTCCTTTCCCTTCCTGGAATGGACCAGAGTCTCACTCCCACGGAGACTGAGTAGTTGAGGTATCAGTAATCTCGCTATAAAGAATTCAGGTCTAAGCTCTGAAACAGAACTTGTACACAACATAAAATCTTGCTGGCTAACTTCCAACACTTAAAGAGCCTCAAAGCTTTTGATAGGAGCAGCAAAGAACTGACTTGCAGACAGCTAATGATTTGGTTTCCAGACAAACAGGTCCATTTGGGAAATGGCAAACTGTCTTTAAAAGGCTTCCAACAGTGTAGGTCACTATACCATATCTAATGGAAAGGTCATCTCTTAGGAAAGGTTAGAAAACAGTGAAAGCTTTCCACTTTTTTTACTTCAGATCATTCCATTGAAATGGACTGCAAAATGAATGGCAGGAGACGGTTCGGCCACATGGCTGCATATCCTGACTGCCTGGCTTATCAAGAGAGTGCGGAGGTTTAGCACAGAAAGACGTATGAACTGGGACAAAGGAGATATAAACACCAGTACAAAATGTATATTTTACTGTTGCTGAAAAAACAGCAGTTGAGGCTGGCTGCCTGATAGTGCCAACATGTGGTCAGCAAAATGTTTTCTTTAAGTTAGATATGTGGGAAATATTATTTAAAAAAAAAAAAGTATAAGTTCTACTAGGGACATTTTAAATGTTCTTATTTTAATTGGCACCCAGTCCAAAGTTCATCCCACACATCTCCCTACTTTTTGTCCTGTCCCGCAAAAATCAGAAAAGCTGTCTTTTTGCTAAGGCTGAAGGATAAACCCTTCCCCCCACCCCCACCCCCCCGATATGAAATTGTCTCTGCATACTCTAGAGCAATTTTTACCTTCCAGCTTCCAGCCAATTAAAATGTGAATCTCCCTTTATATTCCAGGACTAGAAAATTTTTAAACGTATGGCCTCTTATCAGATGATAAAATAAAAATGGACAAAATCCATGGAAATATGATATGCATTTACATAAAATCTGCTGCTGAACCTTTATGGATCTCTGTTCTGTTATACCAGTGTTCCTATCCTATACCACAGATCATTTTTATTGCTTAAGTCTTGCTTCCAGATAGTAAGGGTCATTTCCAGATCACACGAAATCAGTTTCTTGAGCTATAGTGGCACTACTTATGTTTTGGTATTTTTGTTGTCTCAGAGAGTAGTCAGTACAGAGTCTGAACGTTTTGGCATGCATGGCTCTCATTTTTTTTTTTGATTCATAAGTCGTGAACTGCTTTTGCTCAGTATTTCAGGTTTTTGGATCTTTGTCTGTAAAGTTCTTACATTTTACCTGTGATGATAATAATCCTGTGCAATTCCAGACTAGAGAAGTAAAAAAAAGGATCGTCTTCTGATGAGAGTATTAAATTGTTCTTTGCCTCATTCTTTATGAAGATTGGTTTATGTCTAATATTTACTTGAGAAAAGCAAGAGCAAGCCAAAAGGGCTTCACATATTGCAATTCACAAGGCTAATAACATTTTCTTCAACATTTCAAAATCTAATGAGAAATAGGCATTTTCTGTCACTTGTCATGCATTTATACTTCAATGTATATTTTGATGAAAAAAGATACTATTTTAAAGACAATTTAAAAAAAAAATCTTTTTAATATCTTACTGTACACGAAGTCTCAGTTCTAGAAAGATGATGCCGCTTGCACCTTGAAGATTCTTCAGGGATGATATGAGGTGATAATAAAAATTAATTTGAATTGTTTCAAAATCAAAAGCATTTTTAGATTCATTTGCATAATATGCAAATGCTATATTCTACATTCTTGAGTGTATGTGACCAGGAGAACTACTGAGTGAGAAAGCTTTTGATTTTTTTACTACTTAAACACAAGATTTTTCTGCCTTTAAGATTTTTTTTCTATTAAGTTGTTATGGTTGCTTCAGATTAAAAAAAGAAAAAAAAACAGACTGAAGGCTTTTACTACATAATATTGTTAGTGGGAAGGATGTCAGAAGAGAAAATACATAGTAAATTTGCATAATTTAAATGTTCTTTTTCGATGGTCATTTGTACTGAGTGAATAATTTTATAGCAATAATTATTAAAACTTTCTGCTATTTAATCCTTTCATAATACTCACCAGGTTCTGGTATTCAAAATTCACTTTTTTCCAGAGAGAATTTTTTGGGCTGAAAGTTATTTTAATCAAGAAAATTACTTTTGAATTCATAATGGAGAATTCTCATGTAATGGTATTAGGTAAATATATCGTGTCATTATTTGTATTTCATATAACCATACATATGTAATTTCTTTATGAACATAGTTGGTATACTTTGAATTTCAAATAGCAGTCTGACTGTAACAGTAAAAGCTGGCATTATGCTGGTTAGTTATGTCATTTATACACGTGAAATGCAGTTTACTATAAGAAATATTACAGGTGAATACAGATTGAAAAATCTCTTCATCGGAAGTACAGGCATATGAATACTAATTTCGATGAACATTCAGACTAGCATATATCAAACACCTAAAAATCTAAAGAAAGTACATATAAAAGAGCTCTAGGATTGAAATGTGAACCTAACTCTTTTACAGTTGTGCCCATCATTCAATCAATACTTGTCTCTGCACTCTTCAAACCAGTGCATTTTCCCACGCGGTGTACAAATATTTGATATATATTTTAGTCCCTTCATAGTCAAGCACTTCTCGTGGATAGGAGTAAATAACTGTCTACATTCTTTAGATTAAGACACTTTACTTCCCACCCTTTTGGATTAGGTGTAATGCTTTATTTCAGCTAAATAATTAAGCCAAAACATAAGTTCCATCTCTTTCAGTTTCCTTTTCCTTCAGATCATTTCCCAAAGAGATGCTGATGGTGGTTCTTCAGTGTCTCCCTAGAGAAATCTGGTTCCTTTAAGTTGTTACTCAAACCTGTCTTTGCACTAAGTTTTCTTGAAATTACAGTATTACTCATGAGCTATCATTTCCCCCTGAGTCTATTCAATCCTCTGCCATATAGGTTTGAACTGTAACTGGGGAAAAAGGGAGGGAACGGGGGACTACATATATTTCATGCAAAATATTTGTACTATTTACATTTTCCATATTCCTTTGGACATTTTTTTAATATTATTGGCAGTGATAGCAAAGGAATTGGGGAATAGGTATATCAGCATAAGATTGTATTTACTCCTTATTGCTTCAGCCGTAACTGTGAGCATTAGCTGATGGTTTGTTTCACAGTATCATTGTTTCAGCAGCCTTCTGCATCTAGTTTCTTGGTCACTATTGATTTTTTTCTTCCTTGTCAGCACTATGGATTAAGTCTTTGCTCTGCATTATTCTTTAAGAATCAATATGTAACTTTATGAAAAGATTTAAATATTTGGTATAAGTTTTGTGATCTAAGCCGTGGACATGGCTTTATGTTATGAAACTATTTCTTTTTTTCTTCAGTAGATTTCAATACGGATTACCTATCATTGCTGCTATTACTGCCTCATGATCCTAGAAAACTGAATACCAGAATTTCATCTTATAGTCTTCTGTAATGCTTGGCAGTTTTTACCTCTGTACTTTGAATGAGATAGTGCACACTAAAAAAAAAGGTTCCTTTAGTATTTAATTGTCTTTTACTGTTTCCCCAAAATGTTTTTGAATTGAAAAGTATCGAAACATTCGTTTACTTTGGGGGGGGCAAGTATATGCTAAAGCATTTGGGGGCTTGAGTTAAATGAGGTATTAAGTGCCATCTTTACCAAGCGATCTAGACATGTGAAGTACAGTGTATAGTATAAAAAAAAATGAACAACAAACAGATTATGTAAGAACATAATATGTGCACACACTCACAGTGCCCCACTCTGACTAAAGTTTCCTTTGTTCTGATTTGGATGGAGTGGGACTCAGTCTCTTGATGAAGCACCCCAGTAAGGCAGCGCAGGCTGAGGAGTAGAGCAGGAAAGCAACAAGCAACTCCAGTGAACAAAGTGTAGAGGCTGCAAACTTATTCAGCACCTGGAACACACAGGAGACTAGAAAAAACCATCTCATTGGCTGGAACAGTCTTCATCACTTAGGCTTTCCCACATGGTTCTTGCACTGTGCCTCAGCATTGATCAGGAGATCAGTGCCATGTGGGGCTGGGAGTATGCACTTGATCAGCTGCTATTGCTCAGCTGAGGGCATAGTCACTTCTGAAACCTTCCAAAACAATCACAAACAGGTGCAGGGACACATCTCAAGATAATTACACCTTCAAACAGTAACAAATATTCATGTCATGCTAAGTAGTGACACAGGCCTCGCCAGTGCTCCAAAGGTGAAAGGTTTCATCTGCCGTTACCTTCCCCTACCCTCCAGCTAATCCCTGTTATTTCTCCTTATGTAAAAGCGACTCTCCACACTGAAATGTCACATACAGGAGTGCCACCGTAATTTCAGAGAACAATGACATTTGAACGCAAATGAACTGGCATTTAAAGGGCTTGAAGGGTTATTTGTGGAAGACTGTTTTAGACAGCGTATAAGGAAGTCCACGCTCCTGGAAATTAGTAAATCAAAACCCACTAAACAAGCTAGGACTTTGAGACAGTGCTTATATGATGTTTGGTACAAAGAATTACCAGGCTAGACTTTGCAAGGTTAAGGAGTCTCCTATACAGAGTCCAATCTCCCATACACAACAGCTTAATCTAGTTGGGGCACTGGATCTTAAGCAATACACGCTCAATAACCTCTCCTTTCAAAGATGCTCTGGCAAGCTTGGATAAGTCCCTCAGTCAACAGGGGAGGTTAGAAATTTAATTTATATTTAGGCAACCATGTCTCATTATTGATCCTTTGTAGCTCAGTCTCAGAGACTCAAATGGCTCAGTTTCCCATGGAGAAAAGAAACCTTAGCTGACCTTCTAAAAATATTAGAATAAACTATGTTGCAAAACTGATCAGCAACTCAGTAATACTGTAATGAGACATACCTTAGATATCCAAGATTTCTAACAGAGCTGTTCGAAAAATTATGATTATTTTTCTTCAGGAAATTTCCCCTTTTTTCATTAAAAAACCCCACTTTTTTTTTTTTTTTTTTTTGGAAAGGTAATCATGAAGCTTATGGTAGCTATGAAAGCAAATTTGGGAGTCTTGTGCTTCCAATATATTGTGCATGCTGTGTTTACTGATGGAACAATATTTTCTATGAGATGCCACAGTTTCTCCCCTGAACAAGGAGAGCGTGTGACAGGAGTCTCATATGTGTTTCTACATTGTGACCAATATAACAGAATGGGGATAAAAGACATATAAATGACAGTTCTTATGAGCTACTTTAGGGAAATGCCTAAGTCAGAATATTTTTACTTGAATGTTTATATCTACCTCGGACTTTTCCTCAATTATGTACAACATATATATATTTGCTATTAATCTTTAATGTTTGGAAAATTAATTTGCATATATCTAGGAGATGCAAAATTTATTAAAATAAGTTGTAGTTGTCTTTTTTTAAACCTGACCTTTTATTCTTTAAGTGTTTCTATCAGATATATGACTCTGTATTAGTGACTATCCTACAGAGTTTAAGGCAGTCCTTAATTTATGGGCTCAACTTAACCACAGAATGAATTATTGTAACAAGGGATTATTCTCTGCAGCTGAACAAGATACTGTGCTTTCTACAGTTTTCATTATTCCCTTGCTAATGCTGAGGAATTCCTTTTTCTGATGTGTTAGTGCCTGCCATTTTGTATTTCAGGTTAGACATAGAACATTAATTTTCTTTCTAATGTGAATTTTAAATTAATATTATATTTTACATTATTTAAGGAAATGTTTCTGTAAAGCAAAGATTTAAAAAAAAAAAATTAATTATCAAATGCATATACCACAAAGAGTGGAAGTCCACACTTCTTGCCATGCTTTTGTTCTCTTATTGGCATATGAAAAGTCAGGATTAGCATTGCAGATCTGTTATACTCTACTTGTAGTATGTGAACTCTAGGTCAAACTCAGAAGTGCAGCTCAAGGAGAGAGAACAAAAGAAAGTCAGGATCCATTCCAAACCTAGAAAAGTAAATTATTTTTAATTTTAGATCTTCTGTAATACTTTTAATTTAATTTACAGTATTGTACTTAGAACCTAATGAGAAACATGTATTCCTCATTAACTGTTTTCCTTAAGAACAAGAAGACTTCTAAACGAACCATGCCCAGGACTGGAGTAACCTTTAACCACTACCGGGCACTTCTAATTAATGTTCCTGGGCCATGACAAGCTTGTGAATTATACTAGAACCCTAAAGTGCAGTCATGTCTAGTTCAGGTTTCCAAGCGGAAGTAAGATCCTGGACCGCATTAAAACTGTAGCTTAGAACTGCACAGAAAGCTGGGATGTCTCTACCAGTACCAAGTCTGTTAAATTGACCTAATGTTTAGTTCGAAACTAAAACAAGACTCTTAAGCCTGGATTGGGCTATATAACACCTGTAAGTATAAAAGCTGGCCCTTAGCTACCCAATAAAACCCTGAACTTCACACTAGATCTTTTCCTAGCTACCAGTTTCTTCCTACTGCATTAAAACAAAACAAAACAAAACAAAACACCAAAACCATCTTCATTACACCAGGACACAAAAAAATTTGAGAGAAGAAAGGACAAATCAACACTGCAGTAGCATCTCAACTTTTAATTTCCTTTTGGCATGTTACACATGTAATCTTCAAACTAACATAACTACCAAGGCTCCACAGCTCAGGCTTATGGAAATTCAACACTTTAAAAATCATTCTTATTGTAAGATGAATTACACAATTTGTTATAAAGTGGCAGTAGGGCTGGTGCCATCTGACCTGGAACAGTCATGAACGTGGTGATGCCAGGGTGCTCGATCTCCCCAGTCAAGCGTTCCCTCACTGGCCAGGGAGAGCACCCACCTCACTCCCCGCTGATCTTCCTGACTGTGGACACAGACCTGACATTGATGATCTGGCAACAGGTCCGTTTTCTTGTCCTGCTCCTGCTGCAGTGAACAGCTCATGGCTGCCTCACTGGTACCACCAGACAGCATCAGGCACATGTTTGCACACCCTGTTATCCCCTTTCCTGTTTCTTGGCCTTTCTTTTCACTACCCTTGTTCTCCCCTTTCTCTGGCCAGTCTCTGCCCAAATAAACAACCTTCCCTAATTCATTTTTCTCCCCTGGTGCCAGCTGTGATACACCTGAACCCAAATTTATTATTTCTGATAATGTTACCTGGGTAGTCTGTGCCACATATGCCAGTACTGCTATGATTAGCTAGGTGCTGCTGGCCTTTCAAGACTGTGGTCCCCAAAAGGTGTCCAGTTTCCCTCCAGTTTTCTGTGAAGTTTGACTGCTTCTTATTCAACTCCTGCTTTAATCATCTGTGCGGTCCGGTCATGTTTCATGGCAGGATTTGTAACTTTTGTCAGCTTCTCAACACAATTTCTTATGTCATGTCTAGTAGTTTTCCATGTCCTGCTCAGTTCTCTTAACCTCAGGCCAGGTGAAAGGTCTTGTCATTTGCCTGTAGCCCTAACGTCAAACCTTCACTGAAACCAAGTTTATGTACTGAAAAGTATCTGCTGCCTTTCTTTATGTCAGCTTAAGCAAATGAGTTTAGAAAATGATGTAGTTAAACTGGTGTGACTTCCATGTGTACAGATGCTCTGAGAAAAAGATACAGAGATACTGCCTAAAGAGATTTTTCTCTGCTGCACCAATACTTACTTATATACAGGTGGCTTGTAGCATAGTGAATAAATCTATCTCCTCAAATTTATCTTATCTATGCAATTAATAATTATTAGTAACTATTAATCTATAATAATAATAATTTTAAGCTTCATGACAAATGGCATAAATTCATATTTTTATTTTGTACAATAACTTGAAGAAGAAATGAAGGCTGAAACTAAATCATTTCCAGAATGTTGAGTTTTTTTCTTGATCTTGTGGATACCTTGAAAAGCCATATATAAAAAACATCTCTGATGGCATCAGTAAATATAAATACCGTGATAGTTCAGGCATTAACTGATGAAATTGATTGAAAAATATTCCTACTCCTATCGGTAGCTAAATCTTTTCTGTTGTGGGGAGATGCAGTGTTTGAATAGCTTAAAAACTATGCTTGAACTAGCAAAATGTATGTTTGAAAGACGACTGCTGACAGTACACTAAAATATGATAACTCTTTTGAAATGACATGCATTAGTCCTGTACACGCACCTTCTCATGTTCTTTCTAGTACAGACATCTCCTGAGAATACTTTCCAATTGCTTTCCCAGAAGCACAAAGATGCTGCATTAAGATGTGGTAACAAGGGAGCAGAGTCCACCTCCAACCTTCATTAGATAGGTTGTGACTTTTCTTTTATTAATATAAATTGCTTCATTATAAGAGATCATCTAATTATTTCTGAATTCACAAAAGGATATTCAAATAGCCCTAAGGGAGACTTAAATTTCAGACTTTGCTGGAGAGAGATGGACATTTGAGACAGTTGTCAGGGAGCCTCTTATTGTAGATAGCCCGAAAATTTTGGTAGCTGTGAAATTAACGCTCACCGGATTGAAAAAAAGAAAAGAAAGAAATAAAAGGACCTCCAAACAAGAGATATGTGTAAAACTTTGCGTTAGATAATCATAGTGATTAGAATTGCATTCATCTAACCATCAGGGGTTTGTAACAGAGTTATACATATTTTATTGGATTTTTAATAATAAAAAAATCCTTAATGGATATGATATAGGGTGAGTACACTACTACTTGAAAGCTCTGATGTATGGAAACTCCAGCAACTTTGAGCTGAATCAATAAACATCATGAGATTGTGATATGATGCCTTAGTATCTTGTCATCTACCATTCATTTCCAAAAAAAGAAAAACTATAATAAAAGCATTGGGCTGTGTTTTTGTTCAGAAACTGAAACACTCGAAGAGCTCATGAGTAGGACAGTGTAAATAACTGATTTCTTTATTTCTGTGGAGCCAAATAATTTCTAGAATTACTTATTCTTTTTTTTAATGATGTCCAGAAAATGGAGCACTCACCAGCATGAGGAAGATAAAAATTCAATATCCATATATACACAACAGGTTTAAACTGAAACCTTCCATAAGGACTACTGAGTTACAAAGTACCTGAGACCTGTGCCTTCTCCTTGTTTCATGCTGTTCGTATTTTTTTTTCAAAACAAGACATGTATACAGCAAAACCTGGCACTCAGTCATTCCCTATCTTTCCCTTTAAAAAGAGAATCATCAATGTAGGCGCTTACTCCTGTTTGCTTGGGGGGTCTCTCTCAAGGACTATATAAATATTTAAATGCAAAGCAGAATAGCCCTAACCAAAGGTTCTGCAGAAGCTCTGATTCGGAGCAGTGGGTGGCCTGGCCTCTCAATTAACAGGGAGATTAAAATCTCTGTCCTGAAATGGATTGTGTGGATTTAAACTTTGACAGCATGTTCACACTTTAGAATTATTAGGCAGAAAGAGAACATCTCTTCACTGCATCCAGCAGTCTCAGCTGATACTGATGACAAATTTCATCTGCATTTGCAAGTTATTTCAGAAAAAATAAAAAAGAAACTTTTTGATGACTTTATTATTTCATTGCTTTCCTTATCACCCCTTTCCCTCCAACTTTTGTTACAAGGACTCTCTGATGATATTTTATTGCAAAAAATTAGTAAGAGTACATTCATCTACTTCTTTATAAATTATTAAACAGGTAATGTTTCCATTTGGAAAGCACAGAAAACAAAAAGCCATTTCTTAGGATTTTGTTTACTGCATGACCCTATGAAGAGGGACATTTTCCTGGATCCACATGGGCTTTTACGACTTCAGCAACAGTTTTTTATCACTGTCCTTCTGTGGAACCTACCACCCGACCATCCCACCACTAAACTTCTCAGGTAATTGCCACCTAAAACCTTCTTCAAACCAAATCAGGCTGAGTTAGTTAAAACACTTTAATTGGTAGTTTGAGTAACCTTGCCTGGTTTTGCCAGACCACTGAGCCCTCCTTCCATGACTGAGCCCAAGAGAGCAATAACCTCCAGCAGAGGGACTAATAAGTAGCTGGTAGGTGTGGTTTAACATCTTAGACTGCAGCTGCTGTTCCTAAGTGAACATCTGTCTACAAACTACATATCTTATGTTGAAGGAGCTCCTATTGGGTAAACATTGTTGTTGAGTTTTTCATTCATTCTGGAAAGCTGAGTTCAACTCATGGGTCAGTTTACTGAAGTGCCAACACACCAGGCTTTAGCATGCTTCACAATTACAATTTCCAGGTCTATTTACTGTACATCGCTAATTCAAAGTAACCATAAAGTAATTAATCATATGTACGCCTCCTAGATCAGGATGGGATTAACTTGAATGTCTGGTGAAATAAAGGCTTTTTTTGTTTGTTTGTTTTGTAACATTTTACATCCCTTTCTATTAAATATTTTCACATTCATTTATTTTCTTCAGTCTATCTGAAGACTATCATTCATCTATTTTCTTCAGTTTTAGTAGAGTGGAACTGAACAAGACAATATTTTTCTCCACCAAAGTTATTTTTTACTTCTACTATGCTTTTTAGGAGTAAGTCCTCTGGGTAGCAAATGAGTTATTAGAACTAGTCCCACTGCTGCACTCTACTCTGTAGAAAAGTTCAGTCCAGCATTTGTAATCAGAATCCTTGCTTCTCCCGAGTACCAGGAGGACCATTGTTCTGCTTCATCAGTCTTTACTTGTAAAGATATTAGCTCTGATTTTGAAAATTGTTTATCTTTTCCAGAACTTTTTTTTTTATTCAGCATTTCACCTGTCTGTTTTCCACTGTCAGTTTCACAGAACTCAAATAATTCCATGATGTTTGATAATTTTTTTCTTTTGTTTTTCACTGTATGATGGGCCCTTTGTTGCAGTTGAATTTCGATAGTAGATGGAATAGGTTGTTGGGTGTTTATATTGTGATTCTGTATGATATATTTTTAAATTTCAGATGTTAAGGAACTATTTAGATTAGACAAAAAACTTACCTAGCTCAGTATCCTTTTTTTCCAAAAATGACCCATACCAGATTTTTAGTGAAAAAAAGATCATATGTCATTATATATCAAATAATCATTCCCCTACTACACCTCCTGACCTCCAACAGCATATAGTTTAAGGGCTTTCCTGGATGAGAAATACATCTGGATTATCATGTCTAGAGGCTACTAGACAATTTGTCTGTTATGAACCTACCCAACTATGGATATATTTTTACCTTCCCAACAACCCAAGACACTAAGTCCCATAATTTCATTATGCATATTTTGAAAAAAAAACGTATATTTTTAATTTCCTTAATTATGTTGAAATGGCTTGTCCTTCTTTGTTCTTTTTATGAAAGTTACAGGAAGTAGGAACACAGAATTTGGGGGGTGTATTAAATCTGATAAAAAATTGCTTGATTCATTGAGTTAACCAAAGGTCCAGAACTAAGCTTTTCCAACCTTGGGCTTTTCTAGACATCAGTAGACTTTTGAAGCTGTGGCTGTGGTTGCAGATGGCTTTTTTTGAAGAAAGAAACTAATGTTAAGCTGAGTCTACTTCTTCCATGAAAATGTCACTAATGCCAAATGCTGAATAAACACAAATTATTTCTGCTGTTGCTTTTGCGTTATCAGTTTGCAATTTATGTTCCCCTGCAGAACATACTTTCTCTTGAAGACCAGGTTATCTCTACAAGTTCTAGGAAATCACAATAATGGTGAATTTTTCATTCTTCAGTTTAGGGGAAAGGAAGAGAATGACAAACAGAATGAAGCATCTTGTGTCAGGTCATACAAGCATCAGTTCTTCACACACAGTGCAGAAATGCACAGACTACATCCAGAAGGCACCTCAGAATCTTTGAGGGTCTGGGCCTATGTGATTTTTAAACAGTCATGTGCTTTTATTGATTTAATGGAAGCTGAAGATTTCATATCAGTTTCAAGTAATGATATGGACAAAGAAGTGGAGCAGAAGCTGATCTCTGCATAGGGAAGCATGCAACATTTACCCAGCACATCACCTTCACAAAAAGGAACGGAAGCATTGGGAGTAACCTGTTGAGTGTGGCAGTATCTGATGTGTAAAATTACATTTGGTCAGTTATGTAAGCTTTTTGGGAGACTGTCATATAGAAATTTAACCATCAGCATCCAGGTAGTTTGATGATGGAAGTTATATAGATGGATAGATAGATTGGATTAAATTCAAATAAGGAATTCTACCAAGATCATGAAACACACTGGCTAGCTGCAGGATACTCAGGACCACTGATGCACAGATGAATTGTTTCACTACAAAAGTTTCTTTCTTTACTCACCAAACTCTAAACTGAAATTGACATCAAGTGACTGAAATCCAGTTACGATCTTCTTCTGTCTCAGTTTCTCATTCACATCCATGTGATTATTGCTCCTTCGTAGCTAAGATTTTTTTACAGTTTCTGTTGTCTTAACATTCTCAATCTTATTCTAATGCACTTGTGTGTTTCATCGTCCTAATACAAAGCCCTTTCAGGTCTCATATTAAATAAGATTCATGCAGCTTATTCTTGCTTGATATTGTTTCACAGTTAGTGCTATATTTCACACATTTATTCACTACAATATGAAAGCCTCTTTCTCTGTTTCCATGTAGCAACCACTATCTGTTGGAGAACCTGATGAATTCATGAAGTAGGAGAGAGCCATGACGTATCTATAGGACTTGTTATGGACTATTTCTGCCCAGTTGCAGATCGTCAGAATTTAACCCTGCCTCAATCTATGTCTTGTGTTATATGCAAGACTGCTATTTCACATACAGGAAAACAGTTAACTCGAGACTTCTGGGTGTACATAAAGAACTCCACTCAGTCTAAATCACATTTAACTGGAGACTAAGTCCCAGAGAGCAATCCATTCCTTGTATTTCTCAGGTGCTTGTATGCAGTCCTGTTCTAGCTTGAAAGTTTTGTGAGCCCGTAAACATCATCTTCATCATCTCTTCTACTATGTGAACATGTTTTCAGCTAGTGGGTGGAGGTGTCTAGTGACTGCTGTCTGTTCTCTCAGTCATCCAGGGTAGACACCTAGCTTTTCTTCTGGTGCCACTTGATTTCCCAATACTTATGGAGAGAAGACATACTTGCGTTAGGTAGAACAGCATTGTCTCCTAAGGATTGATGTGGCTTCTTACCTCTCACCATTGCCAGTGTGAAAAAATTAGACAGTGGAGTTGGGTAGTTTAGATACTTTCTTTAAGGATAAATGCCTAGAATTGTGTTGAGACACTGTGAATGCTAGAAAAAAAGTATTATTTTTTAAGCTGTATCTAAATACAATGGGTTTCAGATATATGCAACTTGCTAGTATTATTACAATAAAAATAATACAAATAATACATAATAATATGAAAGTATCCAAAGCAAGGGGTTGTTCAGAGTTAAATGAGGGGTATTTCTTAATATTGACTCTTTATTTTCTACTTTAAATACACTGAAGTACAGTGGAAATATTTACAATATTTACAGTGATCAACATTGCTATCCAGGTATCCTATGGTGCTGATGAATATATGGAGTAAAGACATCTTATGTTTAAATACACTAACTGGAGTTCCAGAAACAGTTAAGATAAAAATACATGGAGCTCAGTACATGTTAATTTACCTCAGATGTCAGTGGAGTATGTTGGCCTAGCCAGATTTCAGTCCTGTACCTAGTACAGATTTCAGATTAGACAGCTTATGGCATGCAGTGTCTATGTTTGAACCTGGACTGATTATCACTACACCACACTGCAGTCTGCTGTCTGAAATGTCGTGGTTTTTTGAAGTGAATATATTTGTCTCACTTGGTTATCGTTTCACTTTCTCAGTAAGATAGGAGGGAGCATTGTTGCCTCAGTTATACTTTCAGGCTTTCTTCACAGTCATAACAGGTAGAAATTATTTACTTTTTTAAAACAAACAAACAAACAAGAAGTCTGTAGTCCTAGACAACAATTTTTATTCTTATATGGAAATCCTAGCTAGCTTCTCCTAAGTTCCACACAGTAGGAGCCAGCAATGGAAAACAGTGGTCCCATACCACATCATATCCCGCACATACTCCAACTTGATCACACAGTTACAAAGCTCTAATTGAAACTGGGTAAAAATATGAAGTTGTCTGTGACTATATTACTCAGTATTATAGCTTACAATCCCAGTAGACATTTTAAACTACTATGTTCTTGTCATTGATACTGTCTGCTTAGACTTCCCAAATTAGAAGGAGTCTTCAAGTACCTCCAAAATATTGTATTTTCAAAATGCAGCTGAAAAGTATAAGGTCCAGACTCATTCCGCTTAGTTTGAGGGACAAAATTATTAAATCTGACTGAGCTAGGACAGAAAAGATGTTTATGTTGAAATAGAAATAAAACTTTGACTGTTATTTTCACATGGCTCTCACTAACCAAAACAACAACTTAGTTGTACATACGTGAGTAGGAAGTTGCTGAATTCTAGACCATCAGGGTAGTTTATAAACTGGACATGAGTCTGATTAAATGTGTGAAAATATCAGAGTCATTGAACATTGCCATGATGAAAGTCTCAGTTAAACCTTTAACATGCTCAATATTTCTGGTTTCCCATCTGGGTGATTGCACTCATAATGTAGGGCAAGATTCATATATTATTAACTAATTAATTAGTTTCTACCATATGTGAAAACCTTTGGCACAAAACATCTCCGTAGCTATTAAAGGTGACTAAAAGTACAGATAAAGGACAAAGGGGAAGAGTAGTCAAAGTGAGAATCACACTCTCACTTACCTTTGTCATAATTATAGCTCATCTCAAGTTCAATTTTCATGAGTAGTACGCAATGAAACATCCATATAGTACAATGTGGAAAGTTCCCTGTGGGCTTAAATTTACTGCCACCTTTTATATTCACTTTTAAAAGAAGTCAAGCATAAAGTTTATTCATGTAGGTCCCTCTGCACCCATTATAGGCAGAGGGCAGGGATCACATTTAGCTCTTGGTTACACGTGCAAGGTTTCTGACTTCAGTAGAATTTCATATGTGAATATGAAATAAAAATGTGTCTCAGAACGTACTCTTCACTTTCTCTGCCTCCTCTGTGGAGGAGGAAGAAAAGCAGGCATACAGAGTCAGTTTTGCAGGTTACACAAATAAAGATTCATTTGAACAGCAATTGGCCCTCTGCATGGAGAAAAACTAGCACCCTAAACCAGCAAATCTTAAGTTTCAAACCCTGTTAAAAGTACTACTTGAAGTGGACTGATAGCTTGTGATAGATACCATGTGGTACTTTTTAGTAGTACATTAAAACTTTTCACCTTATCAAAATATTCCAAAAACCTTCCCAATTGTTTGAAATCCTGCTTTAGGACACTAGCTTTGTTTTTATACAGCTTTATCTCTGCAGAAACTCGAATGACAAAAATCTATTTAACACTGTGCAAAAATTGATAGAAGTGTTATATACAAACTCTGCCTGTACAGAGAGTGCTCGCTTGTTGCAAATGTGTACAAAGTGTTAGGACAGACTAGAACTGCTTGCTCGAAGAGAGAAATGGAACTTTACACCTGTGCTTAAACAATTAGGCAAGATTAGTATCCTCATTACAACCTCTTTGGAGCAGGTGGTCTGTGCAAGGCACTGAGTATATTGAATGTTGATTCCTTCGTAACACAAGAGAAACAATACGCAGAATTGATAACTGAGTCATACTACTCTGTGGTTGATACAATTTATTCATGGTACTATGTTAGAAGCAGTATCTGAAATCGCAGTCTTACATGGAATTTGCTAATACAGAAGCAATATGTACAAATTGGGGCTTTGTAGGTAAAAATGAAGAAGCTGAAGCCTTTGAAAAACTTACTTTTAACATTACTCTACCAATGCATTTTCTTGTTCTATTACAATGAAAATAACTCCTAATCAACAGTAAGTACAATTGGAAATTTTAATTTAAAACTTCTGATTGTCAGTAAAAGGCTTTTTATCACAAATGAGAGAAAAAAAAAAAGTGGTTTTTTTCAGCATAATCTTTCCTTGAGAAAAAGCTGACAGAAATATGAAAGAACGTTTCTGATATAGTTATTAATATTAGAGCCAGCTTTGAAAGTAGAGGATTTCAAACTCAACTCTAGTAAAGTAAATCCTGAAGACGTTAAAAAAAAAATAAAATCAGTCCAGTATAGAATTCACAAAATAAAAAAAAAATGGTGACATTTTGAATTTTTTAATGAATAAGACTTTCAATTTGTTCAGGCAGTTTTACTGTTTTTTCTGAAAAGCAGAAAATACATCAGCATTAAAAGCAACTGATCTATATAGATTTTGCTTCCTGATTATTAAAAGAACCACAGACCACATTGGAAAAACTATAGCAAAACAGGAAAAACTATCACTTCCCATGTGTTTCAAGAGACTCCAGGGGTTTACTGCCCTTTCTGAAAATACCATAATCAAGAATAACTTGAAACTAAATTCCTGTCTGGATACCATTGCCTTAAAAAATTATTAAGTTGCTTTGCAGACCTGATACCCTGTAGGGCTCAAATTTATAGAACTTTTTTTCTAAACAGTTGTAAACATTTACAATATTACGTTGCAAAATACTTGTCCAAACAACTGTTGTATTAACTGTAGGGAAGACAAGAAGCAGGATGTCATAAAGCTGACAGAGAAAGAAAAAACATGTAGATATTTTTTCTCACTTTATACAAGGTACAAAAAACAAAGAGAATGTTTTGGTTTTCTTAATACTGGACATGTCTATGAAGCATGCATTGCATTTTTTTCACATGCAACCAATTTAAATACTTTTTAGTGCATTTGTGCACTCTCCAGCTAAATAAACCAATACATTATTTCTACATATAGTTGAATGTTTAGACTGTGTTCAAACTCAAGCCCTGAAATTTAAGGCTCTCTCAACCCCTTAAGTCCACATAAACAGGGAAATATTGAAGGCATAACTTGTAGTAGATATCTAACTCCACTAAATCTCACTGGGGGTTAAGTATCTGGGTGTCATGTGAGGCTTTAAAAAATGTCCCCTTAGGGTCCTGAATTAAAGCAGTCTGAGTTTTAGATAGGGTGAGAAACTGCAGCTCTCATTTAATAAACTTTCATTAAACTATCCCTACATATCTTTTTGCATGTTTTTCCTCTGTGACACTATCCTTTACATTGACCTCCATTTATACCACTGTCATCAAGGGGTGCTTTGAGTTTCCAACTTGTTTAAAAAGTGAGGTTAAATAACAGTTTAGATAAAAAAGTTAAAAAGTACAAAATGAAAATAGTCAAGGAACAGGCCTTCTCAATTCTGCAAGTAGGGCTGGTGTAATACCTAAATATAAGTAAATAAATAATATTAAATAAATAAATAAATAAATAAATACATAAAATATAAATACATTTGGTACTATAACAGTTTTTTAGGTGGCCAGACAAACTGTTAGTCAGAATAAGATTTTTGAAACTTGTTCTTCCTTTGGCCTTTCAGAAATACCAGGAAGAACAGACTCCAGTTGAGTTACTCCTCCTCTAATCCCTGTGGCAGAACTGAACAAATTGTTTTAGGAAATAAATCTTCAGTTGATAAGGACTGTGGGACATTGCTAGCTCCTGAAATGAAGAAAATGGGGCTCCTGCCCACATGAGACCATAATATTTATTTTTAAAGTGACTGTATTTTTTACTAAATTTACATACTTATATTTAAAAATAGATTGTCATTATTGAAATACTCTTGATTCAAAGAAGGCATTGCCCATGGCTTAACCATTGCAATCCCTGTTCATCTGTTTACAGAATCCAGGCTACTCCTGGACCACTTTTGAATTAGAAGCTTTTCAAATTAACAGCACCAATGAAAAGTCATGAGAGTTTTATCCCCTTTTCAGTGGTTACATAGAAAATAGGAAGATTTTTAATGCAACCTTAAATTGAAGACTAGAAGTAAAAATTTCCCATACTGCTCTATGCCAATAAAACCCAGTCAATATGTGGACATGCACTTTGTAGATGTAAGAATGAAATGAAATTATGTTATATCTCAATGCTAAATTGTATGTGAAATTGGTTTTTAAATTAAAATAAATATACAAACAGTATGTAAGTTTATAGCCTATACTCGTGATATCAGAAAACAAATGAGATATAAGATGTTATCTATCAAAAAGGAAATATTTAGTTCCACCCACATTTGAAACATTACTCTCTTCTATTCACTTGATGGGGAACAAAGAGCAATTAACAATTTCTTTTTTGTTTGGAATTATTTTTTCTTTGCCCTGAGTTGACCTATTGCTTAATCTTGGGTCTTTCACAAAGAAGTGCATACCATAAAATACAATTAAAACTAGCCTTTGTCCATGAAAAATAAGATATGCAGAATAATCTCATTTCATCTAAGTTTATTGGAAAAGTGGCTGCAGAACTGATTCTAATTTCTGTGAAAAAATACCATTGAATTGGGGCAAAAATCTAATTACTTTTTTTTTCTTCTCAGAAGAATGAAACTATAATTTCATTTTGGAAAAACTAGTGAGCATTTTTTGGTATAGCTAAAGAGCACTTCCTCCCTTAAGCTCATGGATCTCATGGAGCTAGATGCTGGGACCACTGGCTCTCTAAGTTGGCCTGAAAAATATGTCTGAGCTTTTCCCTGAACACTTTCATTCTAAAGACACTTGCATTTCCTAAATGAAAGACATTCCAACTGAAATATTCTAAACAATTCAGGGTTGAAGACTGGCAGGCTTCTTCTGATTCATGCAAATGATAAAGCCAGTGCAACACAGGGAATGAAATCCAACATAGGCAACTGATTCCACTGTAATTCAGTTTAGAACAGAAAAAATCACCTGCAATGTTGTAACAGAAGTTTATTTTCCATGTGCCCCTGGCACTGTGGCTAACACTATCCATTCTGGTTAACCATGGTGGCAGAAGGTAGAGAGAAGAGGGGAATTTGTGCACAAATTCTGGATTATCTTCAATTTAAGGTTGCATTAAAAATCTTCCTATTTTCTATGTAACCACTGAAAAGGGGATAGAACTCTCATGACTTTTCATTGGTGCTGTTAATTTGAAAAGCTTCTAATTCAAAAGTGGTCCAGGAGTAGCCTGGATTCTGTAAACAGATGAACAGGGATTGCAATTATATTATTATATATACCTATAGCCAGGTGATTTCATATAGACATCTCAGTAATCATAGTACAGCAACAAAATTGTCTTTCTACACTATTCTTTAATTCTAGCAGCTAGTGAGCACTTGATTTAGAAAACACTGGTTGAAACTCTGTGGTTTGTGTCATGCAGGAGACTAGGTTGAGAAAACGTAATGGTTCTTCTGGCCTGGAAATCTATGAATCCATAAAAATTGGATTAGATGAAAACTGATGACCTAGAGCTAAAATATTCTATGTCCTATTAATAATCTTCTAAAAGAACTGGCTCAGTAAATCAATTTTTTTCCTCTACTTTATTTTTCTCTGGTAATATTAATACCAGAAAAATAAACTTTTGAAAGTTCAAAGATTCAGTGCAGTCGATATAAACAGCTAAGTGTTCAGATGGCTATCTAAAGCTTTTATGAATCTCCAAACGCTTGGAGATATATTTTCTTCTTATCACCTCAATTTTTTACTATATTTCATGAAATAATTTTACTGTATTGAGTTTGTTTCCAACACCTGATTTTCAGTTCTGAATTATCACCGTTTGTCAAACAACTAACCAGTTTGGTAGAGTAATGAAAGCTGGCAGAGGAAGAACTATCTGTTCCTAACCAAAACCTCAATTCTGCAAACCTTTAGACTCTTCCTTAGCATGAGTATGCTTGAGTCCCAGTGATGACAGCAAGACTTCAGCACATATTTATGCAATAAGTTGAACAACAATATATTTGCTGACCTCCCGAATGATAATCTTAAGCTTATATATCTGTAAAAAGATGAGAACTAGCTAATAGGATACAATATGAGAGAAGATAAGAAATATGGACATGAAACTTAGGGAGGAAAGTATCAAGCTTTCACAATCCAAACAATGCTCTTCTGAGTCTTCCTGACACAAGGGAGCGCACAGACAACTCTCTGCTGTCTGAGCAGTGGTGTCCCAGAATAACCAGAGTGAGTAATTATTTAAGGTAAAGAAATAACTGGGTTTTGGCGTGAGTCAAAGAAGCACCCCAGCACTTCTGTATCATGAATACTCATAGCAAACAAGTTAAGGCAGCCTTCCTGGATATCCCGGACTGAGCCTTGGGAAAATCTAGAACAAGTGAAATGAGTATGTTCCTTCTATCCATAGGCTATGTCTGCTTGATCATGAAGCTTGGAAGGGAGGATACAGAAAAGTAGTCACCTTTTTAAAATGGATAGGTGACAATTCAATAAAAGCTTTCAGTAACATATTGTTTTGATAGTGCACTGTACAGCATCCACTTTCATCTACATATCTAACCTTTAAAATAAAACATAATATTATCAGTAGTTGATGTGCTTAAAATCATCACCCCTTAATGAGACAGAATTTTGGTTCTGTCTTATCTCTGTAATTCTAGAATGGAAAAAGAATTAGTATATGGCAAAAGCTGTAAAAGGAAGCTGTGAAAACTCAGAAGATGTAGAACTCAAATTTCATTTAAGCTCTAGGGAGCTGTAATAAAAATTACAATATTTCCACATAAATAAGTAACATGACAAGACCCATAGAAGAGTGCCACAAAATTCACAACACATGAAATGGACTGAAATCTGCAAAACTGACAGGCTTCCAAATCTAATGGCAAAATATGAAATCATCGTGAAGAACCACGTTCCAGTGAAATCCTTCAGGAATTGACTTCTGACCTGACACTGCTTGACAGTTTTATCAATTATCAGGAAGGAGGAATACGATGGAGTTTTCAGAAGAATGATAAGGATCACCTACTGGCACAATGCAGTCTGGACCGCTTGGTAAAGTGGGGCTTAAATGCACAGTATACATGTACATCCAAATGCAGCCACAGTTTCAGGAACAAAGAATGTAGAAAATATGACCCATGTGGGGAAGTCTACTTAGGCACTGAAAGGGAGTTTGGGGAGGGTTTGATGTTCATAGCAGATTATCCATTGGATACAGATATGCAATGCAACATAGAAGTTATAGATCGATATAGATCTATAGACCTGTGAGCAGAGAAGTACCAAGAAGTAGCAGGAAAGGTATTACCTTCATCATCAGCACGCTAGTAATAACCATGTACTGTCTTAAATTGTTTAGTCCACGACTGAAGGATTACAGCAGACAGGAAAGCATTCAGAAAAGAATGATTAGCACATTGGTTTAATGCAAACATTCATTTTATTGAAAGGCTCAAGAATTCAACCTTATTTACCAGAAAGATGATTGTATCACAGTTTGAATATTTGCATGAGGAACAGGTAATAGAAGGCTCTTCAGTCTCGCACACAAATATAATCCAACAGCTGCAATTTTGAGCTGGATAAATTGTGATTACAAAGGTGAAGTTAGATTAACTGAGATCATGCATATGTTTAACTGTTAGGTCAAATAACCACAAAGATGGTGTATATAGATTTGTAGCAAATTCTCTGTCACTAGCAAAGTTTACATGAAAAAAGGAAAAACTTTCTAAACAGTATAACTATTACTGGACCTGCAGTTATTACATTGTTGATAATTACAACAAGGTTTGTTGTTCTTTTTATTCCCTCCTCCCAACATAATTAATTTTCAGTCTTAATTTCAATTTAACATAGTCCTCTGCTTAGAAATTTCTTAAGATTCTTAATTTTTTAAAGATGTAGAAGAGACACCTATGTTATACACTTTTAATAACACTAATTAATATGATATAAAGCTAGAATGATGATATTTTTGAAACTGAATCAAGTTACAAAATAAATAAATATAGATTTTGGAACTTTTTGCTACAAGTAAAGAAAATCTGTGCACACATAGAAGTTCTACAAAGAAGAAAGGAAACATGTTGACATTTTCATGACTTTTTCTCCAGAAATCTCAAAAGTGCTCTTTAACACAATAAATATGTTTCTCTTGATGCCTTTTGTCCAGCAAATATGATATCACACATAGACCAGAAGTTAGATTTTTGCATTTGAGATCCACAATTCTGCTAATTTGCAGTTCTTCATAGCTTTAATGGAAAGAGAAAAAGATAATGAAATGCAATTTACAGGCAATCAGTCAGTCAGTGAAACTTTACTTCATGCATACAGAATCACCAGACTCTGGTTCAATTAAACTCAACAGCTCACAGTGTTCAAAGGATTTTTTTTAATTTTTATTTTCCCCTCCCCTCCCCGCCCTCCCCCCCCCTTCTTGAGAAGGCAGACATTCTTAATTTTCGGTATATTAATTTCTGGGTAGGAAAGAGGGTATGTAGGATCAAATGACTCAAAAATACCCTTCCAATCCACTGTATATTATTTAGATTTTTTCCAATATATTCTGTAATAGTTATATAATCGACAAAAAGAAATAGGAGAATTTGTCATTAATTCTATACTTTTATTGTAGTGTATAGCAAAGTGTACTAAACAAAAGCTTTCAATATAAACACACTGTTTATAGGGTAGGAATTTTAATCTGCTTGTTGAGCATATCCAGTGATTAAAAAATATCATTTAGAGGTACATTTCATTAAGCTTTGGATTTTGCATACTGAATAGAGTCTTGGGGATTCCTTAAAAATAAAAGAAATGTATTTGTGCATAAGCAGAAGGAAAAAAATCATTATTCTTTGCTTTTTGTGAATCTGTTTCTTGATTCTGTAAACACATCATTTGCATTTACATTTTGCAGTATAGAAAAAAGGCCCCACTTTGGCATGTGGAAGCTCATGCAGGGTCTGTTTCTTTCAGTCTTTATAATTTAGATGAGTTTTACTGAGTGAAGACGTCCATAACCAATCAGTCCTCCCAGTCCCCTGTGGCTGCAGATAGAGAGTTCAGGGGAGTGCTGCTCTGTGTGTGGATATGTATATCTCTGCTCACAAAAGAGCTGCCACTCCTGAGTGACTTTTGGCACAAGCATCCAAAGAGAAGTTGTGATTACCCAGAGGGCAACGGTGCTATAGTCACACACTACAATGGGGAGTCCCTGCTGATTGATGAGTATGATAAGGTGTGTTGGCTGTTGATGACAACGTGCTTCTTAGGACTTCAACTCTGATATCAGTGAGTTAGAAAAGTCACCGCTAGAGCAGAAATCCTGATTGCGTATTTATAGTATTGGCCTTAAGAAAGCACTGTGGAGTCAGCGGGCCTTTACATTTGCCCAGGTATTAATGCAGAATATTGCATATTTTCTACTCCTTTATGTTAAAAGACTTAAGTGGAGTAGGTCCAGAATGAATTGTTTGAATGCGGAGAAAGGGCTAATACTTTGTATCATCATTGTTTTAACTAGGCAATGATTATCTATGATCCTTTCTACGCACTTCACTTTTGTTTGTAAAAAAGAATCGCCCCACAGGTGTTTCAGTATGAAGCAATCACACTCAACCTGAATACTACATGTATGAGTTGAGCAATGTTTTCTTTTCTTTTAAAAGTGTTGACATTGATTTTTTAAATATATGTAATGGAAACCACTCATTATTACCTACTTTTTGTAAGCTACTGCTCATAATAAACTGCAGAGGCAGCATTCCATAAAACCCATTATGCAGCTACTACAATGCCCCACTGATCTAAAAGTTGCATGCATCTGCAAAACAGATAGAATATGTCTCGCTTTTCAGGTTTTCAGAAGTTTAAAAACAAATCCCTCTCTTTAGAAAAAGCCAGAGGTAACTGTAGTCTTAAGTTTTAACCTTTGAGAACCTTTCCCATATTACTGAGCTATCAGCTGAAAGTGACATTTTGACACAATCAGTAGATGGTTGTGACATATTAAATACCACCAAGTACAAAGCTTTTTCATTCTCTAGTGCATCTGTGTTTTGTTTATATAGAAGGCAAAATATAAGCAGAAACTTTGCATGTCCTGCATTGTATACTGTCCAGCATAGCAAAAGCTGGAGAAATGTTAACAAGGGATAAATGCCAGATACCCCTGCATCAACCTACTCTTGAATTACTTCAGAAACATTCCCTCTACTTCCTATACCAGAAAAGTGAAGATTTTAGTAGGTGTATGAGATAGGTCTACTGGCTTAAGACAATAGGAAGGGTTATCATCTTCTTTCTGGATGCAGTAAGGATCAGTATTTCCCACCACACTGCAAAAACTAGCCTGGTATCGACAGAACTAGTGTTAATAGGTATGCCATTCACATGAAGAGAGTTCATTAGAGAGAAAGGATTAATCTTACTCTGTTTTTGCTACATGAGCAAGGCATGATCTCAAAGCTAGTCTAACCTTTTTTAGTAAGTAGAGACACTTGGACACAAGAGAGGATGATTCATCCCACTTGTCCTTGGCAACTATAACAATGGGAGGGAACTGCGATGATGACTTAGACCTGTTTAACAAAAGTTAGGTCAGACAAATCCCAGCATGATATTATGATTAAATTGATGTTGCATTTGTGTTTCAGCACAGCAATAAAGCCTCAGACATGCTGGCACACACATAGATAAGGTGAGTCAGCCATGTCTTCAAGTCAGTCATTGTTATACACCTTGCATTGTTATACACATTCTTCATGCAGCATAAGCTGCTGAATTCCAGTTACCTGCACACAGAAATTAGGTTTTATTAGTCAATCTTTTGCTGAAGAAAATAGGCAGAAAAATATGTATATAAGTAGAGGGTGAATTATTGCTATTGCACTTCACTTTAATGATGGCTTTTAAGAAATTCTTAAGGAAGGTAAAACTGTTGAGAAGAAAAGTACATTGGGAGGAATAGCAACTTAACATTTTTCAGAAAATGTTTAAGTCTCAGCTATGTATGCCACTGGAGTTAAGATGTTTCACGTTCTTCAAATTCAATCTTTGATCACATACATTGCTAAACCAGAACTGTAAATAACAAAGCTGTTTAGTGTACTAATATTGTGGTGTCACTGAAGGTTTATAGTACCACGGGGACCTTTTGTGCTGCCATCACACTGCTACATGTCCTGATAACACTGTTCAGGTCTTAAAAGTATGCTTCCAGTACTTCTGCCTCAGTTTTAGGAGCTTTGTGAATCCAATAGGCCACATTTACAAGTACAAGTTATAAATTCTACATTATCTTACCCATGTTTTATAACCTCTGGAGAACTATATAGATCCTAATATAGAAAACTAGTCATTTACTATTTGCTGGCATAGTTTTAGACTGCATAACCACCAATGCTGACACAAGGGAGGTGGTATTAACATACAGCAGCATGTTCTTAGATTGTATTAAACTGATCACGAAACCACAACTTGCAGTTGCATTTCCAATCAACTTGATGAGGTAATCTAAGTGTTCACCTCCACTGAAAGAGGGAAGCCCTAGTCGTTATCACTCCCAGGTGCATGTTTTCACTGATAACCTTGTGCCAACCCCAGCTATTTTTTGCACCAGCCACGAACAAATGCAACTAATTAACCTGGCAGAAAATGAACCATAATGAAGCAAACTACAGATAATTTCCTACTTTGAGCTGCTGACCTGGAAGATCCTATGAATGCAAAGGCTCTCATGGGAGTGTGACCATACTATTAGAAGCAGCAACAGGGCAGGCATAGGAAAAAAGAAGGAAAAGTAACACATGCTTTTTTTGCAGGAGCAGGTGATTTGGTAAGTTGAGCTACTCAAGAAACCACAGTTTGAATATAGAAACTGTTAAATTTATGTGAATGAGTTATGTTTATTCTTGCTTTACTACAAAATTAATTGTAGAATATAATCTCTCTCTTTTTTCCTGATTCAATTCTGTCCCCAAGATGTTAGCTGGAAAATTTCTACTTTGAGGAATGCACACAGAGAGATATCCACTGGTATTTAGTGTTGCAAATATATACACAGTGGGTGAAAGGAAAGCTGTAAGTCATCTTGAAAGCACAAATATAAACAAGAAAGTAGTGCAAATGGAGTCACAGAAGCCACTCAGTGCATCTCATATGCAAGATATCATTCATTCAGAATCTAGGTTTATAGCAGTTTCTATTCTCTATGTTTGTTGTTTTCTTTATTTTCCTTTTATTCTTCTTCCAGATCCAAATTTTCTATCTCCCTCTTTCCTTCTGCATCATAAAGGTAAATCCAGAACATTCAAAGGGGCAAGAAAGAAGGTGTTGGAGGGTGGAATGTAACTCCCTTAACACTTCCTGACTGAGCGTGCATAATGATTTCATACAGATGTTTGCTGATTCTCTAGAACAGAATGATTTCTAATTAACTGAGGAGCTGCTAAAACATCTCATGATGCTCTGGGTATTCTGGCACTGGGGAAGGACAAGAGATTGATCTCACCTAACCTTAGCTACCTAAAAGTTTAGTCTAAGATAGTAATCTATGCTACTTCTGTAGTTAATGGGAAGAGGTGGATATCTTCAGAGACTGAAGTATCTCATTTCTATTGGACAGGTATTTTGAAATGGAATAAATTTCTCTTTAGGAGTTACCTATCCCTTCTTAATGCTATAGACAAAGCCTGAATTATTGGGTTATATCAGACACAGCTTTAATATCAGAGAATAACCAAGATGACTCCAGAGAAGTAGGGATCTGTTTGCAGGCATTAATCTTTTGATAGCACATCCAGTAAATGTGATACAAATTAAAACTTTTATAGTACACAAGCACCACATAAGCAACATGAACATACAGCTCTGAGAAATATTATGTAAATCACAGAATCCTACTTTATTTAACTATATATTATTTCCCGTTAAAAAAAAAAAAAAAAAGCAAGCTGAAACATGACTTGAAAAAAATTTCATATCACATTAACTTCAAATACTGTGTTACCTTGAATAAAATGTAGTCCAGAATCACAGCAAGGAATTCTAGTACATAGACTCATAGAACCGTTTAGGTTGGAAAAGACTGTTAAGATCATCACGTCCAACCGTTAACCTAACACTGCCAAGTCCACCACTAAACCATGTCCCTGTGCACAACATCTACACATCTTTTAAATACCTCCAGGGATGGTGACTCAACCACTTCCTTGGGCAGCCTGTTCCAGTGCTTGACAACCCTTTTGGTGAAGAAAGGGTCATGCTCAATTGTCTTGTATTATAAAATGTATATCTGCTGGTTACTGGGAAATATTATAAATACTTTCTGTGTGTGTGTTTTTTGATCACTCCATCATCTAGGTTTGATAGCACTCTGCTTTTGATTTAAAGTCCTAATGAAACCTCTTGAAAGATGTGTAATGTTATTCCATAGCTAGGATGGTCAGGAACTGTTGATTTAGAAATTCCCTACCAAAACCAAAATGCATGGTCCATATAGGATGAGCAATATAACAAGCGCTCTGTATAAAATTGTTACAAAACTTTGTCTCTTTTCAGGAGCTAGGAAATGTTTTCTCAAAATGTCTCTAACAGACACTTTAGAAAGCATTTCCCCTATTAGTGTCAGTGTCATTACCTCTATAATATTGAATTAGGTACTATAGACTTTTGTGGCTTTAGGTATTTACATCTTCACTCTTCTTCTAAGAAGATTGTGTCAAAAGGGGCCATTTAAAGATTGCTGGGTTTTGATGAGGCTTTCTGGATGGTTGATGTCACATCAAATAGTTTTCATCCCATCATAGTAGTTGCTTTACATTTTACTGATTAGGGATTGTGAAAAACATAATAATGAATACAGTCTTTGGAACTGCAGCGGTTTGGTACTAGTTGTCAGACATAGGTATTTAAAATCTTTATTTTGAAGTACTGGATTTTACACATTGGACTTTGGAGGAAAATGATCTTGTTATTTCTTCTAGCTTACACTTATTCATCTTTCCTCTGTACTCGCCAGTATCCAGTGAGCCACTCTTTGCAGCCATTTCTTTTGCTGTGCTGAACACTGATTTGGCAATTTCATGCGTATGGATAGATATTCAGAAGTCAACCAAAATCAATGGAGCACAGAGAATCACCCAGTTTTTCACCCTAGAGCCTTAGTTTGTGTGTTCTTTCTAGTTAGGCACTAATGAGTGCAAAGTCACTCTGTGAAGGCAACCACATGCATCCTGATAGCCAAGTTTAAATCAATATGGCTCCAGGCAGTCATAGCAGAAATTGCAGCTTGAAGGTGCAAGCAATTAGATTGTAAGCACCTGAAGTGGTGATCATGTCATTGTGTAATTTGAAAACAGCTGCAATGGTCTTAACACTATTAAAAAAAGAAATAAAATAGAATGAAAGAGAGAGAGAGTATACTGAATGTGTCAACACTTTCCTGCATATCTTTCCTCAGCTTTTACATTTTAAAAAGGCACTTTGGCTGTTTTCTGTGGAAAAAGATAACATACATTTTGATTTTTGTTGCGTAATTCTGTTTTTAAAATATTCTATAGTTTTATTTTTCCTGAAACTTTTTCTCCCTTAAAAGGGTAACAAATCATTACTTCTGTACAAAACAAGAGCAAAAGTTATCACCTGTCCTCTAAAAAAATAAATAAATAAAAGTCCAGATGCTATTAGATCAAACAGGCATTCCTAAGAAATTACAAAATCCCTAATAAGATATCAGATCAATATAGTGCATCACATTCCTTTTAAGTTACTGAATGTCATACCAGATTAATGAGTTGTACTAAAAATGTATGACAAACAAACTCTTAATATATCATGAAATTAATTTGCAAAAATGAAACAGAAAATTATTTCTTCAATGAGGTTGTCAAATTTTATTATCAATTTTTGGTTTTAATAATGTGAGAGAAAATTTGGCAATTCAATAGCACATATTGAAATACGCCTTTTCTCTTTCAGAAACATATTATCGTATGACTGGGGGAATTGTCATTAGGATGATAAAATTATCACATTAGTGATACAGGAATATATTAAAAGTGACCACCAATTTCCCTGCCCTCCGCCCCCCCCAAAGTCTGGAGGCTGAAATAAGACTTACTATAACATCATTCATAGAAAGATGATTTGGTGGGGTTTTTTGTTTGTTTTTTGTTTGTTTTTTTGTTTGTTTTCCCCACAGAATACTGCTTTTCAGTGATTTTTATTTTAGGGAAGCATTTGTTTTTTCAGTGAAAAGCTGTCCCATCCCTAGACCATTATTGTATACATACAGCTCTTGCTGTCTTCAGATTTCCTAAAATAGCATAAATTCCTGTGAGGTCCCTCCAATAGAAATATTCAAAGAAATTCCAACAAGCTGTCAATGAAATTATATCAATGTGATTCCTCCCATTTCATTTCTAATAAGGTTAAATATTTTTTCCTTTCTGATGGATCATGGACTCCCTTTAGTTATTCACATTTCGATCACCTCTGGGCTGAGCAACACCAGCATAGTGCTATGAAGAGCTCAGCTGTTACAGAATATTGCAGCATGCCACATAGGAAAGAGTGGCTACCCATTAAATCTGTTACCTGTTTAATATATTGCTCTATTCATGCACCATCATATTAAATTCAAGGTCTCTAACATCATCTTCAAGGCCATCTACAGCTGAGTCCAAATTTGTCTAAGACAGCAAACAAAATGTTTGGGTGGGTTTTGCATCTTCAGCCTTCTGAAATAATGGGTTCTGTTTGCTTGCTTTCTAAAAAGAAACGTTATGCTGGTATAAGCAGGAGATAAATATTTTTCTGGAGTTTGTACGAATATCTGGGATGAACTTTGACAGCAAATCAGGACAAATGGACTAAAGCTCAATGGAAAGAAAAAATACTAGTTACCAAAATAGAATTTCAAGATTATTTTTGTTTTGATATAGAAGAAAACCAAAATAATTTGTTTTACTTCTGTAAGTCCTGCTTTCCAGTTGCTCATAATGACAGGAAGCATAAAATTGTAAACAGAATACTGAAGAGTTTATTCTCATTTCAGGTTAAGTTGATCTATATTCCACACAAACTGAATTAATAATGGCACAAGAGTTTAATGTATATTTGCCTCAGGTGTGGAAAGCGAAGGAGGTAGCTGATAGATGTTAACACTTTTTGAAGGTTGTATGAGTGATGAGAATGATAATATGATATCTGACTGGGTGCAATGCAAAGAGTAAGCATATTGCTATGCAATCATCTGTAATATCTGTACAGAATACAAAGATGGAAGAAAGTATGGGTGAAAATGTCATGTTATGACAGAATTTGTAAGTGCAAACTAAAGCTCTCATATATTGCTCAGTGTATTTTTTCTTTTTCTTTCCAGCCAGAATTTCATGCACATGAACTTCTATAAGACAGGTAACTGGTGTATTTGCAATTACCTTTTAATGGAGTTCTATATTTCCCTAGTTTTCAGACAGTGTCATATGGCATGGATTAAAATACCAACAGGCAGATTCACATCAGGTTGAAATCATCAAGCTTAAATAGCAGCTATTAACGGTTTGCTGTCAAGAAACTAGGAAGATGCTCGATGTGGGTGGCCCTGCAGAGATCTGTCTTATGTCCTGTGTAATTTAATGGTTTCATTAACAACTTAGATGACTTATCAGCCTTGACACCCAACAGTAAGTGCTGCAAGCCCTTTGGAAGACAAGTTGTGAATTTAAATTGATCCTGATAAATCAATGAAATGGTCAGAAGTCTTTAAGATGAAATTCAACACAGCAAAGTGTAAAAACTACACACATTTCGAAAAATGAATCAAAATATACTGTGACAATAGCAACCAGGCTGGGAAAAATACAAATCTGGGATACAGAGGGCTGGAAGTGTGTCCAAGCAAGCAAATACTGCTGTTGAAAAGACAAACGGTATTCTCTGACATGCTAGGCAGTGTGTTGCAAACAGAAAATGAGGTGAGGGATAATTATTCCTCTCTAAATAGTGTAGCTACAGGATTGTTTCCAGTTTCAGGTGTTGTTAGAAAGCCGGGGAAAAACTAGAATCAGGCAGAGGAGAGTAAAACTTCAGCAGAGCCACACAGGTCCAGTGAAGAAAGAATGGAAAATCTGGAGGACTGGGTTTGTTTTATTTTAGAAATAGAAGACTACCTGGAGAGGAAGGAGAAACAGGTCCTGGAGACTTTATAATAGTCTCCCAAGGTGAAAATGTTTCTTGTAAGAAGGATAGTGATTTTCTGTGTCTCCAATGTTCTGATTACCAGAATGAGAAGTTATAACTTTTAGTTTCAGAGAAGGTGGTTTATTTCAAGCATTAGGAAAACTTTAAACTTATTAGAGGTGTGTTACTTGATCTTGTCTGGGAGTAAAGAATTGGCCCAGATGATCTCTCTTTATTCCTGTTTCTAGGGGTGTTTCAGATTTGTATGTTTTGCAGTATGTCTATTTATCATTAAAACAAAATGTAATATAGTGAAAATATATGCATCTTCTTTTATTTACATATAAGGTCAGAAGGGTTAACGATGTATATGCACATATTCTCAGCAATTCTTAAGCAAGCTGCTAGAATGGATAGAACCTCAAGACTTTTCTAATAATTCTTATAAAATCCACCACAGCATGGAGTTGTTTCAGACTTTTCATGAGGTTTTACTGGAAGATGTATTTTCAGGCGAAAATAGAAAAAGAATACATTTAAAAATGTCAAAGCAAGTTGGAATAATCTCTTTTTATGCCTATTGTTGCAGATTTTAGAACTTTCTAATAGTTGCTTTCATCCTGACAATTCATGAAATAGAAGTAAAAAAAATCAAAATAAGGACTGTTAAAAAAATTCTTCTCTGTAAAAATTTTGTGCCAAAAATGAAAGGTTTTAAAAATCACAAATCAGGAAAGATCATGAAAGTTTTTCTTCCATTACAGGTTAAGCAACTCAAACATGAAGCAATTCAAAATTGGCATCAATACTAAAAAAAATGCAAAACTCAGTTTAAAAAAAAAAAAAGAAAAAAAGGAAAGATTAGAAGCAGAAATAAGATATCTGGTTCTGCCCAAGACTCTGGGCTTAAATTAAAAAACAACAACCAAACAAAAATGGTGGAAATGGGAGGCAGGAGTACTGAAAAGAACCTGTTGCAGGACTTCGGGACTTACATGGACTCTATTCTCTATTTTGTATCACTCCTTAGACCTCGGATTTAATATCAGGGACACAGCTTAAAGGAAACAATTCCTGTGCCCAAGCCTATTTCAAGGGATCTCGGGATGGCAAGGAGCATATAACATTATGCTAAAATGGGAAGAGAACAGGTCCAATTATGACATCTCAAAGGACCAATGTATGATTCCTAATTCATCTCTGCTTAAGGGATAAGACATCTGCACCTGTGCATATCTAGTGTAGACTTCTGCATATCTCAGCTCCAGGCTCCCTTTCCCTTAGGGTGCAGTGTCTGATCTTGCTGGTCCCTGGCACATGTCCTCTAAGCAAGGACAATTCTGAAGTTAAAGCTCATGCTGCTCAGGTCTGCTTCCCACCTTCTCTGGGAAACTTGCTATAGTGCTTAACAACTCTCACTGTGATTTTTTTTATTTATATCTAATGGAATTTCCCTTGTTATAACATATGGACCCTCCTTATTTTGTTGTGTGACCATGGGACCTTCCTTGAGGAACTTGCCTCCAAGATCTTGCAGTCATTCTTGATCAATTTAAGAGCTTTTGGGTTAGCTGCGTGCCCTAGAGCCGAAGTCAAATCTGACTTACCTCCCTTATCAACCCACCATCCCTTTTTCCATTTTAACAAAGAAGCATAGCTGTACCCAGGAGCTGGCTAGGCCTATGGTGAGTCAGAGACCTTAGGAGTGATGGCTTGATACTGCATTTTTGGATTTGTGTAGGATCTGATGCCATTTTTCCCCAGCTAAATCACAGTAAGTAGTGCTTTCCCTGAGGGAAGAATGGGGTTTGGAAGCTGAAATGGGAGCAGGAGAATGAATGATGGGTGAATGGAAAAACGTAGTCCTCCCTCAGGCTTATATGCTAGGTAAATTTACTTGAATGGGCTTACCAAAACCCAGTTTACTTCACATACCCTGGCTCTTGATTCTTTACAAGCTAATTTGCACTATGAATTCCTCTTTTTCTCTGCCAAGTATATTTATAAAACAACATCTTGTTCTCAGGCTCAGCAGTACTCACATACCACTTCACAAGTTGTCAAAAGCTTAGTCAAGCACTAAGAAAACCCAAACTCACATAATTAAGTTAAACTGAGAACAAATGTTGTTAGCCTGTGTTTAGACTGAAGTTTGCTACCTCTTTCAGACAGCAAGGGCCTGAAAGCTTACTCTCTTCTCAATTATACTAACTGGTCTAAAAATAAATTGTATATATTTTTCCTTGTAAACCTGGCTTCAACAAAGAAAACAAAGTCATTGTAGAGCTTGAAATTAGCCAAAGTGACAAAAAGCTGAAAATTATCAGCAAAGCCTTTTTGATAGCCAAAAGTAGCAAAAATGAAATCTGGATAAAAGATTAGAAGGCTGCTCTCCCATTCATTTCTCCATCACCCAGTCTTCTAGCCAAGGCTTCATTTGAGTAATGCTTGTTGATAAAGCTAATAATTGTTATGTGCCTGGATTTCTCTGTTTGAATGCAGGAGACTCAATCAAAATGTGTCAGCCCCTAGGCCAGGGCTGAAAAAGAACCCATCCAACTCTTTTTCTAAACTTTTTCTTAAAAATCCTTCAGTATTAATAGAACTGGGTTTCCGGCCCATATTCATCTGCTATTCACTATGTTGCAATGATGGGAGTCAAATTTCCAGTTTATGACATAGAGAGGGATCTGTTTTATGTGAGCACAGGATGAGAGCTCCACTACTTGTGTTTCACTGGTGGCTGGAACTTAAAGGCACCAGAGAGGGAGGAAGAACATGTTATGCTTTTTCAGTAGAAGAAGCATGGACAAATTCCTGTGCAAAGGAGCTGCCTTGATACCTAGAATAAATTTCCATTACTTAGAACACTGTTAGAAGCTAGTTTTCTTTCAGTAGTGCAGAAGTGCCTGCTCTGACCATGGCCTTTTTTCACTAGCCTTGTTGTTCACAGGCTTGCTTACCCACAGTGGAAATGATAGGGTAAATGATTCCCCTGAAAAATAACCTCTTTGCTTTTGGATTGATTTTTCAGCCAGGTCTAATTCACCCTGCAAGTCCAGAAACATTTGTGCTGCGCACTGGAAGAGAAGGCAAGACACAGAGAGGTCCTGGGGAGCATCAGCTGCTAGGGGACTGCTGTGGAAGAGTGCTTAAACTAGCTGACTGTCTATTTGATATTTGAAATTAAAGGAGCTCTTCTAGTTTTTTACCTGCTGACATCTGGCTCAATCTTTCAAGAAGACTTCTTTTTCTTTTTTTCTTTTAAAAATTAAAGATAAATGTCAATGAAAATATCAGTGTATTGCATAAAAATGGCTTAATTTTTGATTGATAAGTAAAAATACATTTAGGACTATAACTCTTTTCAGTTATACTCTTACCAGAAAGACTATATATTTTTTAAATTTAGAAAATTTTTCCCTTGTGAGCAGAAGAGCAGAAACTACCTTGGCCGTTGTAGTTTCACAGCACATTATTAATAGATTAACTGCATTGTCTGAATATTGTATCAAAAGCTATGGTAGAACACTCCAAAAATGTTTGGAAATGAACTTGTGTAAGCTGTGGTTGCCTGAACTTTCTGGCCTGCCTTATGAGGACCTGAACTCAGCTCTCATAAAGTCTACTCTGAATTCACCAAAACCCTTTGCCAACAAGGGCAGTAAAATTTAATTTTACAGGAGTAGCAAATTGTATATGATGACACCTCTCAGGTTTTAAACAAACTCTCTGTAGCAGATGCTATATTTTCTAGCATTTCTGTTTCTCCATCATGACAATATTAGTCACCCAGATAGAGAATATTATTCAGTTAACAACAGAAAAGTCTTATAAAGTGTCCCATGACTCTATAGATATTTAATTGGCATAGCAGTGATTATGATTAATTTATCTACAGCCCATGTTTTTCAGTGTTTTTCCACTACAATTTAGTATTACTTAATCCCTATTTGAATGGTAGCATTGTTATCATTTTTTATAAATTGTTCCTGTGACCCGTCTCACTGCTGTATGGAGGGATTTGTACCCTCAGTTCTGCAGTACTCCCATCTTATATCCAGCCCATTAAAAAAAAAAAAAAAAATCCATAAAAACCTGCAACTTTAAGGAGTAGAAATTAAAATAAAACTAAATACAAGAGAACAAAAACTACAAAAAAGCTCCCGGCTTTTTGTTATATTTCCTTCTATTAGTTTAAAAGAAAACAGCAGTTTTGTGGTTAAATGCACTAGGACTACTTTTTTTTCCATTGTCATCATTTATTGCTCATCACCACGGCACCAGCTGCTACAGTATTAACATTTTTGAACACGAGAGCCTCAGCTTGCAATGGGACAAATCCCATTGCAGCAGGAATATACACTAGGACAAACAGTCATTTCATTCAACTGCAGAATGGATGAATTAACAAATCACTGGTGACATATCAACCTCCCTTCTGTCTTAGCAACTAAACTACAGAGGGTGTATTTAATACAAAAAAATAAATAAAAATCCAACCCCCCACAAGTGAATATAGAGGCAGAGGTAGTTTTAATGTTTTCTCATGATCTGTGGAATTATTTGTAACAGGTACTGTAAGAAATACCCATAAACTGTTTTTAAAAAAATACATGCCTCCTATAATGTTACTTTACTGGCACTCTGACTAGGTATAACATTTCACTGTAAAGCTCCTGGGAATGCTAAGAAATTTCACTTTATTAATATGAGGCATATAAAGCTCTCGCTGTATGGAATTTCTTGACTCTCCAGGGGTGAGGAAGGATCAAGGTAATCCCCATCTGTAAACTAGAGGTATTAATAATTTATTAAATTTTATGTTATGTTATATTAAGACTAGCATTATTTACATATTTTAATGATATATCATGAAATCTGTACTGATGATATTCTGTCACGTTATAAATCCACCAGAACCCTAGACAGAAAACACGCAACGTATAGGTATGAAGTCTGAGTAAGGGGCACAGGCAGCCATTTCATTAACTACAGCTTGGGATGATGGAGTTGCTTCCACATTCAGAGATCTGTTGATGTTGCCTTAACTAATATATCACTTTGAACCACAGAAAAGTTAAGCAGCAGCTTTTATCATTATTGAAAGAGGGTTTTGTACTCTCATCTATCTAAAAAGTTATCATCTGCTTAGACTGTAAAATCTTCAGACCAAGACTGCCTCTTTGTTTTGTCCAGTTCCTATATTCTGGTGAAAATTAATTTTTATTTTTGCTTCTTCTGCCAGTGATCTCCAAACTAGATCATTATCCAGACTGACAGCTATGAATTAGCCTAATCAAAACACAGTTCCTCATGTGAACATTTGAGCTCACAACTTGTCAGAAGCTGAACTTAGCAATCACATCTGGGGTCGCAAGATGTCCCTCTGTGCTGGAGTGGGCTAACCAAGCTGGGCACAATGAATATATTTGTCTTTGATGCTCTCCTGAGGGGGTTTCCTGCGGAAATTACCTACCATTCTTTGTCCACTCTGGAGCAACAGGGTATTAATGGATGCTATACCTGGCTCACAAGAACAAGTGGTCCTTGAGACATCTGTGCCATGCCATTATCAGCATAATGTGCCTCGGTGGGAGAGAAAGGTGGCAATCTGAGATACCAAAGTAAGCGTCATCATTAGAACTTCTTGACTGGAAGGTGACCATGGAACTAGACTTTCCTCAAGTCTATTTGCCAGTGAAAATAATGTGGATATACATTTTTATATACAATATGTAAAATATATTTTTTTCTGAATTACAAAGTTTTCAGCAATATCTTTGAAAGAAACTGGTGTGCTCCATCTTATCTGGTCAACCTAGCATATTCTGAATGAATATTTACCTATGAAAAATTGCAGCTAGCACTAGGTTGCATTGTTAGTCTCAATAGATGTAGATCTCACTTCAATTTGTTTTACAGCACACTAAATCGGGGGCAGCTTCTCTAAAACAAGTAAAGACTTCGACGCATGTCAAAGCTAGTAAGCAAGTCCTGGAGTAAATGCCACCAAGTTCTTGCAATGTTTCATTGGTATACAACAAGTGGATCACAACTTACCATTTTTATTCCATGCTTTAAAAGAAAGACAGGCAGTGAAATTGCTGTTTCATTTGCATCATGCCTCCTGCATAAGGCTGTAATTCAAAAGACTTTTTACAACTCCTTTTCTATGTATGTTTTCAGCACCTTTCCATATATTGTGCTAGCACACATGTGAAATTATTGCTGACATTTGACTTGAATGATATCCTATATTCCTACATCCTTGCATACTAATGTGGCATAACTGGTATCCTTAAGTTTTGTTGTTTTTTTTTTTTTAACACAACAGCAAAAAAACCCACAACCCAACCAAAAAAACCAACCCCTGCATCAGAAATTATTTCAATGCCAAAAAAGTGCAGATACTGATTTGAACATATTCCAAGCAACACTGTTTAGCAGAAACCTTCCTTGAAATGTAAGCAGCAGTGTGAAACAACACATCTACAATATTTCATAACAAGTGAAAGCATCCAGATCCCAGTGGAAAGATGTCATAATTTTCTAACTGATTTTTAAATTACTTTGATGGTTGTCAAATTTTTGGATTTAATTCTTTGTTTGAGAAGAGGTCCTAAAAATGAAAACATGCTTTGAATATTTCTTGCAATTTAAGTTACTAAATAAACATATTTAATCCAAGAAATACAAATTCTAAATAAAATATTTACATTGCTTTCATTAAATAAGGTGGATCCTCAGACTTCCTTCATTTCTCTCATCTACTTTTTTTTCTTGTAGAGTGATATAAAGAGAACCCCAATAAATATAACATTCTCCTTTTTAAATCCTTCTTGCCTGCTCTGATTTAAAGCATTCCATGACTTCATCGGCTACAACTGTTATATGCGGTATGTGACTGCCTGAATACAGTAATTAAGAGGGGTAGGCTACTTTCAAATTAAAAGGAACAAGAACCTTTTTGCAACGTATTCCCCAAAGAGTTTATTAAAGGAGAAAATTATTTCATTTACACTGGTACAAATTGTGTGGGCATCAAGTATGGCTACATCTATTGGATTTTGTAGATCATAAAATCCTCTCCTCCTCCTGATTTTTGTAAGACTCTTTTCTCAGCTTCATAAATTCCTGCAAGTTGCTCCACACATTTTGTAAATAACTATTATTTTTAATTATAATTTTTATTTCTGCAGTCCTTTAGAGACTCACTCTGGAACCAGGGCCTAATGAAGTGTCTGTAAACAAAACACTATTGAAAACATAGACATGGTCTTAATGTCTGCCCTGGTTTTGGCTGGCATAGAGTTAATTTCCTTCCTAGTAGCTGGTACAGTGCTGTGTTTTGGATTTAGGATGAGAACAATGTTGATAACACACTGATGTTTTAGTTGTTGCTAATTAGTGCTTACACTAGTCAAGGACTTTTCAGCTTCCCGTGCTCTACCGACTAAGAAGGTTGGAGGTGCACGAGAAGCTGGGAGGGGGCACAGCCAGGACAGCTGACCCAAACTGGCCAAAGGGACATTCCATACCATGTGACGTCATGCT
>NW_008795523.1:934266-937969 GCF_000699145.1 Aptenodytes forsteri
AAACCACAACAACATCTTAAAATCAAAGGCATCAGTTTTGCAAAGTCTTATGCAGGCTTTAAGCTCTATGTGTCATGAATAAAGCCAGACTTATGCTATAATGTTCTGTGAACACAGCTATGTCAGCTAAGAATGGAGGGGAAAAAATCTCACTCCTAGCTAACACTCATGCCAGAAAAGCTTACTGTAGACTCAACTCTCCTGACAGACCTCAATATATGTCATGGGAGGACATGTTACACTTAAGCAGAAAGAAAAACTTCTGTCAGTCGCTGCTGAATTTCCATTTGAACATGTCAGCAATGTGTTCTTAATTTCATTTCACATTTGCTTTCAATTAAGAAAAATGTAAACAATATAATAATGTTGACACTTCATTGCAAAATGAACATTTTCTTTTTGTTAAGTTTGATTTTACTTCTGATTTTTTCTTTGCTATAAGAATACCCCATATCCATTGTATGAAAATTAATTCACTTAAAAATAGCATGGCATTTATGAAAGGTGTATCATTTTAATAATGAGTACTAATTTTCACAATTTTCAATGCAATTTTCACATGCTGATCAACATCAGTATTACAGTAATCACTAACTACACATTGCACTTTCACATATTTCTATGTAATATAAATGTGATCTTTTTTTGATGGAAACCCATCAAGGACAGGGTTTTTGTTTGCAGATAGTCCATTTAAAGTATTACAAATACCTATTGCTGCCTAAAAATAAACAGTAATTTCAGAATAAAAATTCTGCCCTCAGAAGTGATTTAGAAATAATCTTCAGGTAAAACTAATACTTGATTAATAGAAATTTACTGAAATTAAGACCAAACCCAAGTGACTAAACTAACTATTGTATTCCTAATGTTACCAAGCAAGAGTCATTCTTGTGCAAAGAGCTCTTCACAACCTCCATGTGTCCTAACCCCTCTAGTAACACTTTTGTAAATCAGCATCTTTATTTTCCTGGTTAGATGGTTAGTGACTGGTCTGACTGTGAGCATTTTATTTTATCCCATTTTGCTCAGTGTAGCTTCCTATTGTCACATAGTCATAGACCTTGAGGATCTCCCAGTGAAATACTAGAATACAAACAGACGTTATTTTATGTGCTTTTAATATACATTCATATATACACATATATATGTACACATATATGTCTCCACATTTACTGTGAAATGAAAGATATAACATTGTATGTATACAGCGATCTTCAAATAAGATTTGGTGGGAAAGACTGTTCAAGCCCAAAACCCCTGTAGAATTTTGCCCCAGTTTTGGAATAACTCTGGAATAAAGTCTCTCTTCTACATATGTATTTCTGTTGTTTTAGAACTCGTGACTTAGTATGGTACTTGCAATTTCACGTGTGTGGCCAGCTGTCAGATAAGTTGCAGACAGTAGATCTTTACCTCAATTAAATAAATTCAGAAGAATTGAACTAGCAAGACACTCAAGTACTATTTTTCCTGTGGAACAAAAGCAAATGGGTTCTAGGAATCCCTCACAATCTAAATTCTTTCAAAGACATTAGAAGAAGCTTTCAAGCCCCTATTTGGCTTAGGTAATCATCTGTAGAGTAAAATGGTCTTTGGTTAAATTTTCCTAGAACAGGTATTTAGTTTTCCAGAAATGTCCTAAATTCAGATATCTGCGTAAGGTGATGGATTAACAAATGCAGAGGCAGGAACAAAAATTGTTCATACAAAGGGACTCATTCCGAAAGATGTGTTTGCCTGCATATCATTGAGCAAGTCAATGGATTTTGCTTCAGAAGATTTCTTTATTTTCCTATCTATATATTTGCATTGTAAATATCTATGTATCTGTGTATCAATCTATCATTTCACCCTTTCCCTATATATTCTTAAATGTTTGCACTGCAAACCAAAAACAAACAAAAAAGACTTCTCAGTCTGTTCCTAATACAGGTTAGCCACACATTTAAGCATTCAAACGTCTTACAAATCCTCAGCAAGAATAAATCGAACAGCTTTTCTGAGACGGTATTTCAAGCCCTGTCTTGATCTTCCTGTTGCCATAATATATCCTGAAGAACTCTGTAACACTGGCCTATATGAAGTGAACCATAATAGTCTGCTCCCTGCTGTGTTGGTTTTAGGGGTTTTGGTTTTAGTTTAGGGTTTTGGGGTTTTTTGAGTAATTTTTCATGATGGCTTCTGTTTTAAGCAGCTTTACTACAGTGATTGGGTGCCCTGGTGGTGCACAGGAGATTTTCTTTGTCAATAACTGAAAGATGTAATAGTAACCTGCTAAGCATCTGCTTGCTCAGTGTTTTGAGCTGTATAGTAGCTGTCCTGAAATTGGCCCGGCTGGTTGCAGTCCAACAGCACTGCTTGCAATTGCTGTTGTTACTATTGCCGTTATTACTATAGGGAGAAGTTCATCCTGATGCATAGGACAGCACAAGGTCAATGTGTTTATGAAATCCTAGATCAGCCTTTTCTGACACTGTTAAGGGAGGCTTAAATTGTGCACAGCTCTTGTGCTTTCTCCTTACATAGAATTGAATGTAGCCCATGTTAGGAATTTTCTAGCATTTTAAATCTGTAAAAATCTGCTATGTTTTTTTGGGGAAGAAGAAAGTAATGTACAAAATATAGCATTCTGTACAATCCTATGCAAAAAACAGTAAGAGGTGTAAAAGGCTGCTCTCTACACCTTCCTGTGGAGGGGAAGTAGAGAGGGAGGTGCCGATCTCTCCTCCCCAGTACCCAGTGATAGGACGCGTGGGAATGGTTCAACGCTGTGGCAGGGGATGTTTAGATGGACAGTAGGAAGCATTTCTTTACCGAGAGGGTGGCCAAACACTGGAATGGGCTTCCTAGAGAGGTAGTCGATGCCCCAAGCCCGTCAGTGTTAAAGAGGCATTTGGACAGTGCCCTTAATAACATGCTTTAACTTTTGGTCAGCCCTGAATTGGTCAGGCAGTTGGACTAGATGATTGTTGTAGGTCCCTTCCAGTTGAAATAGCCTAGTCTAGTCTAGTCTAGTCTAGTCTAAATCAGGATTAAATCTGGCCCTGATTGCACATGAGAAAACAACTAGCAGAAATAAAGCACAGACACAGGGAAACTAAGAAAGCAAGAAACAATCCAGCAATTCTAAAACAAATTCAGCCTCAAACCCATCAAAACAACAGCTTGAAAAACTACACCGACGTCCCTAAACAAGAAATAATAGAGAAAGCAAACTCTAGATACATTGGTTTAACTATCTTAATGTTACCTGAGAAACGATCTTGCCAAATCACAGGCTGCAAGAAGAATAAAGAGAAAACCAAAAAAACCCTAAGCCAAATCAAACCAACCAACCAACCAAACCATAAACAAAAAGCAAAACCCAAAAAAAGAAAAAAGGAAAAAAACAATAAACAAGAAAGAAGATTATATAAATTATTATTAATAGTGGGCTGAAATACAGAACTTACAGATAGCAAGTAGAAAAGTTCTCCTAAATATACCATTAACAAATGCTAACCCAGACTCTCTCCTCCACTTTGTCTAATCTCCCCATTCTATGAGGCACGCTGTCAAAAATGCTGTTTCTGTATTTAATGAGTGCATAATTAATACTGTGTATCTATCACCTTTTTCAAACAAGCAATACCCTACACATACACAATCTTTATAGGTCAATGGCAGTGGGTTTAATCCTTCTGCTTTGCAAAATATGTTT
>NW_008795523.1:940426-944925 GCF_000699145.1 Aptenodytes forsteri
TTAATCCATCTGCATTGCAAAATATGTTTTATGTATGGTGGTGTAGTTTCCATTTGCTTTCTTTCCTGAGGCATACTCAGAAGCAGTATTGATATCAAAATGAATGTTTGGTTACCTTCTATATTTTTAATCACATCATTTCTTTAATGTTTATAGTATGAAAGAGACCAAATTGTATTATCAGAATTGCAGGTATTTTCTTTAAGTTTCCAGTGCTCACCTTCAGTTAATATGCCTCATTTAAGAATAGTGAATTCAGCAATATTCCCAGTAACAGCTTTTGCATTGTTTCAGTTGCATTTTAACTTTATTCACTGCTAATGAAAAAAAAAACAAACATGACTGCATAGGTTTTTCAAAAAATGTTATTTGCAATTTCTTTTTCTTTTCAGGTTTTTGGTACTCACTTTGTGAGCAGACATTGTCCATTCTGCCATATTGAATGAGAACTGCAGTGAACTTTCGAGAGGAAAGGCATGAAAGATGCTAAGTAACAACTACTTCTGTAACCATTCCATTAGGCAAACGTTTAGCCAAATTCGGAAGACATAAGCTGGCATTCTTAAGTACATACCCAGAATATGTATATATTACATCCTGAGCGGCTTGAACTTCAGCCTGACTTAAGTACATTTTGTTATTGCTCTGTGCTTTAAGTCATGTGATAATTTTTATAGATTAATTTTCTTTTTTTTAATGTACATGACTTTTGTGAATTCTGATTTTCTGAGTGAAATCAGAATAGCATCAGCTGCTAGAGATATGTATCTGAGGTTGCAACCTTACCTTTCACATTTCTGTTTTTTTGAATACTTTTATGTTCTCCATTCTGCTTTCTATTATCACTGGAAAATAGTAAATTTTATATTCATGAGATTGAGCTATGTTAAGCATGCGTGGTAGAGAAGAATAGAAATATTTTGTTAAATGTCAGAGCATACTCGCCGTGTCCAATATGCAGGTTTTATAACAAAGGGAATCTATTCCTATCTGTCTCACCTGTAAGACATGCTTTTGAGTTGTGATCTCATTGTGACCTTTCTGCTCTGAAGTTGTAAGTGAACTGTGTTTGCACAGTCACATGAGCTATGATGTCTTATAAAGTTTGTTTTAGTGAATACTGAAAAGAAATCTCACAAACAGGTACTTTATATTGGAAACAGTAGAGTGAATACACAAAAAGCAGCAAATCTAGTGATATACTGTCAGATGTTGTTACGTTTTTACAAGATAACTGTACTTATGTCTCCTTTTTTGATCCCTTAGGGTTATTTGAAGGATGAGGGCTGTTGCTTCTCTATGGTTGATAATTGCTTTATCCCGCTTCAGATGGAACAAAAGTAGACTGCCTTAAGTGCACAGACATGTTTTTGTTTACAGGTATAATGTGGAGGTGAGGGTGAGGTCACTGAAATATTCGATGTAAGGAAGTGGTCCAACAGAAAATTCTCCTTTTTTAAAAATGCATTCATTTACAAATTTTGAAAGTATAAAACCCCCCAAATTTTTATAGAGTTTCCCATATATATGCTTCACGCATGCCTTATTTTAGATGGGTTATGATCTCATCTATAGGGTATGAGGTCAGAGGTAGTTAAGGAACAAGTCACCATGAAGTTTCTGCAACTGAAGGGTTTTATGAACAGGTTAGGTAACCATTTGTCAGATTGTGTCTGTGCATCAGTATTTCTCGTTTCAGTTACATCTCTGAGGAACCAAAAGTTCTCCAGATTGGGAGATTGTTTTGTTTGGCATTGTTTTGTGATTGTGCTTGTAAATAGCCCAGTTTAAAATATTTTAGAAGTGGTTGATTTTCCATGTGGTCTTTTAACAGTTCCAGATTTCAGGCACTTGAAACAGGAACTAAGAATCAAATTTTGATGACATCTCTGTCAGTCAAAGCAAACTGCTTTTCATTCTTTAAAAGGAGACAAAAGAGGAAGGTCTCTGTAGGACACATTTCAGTGTTGGCAGGGTTTCCGTCTTTACAACAAACAACCTTACTATAGTATTCATCATATAAATATTAGGCCCTGGCAAATTAGCCAACTAGCCTGGGATATCAAGTAGTCATGATATGAGTCTCAAACGATCGTAGAAATTGCAGAGTGAAAAGGGCAATATTTTTAATCTTATCCCTCATCTTTTTTACAGGTAACAGTTCTGTATGACTCTGGCTCCTTTAACACACATTTTTAAGCCAGCAAGGAAAATCTTGATAGAGAACTCATTTTCCAGAGTTTCTTCATACACATTTTGTTGAGAGATGGATATAAGACATCAGTCTTCAGAGGGTAAGAACAATCAAGTACTTTTCTGGTGACTAATAAGTCTCTAGAGCATGAACAAGGAAAAGAAGAATGGATCAACTGTTTCTTACTGTCCCTTTAGTCTGCTGAAGTTTCTAGCGTAAGAAACTCCATGTTTGTCAGTGAGTTGGAGACTGTGGCCCAAGGCAAATCACTGTCTCTATCTGATCACCACCATATCCCTGATTTAGGCTTCAAATGCTGCATCTGCAGGGTATGAATAGCACCATTGGTCTTGATGTATATCTATAAAGTTTTAACTGTGCATTTAAATGCTAAATTATGAGCTGCAGAACTTTAAGTAGTGTCATCTTAGCTCCCAATGCCAGCTTCTATGAGATTGTAAGAGACAGTATGTTTTCCAAGCAATTAAGTTTATTTATAATTGGAAAACAATTCTGAATCATTTCCTCAATGCAATAATGTGCAATGTTTGAGATTATAAATGAGTGATTATCATATCACATCCTATGAATTATAGATTTTAACTGGCAGAGAAATAGATTTCTAATTGGCTATTAAATATTTCAACAAATAACTACATGGAGAGACAAATGCTTACAGGAAAAAGTAAGTTTTATTCATACAACATTGCATATTCAGGTAACATTTGAGTGCTTTCCTTTAAGTAACTATGTAGACAGGAATTAGAAACAAGTGTGCATTCTGGTTAATTTTATACCGGCTAAAATAAATCAGTTTGCTAAAAAAAAACCAAAACCAAACCTATGGTAATTTGTGAATGTAGTTAAAAGCACAGGAAAATAAATCAGCCCTGAGCCCTTTAATAATCCTGATGTGCACAATTATGAGTCAGATCAACACATTTACCTTTTAAATATGTCTTTTTTTCCCCTGGTGAGAAGCCCAGTGAAAGCAACAGATAGACACACGCTTACGCACATATGTGTGTGTGCACACACGTGTGTGTGTGTGACAGAGGGAGAGAATTCAGAGTATTTGTTCAGAAGCTAATATTTTTTAACAAGGTGAAGAGTAATGTATACTTTTTATGCCTTAATAGCGTTATATATTTGTGTTACATATAATAACAGCTAAATGCTGCAAAAAAATTCCATGTAGATTTCATTGAAAAGCTCATGCCACATTCACTGACCCATTCAGAAAGCTTTGTAAAAAGGTATAATAAATTGACATGGTTAGACACTAGGGTGATAGATCCTTAGGTATGCATAGGTATATATGCAGTACCTCTTGTGAAATCTTCCTTGACTGTGCAGTTATGGATCTGAATTTACTACACAAAATAGATTTATACTAGATAGAAGTCTACTTTATACACAAAGAAGATTTATACTAGATGGAAGTCTCCCTACTCATGTCCAGGCCAGTCCCTCCTCAACAGGTATTGCAGGACTCATGGACCATCGATTAAATATATGATATAGTGCAACATTAAGCAAAACACAAGACACTTAGTTACTGAGAAATTCTCATTGCGACTTACAGGCCACTTCTTTAGATTTATATATGAATGCCAAGAACATATTGTCACATACAAAAGATATTTTGGGGGCAAAATGTCCTTAGTATTTATTGAAGTGCAATCAACTCTTCCAAGACACTAGGAAAGCTCACCTGGACATAGGAGATTACTTCAGAGAATTTTCATGACGTATCCAGAAATTCCCAGTAGACAGGGAAAGCGGTTGAAAGCACGGAAATAGATTATTCGACTTACCAGAAGGAGTCCACCTGCTATGTGTTACATAGACTCAGTCTGTTAAATCTCAGTTGGCTCCTTAATGTGTGAAGTAACTACAACGGAAATGAAAAAGAACTTCTTTTTTTCACTTAAAAAAATCTTGCAAACTTTTCTTTTTGTTTGACCCCTCTTCAGTGAACAATTTAACTCTTTAGGCCCAGATTACAATGGTTTCCATATGGGTTTGCAGCTTTAGGTAATTTGAGAGAGAGGCTAGTGCAGTATACAGACAATTGTTATTAGCAAGATTTCACAATAAAAGTGCATTGCATTCATGCTGTGTAATCTACCTGCTTAATCTTTTGTGCTGGTTTTGGCTGGGGTAGAGTTAATTTCCTTCACAGTAGCTAGTATGGGGCTATGTTTTGGATTTGTGCTGAAAACAGTATTGATAATACAGGGATGTTTTCGTTACTGCTGAGCAGTGCTTACACAGAGTCAAGGCCTTTTCTGCTTCTCACCCC
>NW_008795523.1:944964-958197 GCF_000699145.1 Aptenodytes forsteri
TCATGCTCAGCAGGTAAAGCTGGGGGAAGAAGAAGGAAGGGGGGACATTTGGAGTGATGGTGTTTGTCTTCCCAAGTAACCGTTATGTGTGATGGAGCCCTGCTGGAGGGCCCTTTCCTGGAGATGGCTGAACCTGCCTGCTGGTGAGAAGTAATAAATTCCTTGTTTTGCCTGACTTGTGTGCACGGCTTTTGCTTTAGTTGTTAAACTGTCTTCATCTGAACCCACGAGTTTTCTCACTTTTACTCTGTTGATTCTCTCCCCCATCCCACCGAGGGGGGGAGTGAGCGAGCAGCTGTGTGGTGCTTAATTGCTGGCTGAGGTTAAACCATGACATCTTTACAGAGTTATTAGTTTAAATCTTTGCAGTTTCTGAAAGCCACTTATCTAAGAGCTAGCCTCTTCCCTTTGCGGCATCATTGCAGTAACCATAAACGGAGCAGGATGAAGTGGAATTTCAAACTGAGTTTAAATGTGAAGGATTAATAGAAAGCAGTTTCTATGTGGCAGCCTTCATCTACATTCTGGCTTGCTACAGGAAGGATCTGTAGATCATTCAGACATTTATCTTGGTAGTTTCAGTAACCTTGGGTTGAAATGAAGTTTGAATTAGATTATTGTAGAATTTTGCCACAGATACTTCGTTGACTAATTTAATATTTATACCCTATGAGCATTTTGTCCTGGTTTAGTCTATTTATGTAAATAGTCTTACAGACTTGATCGCAAATTTTTTTCAAGTTAAATGAATCACATACAAGTTCTGGTAAGAAATGTGTCTTTTGAATGTACTAAAACATATTTTCTAGAAATAGCATGTCTACATAAGCAATCCTTAGGCAAGTTTTTAGCTGCCCTCCTGTTAACTTCAGTAGCAAGCTCATTCTTATCTTTCAATAGAAGATAGTGATTTTTTTCAGGACAAAGAGATTTCAAGTATTTACAAATAGATACCAAAAAAATCCAAATCTTGTCACCCCTATATAAGCTTGTAATATGTCAAAGCAAAAAGCTTTCTTTCCACAATCACCTCCCCTGTCTGGTGGGAAAGACCTACTCAGAGGTCAATAAATATCTTCATAATGAAACCAATGTCCTTTTTAACAGAAAAAAGAAGATTGATTCAAACACTGAAGTTCCTTAAGCTTGTTCATTGACTGAAGATTATATTGTACAGATTGAGTATCTCACCTGACCTTAGTTAAGCAGCAGAGTACAGAGAGGGAGATGGTTTTCAGCACCAAGCCTAGGCCAGAAAACTTAAAAGCAATTTTGCATTCTCAGTCTATGCATCATCTGAGTTTCATGCTGGGGTGACAAAGTGACCTCAGCTGCTCCCCCTCTTCTATCTACATCCTAATTTACATGAAAAAGAAATAAAAATGAATATTCCTAACAGAAACCAGTGCATGCTCTAGAGCTACCTACTCTGGGCAACCTGGGGACCAGGTCACCATGAGTAACCCAGTATAACATAGATAAATGTGTGAGTGTATTGCTGCGTAGAAGATAGTGTCTCTCAATATTTAGAAAGCACCATTTTACATTCAGATATACTAGTGTAAAGTAATGAAGTTCCCTGTGGTAAATGTCAATCAATACCTATTCCAAGGTTAAAGTACAACCAGCAGTTCTGTGATAAGAATTCAAAGCACAGAATCAATTCACTTCCATTTTGTTTACTGCTCTGGTTTTTTTTTTTTTTTTTAGCATCTTCTAAAGGATGTTTATGAGTCACAATGAAACTTGGTGTGAACTTACTGTACGGTATAAAACCCTATTCAGTAGTCCCCATGTATGTATATGTGTGGGTGCGTATATATCCATGTGGAAATACCATGTGTGGCATGTGGGTTAAGTAGATTTGAAAGATTTTATTTCATCACTGGCTGATTTATTGCAAACAATTATTGAAATATTAGTCCTAATTACAAAGCATGCAGCACTTCATTCTTTAACTATGCTGCTTCTGCATTGTTTCTCATAATTCATCTGTAGTGTAATTGCATGTGGAGATGACTGATGAGAAAATCAGATGAGGTCATTCAAGCCAGTTGCTACTTTAATGGACAAGCAGCATGGATTTATCACTCTAGCAATATTAATATCATATATGTATATATGTATGTATACATATATAGAAATACAGCTTTGTCTCATTTATTATACTGTAAGACAGGTCCTTATATGGATGCGTATGTATACATACTTAAAGAGAACTCATGGATCATTGCTGGGATTTTGATTAATTTAATATTAATTATGGGAATTTCTTTCAGAACACTACTTTGAAATGAATAAGTGTCAAGACCTCAAATGAAACGTGTTCATGTTCACATGAGGTAACAGTTTGTCAAATGACTGTACAAAGCATAGAGCAAATTTGAATTTTGATGACAGAAAAATGCATCTCTGCTTCAGCAGTGAGTGAATACACCTGTAAGTGCCTTTGCTCAGCAGAATCCCACTCTTTCAGAGGGGGTAGGTGGGATGAAATTCTAACGCAGCCTCACTAGTATAGTTTAACCAGCTCAGAATACACTTAAAGTCCGTGCTAAGTAGGCAGTTTCCCTTAATGTTATGTGAGTGTTTATTGCACGGCCAGGCATACCATCATAATGCACCATGGCACTTTATAGGGCACAGAGTCCAGAGACTTGTTAAAATCACGCTGGGATTGCCATAGCCAACCCCAAGAAACTATCTCTCTAGGTAATAATGGCAGAATTAGACTATCACCTTATACACATATATCTCCATTTATTTGCTTTGCCAAATGTAGCCACAACTAAGGAATGGGTCTTTTTTTAATGTATTTTCAAGGTCACACCATGTACTTGTTTCCCTTGAAACAGCTATAAATTTGCTGAATGGACCCATATGAGCTAACAGTAGATAATAAATGGACTCTCTGAGGTAATCTATGATTGTGCACTCAGTTTCTAATTCTGTATTTTGACTTTTAAAATTACTTTACTTTCTGTGGTGGTGAGAGAAAACATCCAGACAGGCCACAGACATAACACACACAGACACACAGAGCAATAATCTCTCTTTTCACTGTGTTCTGGGTGTGTGCATATACACATATATAGAAAACCTACAATTAAATATCCAATTAGAAGAATGTTTGTTTACTTTGTTCACAATTAGACAAATTACTGCTCAGCAGTAATCTAACTAAGAAATTTAGGGCCTACTGGGAACAAGAGGAAATACTTTTATGTCTGATGAAGTCATAGAGACCATTTAAAAAAAAAAAAAAAAGAAAACCACAACTCAATCTTTTAATTTTCTTTCCAGAAAGTTGAAGGTAAGGGAGAGTGGAGAATCACATTTTAATTTAAACAAGACTTTTCATCTGACATAGTCCAAGGTCTTCAGTATCAGTTCTTACACCCTGCTTTGAGGTCAATGGGTGTTATTCTCCCTCTTCTAAAGAAGTGCAAATGGAGACATGGAAAGGTTAATTGACTCAAGACTATCAATCCAGTTAGTGGCAGAAGAGTGAACAACCTCTGAGAGCTCTGGTTTCTTGTTATCTGTTCTCTGGATCTCAAGCTTAAAATATCTTAATGTTTATTTAGATGTCAATACTCTTGAGTTTTTTGAGCATACTTTGTTATTGTAGTTGGATTGTGAGTTTGGAACTTTTTCCTTTTTTTAAGTGTCTTTTAATTTGACTAACAATACAGGGAATGCCACAATGATCCCTGCTATTTCAGTCTTCTTTTCTGAAAAGATGAGCTCTGAAACTCTAAATGATTATGCAAATGAATTAACAAAGAGTGTTAAAATTTGGATTTCTTACACATGGAAAATTTTTTCATATACCTACCTGTTTTCAGGATCAAAATCTTAAGGCTTAAAATGAAAGGGAAATTCTCTCAGAATTCATTTGATCTTGCAATGAATTGTCAGGCGTTTCAACCCTTGTTCAGAGGGGGTCTCCAGGAGGGTGCAGGCCTATGCCATATCAGGAAGCATCTCCAAATAGCTGGATTTTTTTTGTGTACGTAGAAGGCTGTAACAATTGCCACTGCTAGTGAATTAACTATACTGGAAAATTAATACTGTGCAGTATGCTGAATAATGACCCTTTTTTAATTGTACATTGTTTGTTGGCAGCAATCCATGACAGTATTAACTTCTAACATCATTACTGACTATCTCAAACTGACAATGACTACTACTTTGCAGCAGGCTGACAGGCAGCTATTATAGTGTCCACACCAACGAGCTCTGCGCTCAGTAAAGCTAACAGTGCAATGTTTCCGGAGCTTCTGGAGATAGAGAGGATGTGTATGTAAACCTGCTTTTTAATTAGATCTATATTAGGATCCACTTTTCACCTCATCTCTCATCCCCAAAATGTAGAAGACTGACTATAAGCTTGTTATTATTTCTCTGTCAGGCTCAACATTCCTCAGTCACATACATGTAGAAGTGCCATTGATGAAGCCTACCTGAAAGCACCACTCAGGCAGATGACACCTCCATTACATCTGCCCAGCTCTGACTCATTGACCTGCTCAGATATGGAAAACTAAGAAATGATAGAGGAACTTTGTTGTGTGGCTGTTGCTGACTTCACCTGGTGTGTAACACAGATAAAGTGGGAGACCAAAGGCCAATGGAAAGCCCAGTGACAGCGATTAATTGGCCTCAGATATGGTGAAAGCCAAAGGGATTGTCACCAGCTTCATGATTAACAGGGCCATTAGCAGTTTATGATGACAATCTATACAGAAAATAATGCACAGTTGGGATAATAGCCCCTCAGGGGTGAGGTGGCACATCCAGAGCTACCTGGTGGTGTAGAGGAGGTGGCATTGCTGGATGAAGGAGCCAGGCCAGCACCCTCTTGAAGGGTTGGAGCAAGTGTCCCCTCCCCTGGGGGTGCCCTGGGTGCTGCTAGTCCACACTGGGCAGGGGGCAGGGGGCTTGTTTGGTACAGGTGTGTTGTGTGTGTTGCAGAATAATAATCTTAGAATAGAAACAGCTCTCCACCCATGATGCCTGTCCTGCTTATTAAGTTTTAAGCTGTGTGTCACTGAGTGGTATGGTTTTGTCCTTCTGGCCACACCTAAATTCCCCTGTGACAAGAAATCAAAGAGGAAAGGATTACTTTAAAAAGTGCAAGAATATGAAGCCAAAGCTAGAGCCCAAACACTTTGAGAATGAAACTAAGAGCAGCAAAAGAAGTAATACTGTTATACCAGAAGATATTTTCCAGGATATCATGAGATCCTCTACTTTCCTATGAGCAAGGTGTGAAGTTTTTCTCTACAGCACGTCGTCTCCTTGTTGAACTGTTATTCACAAAAATAGAATTAATTATCAAATAAAATGAAATAAAATGTCAAGTACATATATTAAAGATATAATTCTTAAGCAATTGAACCACTTCAAACTAAATAATAAAATGAAATCAAATCACTTGTGACTTTCCACATTATGCATATTTGCCAGGCAGTTGAAAAACATTTGTCAGTGTTGGATGCTTTTATATTTAACGGCTGGGACGAAGTTGTGGTGATTTAAAGGTCTTGGACGCTGAGCTTAAGATACATGTTTTCTCAGTGACAGTTACCTAGTTAAAATTTATTATCAGACATGAATAGGAGGTAGGTGTTTCAGGACTTTTAATGCGTCTCCTCTGTGGCACTGATTTTTTTGTAATTCGGTGTAGTGTGCGTGTGTCTATCACTGCAGATTTTCTATGTTGTATCCAGTTCAGTTTCATTCTTCCGGCTTGAGCTTGGTATGTGCAGAGCTGAATATTAAACATGTTGGAAAACTGAAATTAATGATGTTTTATTAGATCTTAAGTACTCACTGCATTTCATTTTACTTATGCCTTCAAGATATTGCAGAGAAAAACACTTCTTTAAAATTTTAGCATTTTTGATATAACAGAAAAGAGGTGGAGAAGATAGAAACAGGAAGTTATATCAAGTGGCACTGAAGACAAATTGTATAATCAGAAATCCCTATGTGCCATTGCTATATTCATTTATCATTAGGAGACACATTTCAAAACAGAAAGGGGAATAAACTCTTTCACCTCTTGTACAGAAAAAGGAGTTGAAGATCACAAAAAACCCCGATTCTTTGTTAAAGATTACAGATCTGTTGGCCCTTTGTTAATTTATCTATGAGATACTGTTGAAAATACGTTGAATCTTACTTTGTACAGAGCTTGCATAGTTTATCCTTTCAGATCTTAACTTGTTACAATATTCAAATATCAGAAATGTGTGCTCCTCTTTCTAAATTCCATGTTTAGAGGAAGTGATTTTTTTCCCTAGAGTAAACAGTCCACAGTATGAGGAAATAACAACCCTGGCAACAGAAAACTGCAAAAGACTTATAGCTGGCTATATTTCTTCACAAATAAAGAGTTACATTTATACATGAGTGGCAAACATTGCTGAAAAACACCTGATCGTCAGCACCAATACAAAGCTCTTTAATTTTGTGTCCATCATAGTATAAATGAAGGGCTTTTGGGAGTGATATGCTAATATTGAAAAAATTTTATTGACTTATGCTATAGGATCTGATTGTCAGGGAGAATTCCAGTTCTCAGGGTCATTTCATAGAGGAGCAGTTGAGAAAGTATATTGAAGATAGTTGTATTTATTTATGTGGCAACTCATCTTAAACACTGTGCTGCAGCAAAGAAAATGTTCAAAACAGTTTCACACAAAACAACATCTTAGCTATAGAATGAACTCTCACAGTCTGGTAAAGTGAATTTATTTCTGTTGTCTATTTATTATCTATGATATGCTAAAGACCTAGAAATCTCATTCAGGATCAGTCCCCGGTTAGGCATGGGTTGTATAGACAGATAAGAACAAGACAATTCCTGCCTCCATAAGCTTTACAAGTAATTATTTGCAAACTCTGATCCCCTTGACAAGAGTAAGTCTGTCAGTTTCTCAGGAAGCACTATGAATGTAGATTACTCTGCTGAAATCCTGAACGTGAGTTAATCAGTGTATCAGGTATGTTAATATTGTATTATGTTATAAGGATTACAAATAGATGAACAGACGTACAGTTTTCTGGATCCATAATACTCAACCCTGTAACAAAGAAGGGAAAATAGACAGAAATTTGCAGATAAATCTCAAAACTGTGAAAATGTGCTTGTGTGTCCAACTGCAAGACACTGCTTAAATGACCTCTTACACATGTGATGTTAAAATTTAATCTGGACATTTTAATTCTGGCTATGTGAATTTATAAAGAAAGCTTTTCTATTACTTTTAGTGAAGGCATGGTTTTAGCTTTTTTAGATTTGATATGGAATCCAATGAAATTATTGGAAAGTGTACTAGTGACTTCACTGAGGTATGAATTATGCCCAACATGATTATGCCCTAGCTCACGTGGCCTGTTCCACTATTCAGCTCTGGAAGAATATTGATTTCTATTTTTCTGATGAAGTCTGATTAAATAACCACTTATTGAGGAAAGGAATAGATTGTGGCTATGAACTGGAGAAAAAGCATTTCATCCTCTTTAATTGGTTCTTATTTGCATATGAGCACATTACTTCAAGGCAATTTTTGGAGGTTCTTCTTAATGCTGTCCTTGAAATCTCATTTCCAGTGTTTGGACACTGTATCAAATAGCTCAGCCTACAGGACTGCAATTATCACCTGCAAAACACACATTGTATCTTTACCCTCTCATTGATCTTTTTATTTAGTATATAGCAGTCCACATCTTATGAATAACTAAGCATATTTTTATCACACATAAATGTTTCCTTACCTGTACAGTATAACTGTAGTTTTATAACCAGCTTCTTAATTGTTTGCTTATTAACAAAATGAAACAAATAAAACCCCTATTCTTTCTAAACACTAAACTTTAACTCAAATCTTCCAAATGCCTCTTTCCCTGTATATTCTCTGTCACTGAGCAAAAGTGATGTATTGACATATTATTGTAGTCTGCTTTATGTATGCTTGTAGAAATCTATCAATCCATAAAATAATAATAAAAAACCCATTTCCACTCAGTGATTTAGCACAGAAACTCCAAATGCCATTCAAAAGGTCTATATTTCCTGGTACATTCATGGGATCATGAAGGGATTATCATGGTAAAACCATGAGTCTTCAGACCTTTTGACATTTGTACACATGAACACTTCTACACACCAGAGCATGCACTACAGAGCCAGTTGCCGTATTCCTAAATGTTTGTAAGATTCAGCTTTAAATAAAAAGACAGCTTTTGTTATTTCTTGTGCAAAGAAATATTTCCAGACACTTCTATACTTTCAACCATTTCCATACTCCTAGAGGTAGTATTTTTAAAATATATCTGCAGCTAACAAAGTTGTTTGGAATTATCATTGAGATAAAAAAAAGTTAGAATACTGCTTTCAGCACTCTAAATTCAGAAGCTTCAGTTTCGAGTTATTTCCACTTTCTGTTTTTGTTTGTTTGTTTAGTTAGTTAATTTTTATTGTGGTTGCCTTCTTTTTGTTTTCGAGTTATTTCCACTTTCTGTTTTTGTTTGTTTGTTTAGTTAGTTCATTTTTATTGTGGTTGCCTTTTTTTTGTTTTTAACTGAAAGTGAATCCAACTAATATTTTCAATTTTTCTATTTTTGGCAGTCAAAGATTCTGAATAATGACATTGTCAAGAGTAGATCTTTATTTAATTTTCTGGTACTCAAGTTTTCATCTAAGTATTGCTACCTTTTGCATATTACTAATTTTTAAAATTAAATACTAGAATAAGATTGTCTATGTTTTTTATTGAGTGGGGTTTTTTTAAAGCCTCAATTTCTTAGAATTTATAAAGAAGTAAGTATGGCTAGATTTTGGAAAACTACATGTTACTCATAATACATTCTCCATTTAAAAGTGTCTCCTAAGGGCAAAAGCCATTACTACTGACCTTTTAATGAGAACAGACAGTCTTTTAATTCTATATTTTCCTGAAGAATAGTTTGTACTTTGCCCTCAACACCTAGGTGATTATGTTTTTTTAATATTCACTGTAAATGAAATATAAGATAGTGCTGGATATAAGATAGTGCTGGTTGCATTTGTGGTCTTTTCTGATGTTTCTTCAAGCACTTTTAGTGTTGTTTCTGTATGTCTTATGCTTTCCACAGTGCTTCCTTGCATAGAAGTGATGATGGGTGTGACTGGGAAAGGGATAATGAGGCTGTAATACCTGACAGAATGAGATTTATGCTACTGTAATTAATATTTTTTGTGTGGTTAATGTGTTTGTGTGCCATCAAATTGCTAAGGCTGAATTACGGAAATGTAGATCACGCATTTACATGTTATCAGGATTAGAAGTGGCTTTGCATAACAGTAGTCCAAATAAAAAAAAAGTGGAAGTGTTTCTAAAGGACTAATTATTTTAAGTAATTATCATGACTATTCTATTTTTTGCCTCATTGAAAAAAACCCAGGACCTGATTACACACCACTGAAATCAATGAGCAGTTTACCGTCAGTATCAATTGACATAAAATTGGACATATTTCATCACTTGTTTTTTCATGAAAAAGGACTATAGGCTTTAGTATTAATTCCCTAAAAAAATATGAAATTAGAATAAATATATTTAAAACCTCATAAAAGTCTATTTCCTAGTACAAGCTACTTTAATGAGTTGTTCAAGACCTACTGCAGGCTTTAGCAGAAATGTCAGCATTGAATATATAATTTCTCTCCCCTTCCTCCTGCCTAGCAGCAGAGTTCAACAGTGCTTCAGAGGCAGCTTACCTTCTGAAGTTTTAATATTTCTAATTTACTTTCTGAAGAGAAGGTAAAACTTTAAAGTAGACCAGCTGCCTCTGACAAATTTGTTGCTGGTAGTGAGCTAAATGGGAGAGGAATCCATGGCATTCATCTTTCATGCAATTTGTATATAAACCATGGATGACTGTGGGTAGCTGAGTTTCAAAAACGGACAATCCTGTTTCTGCCTCATCTAGACATTGCATGTTGTAGTGGTTTAAAACGAGCAGGGACGCTATCAAATAAAGTTTCTTTTCATAAAAAGCTAAATTTGGATTACAAACTTGACTCTCAATTTGACTTTTTAAGCACAAATGCTACTTGAAAGTAGCCCTGTATTCTTTGCACTAAAACACAAATACATCTGGTAGTTTGGGGGACCTTCAGTTTTTTCCTTCAGCCATTAGTTTAACATGAAAACAGTTCCTCATATCAGAATTTTCTGGTCACATATAAAATTCTGTAACCAAGGAAACTATCAAACATGTTAGATGAGCTTGTCCTGAAGTTCAAAAATCAAAGTATCTTCTAGAAATTTAAAAACAAGCAAAGAACTCAAGGTCTCGTAAGAGTATGCTTTTTTAAAGCTTGGGTTAATCCATATGTTTTATTAATCAAATTTGGAGCATCCATCGCATAAATAAAATTCAGTTTAACTTCTTACTCTTACACTGAAGACTGTAGTTCTTTATGTTCAGCTTGACAACTTTCATTTTTCTTGCACTTCTTGTTAGAAGTATAAGTTGTCCTCAGGACGGCCCTATGGCAAAATAGACCCAGAAATGTCATGGCTTTGAAAGCCTGGGAAGCCATGCATAGATGTTTGTCTACATATTCCTCGGAGTTGTAAGGTATTCTATGTACACAAAACACAATACACACCAATACACACTATTGCAGCTATTATTTTTTTAACTGAGATGTAAAACAGAATTCTTAAACTTTCAAATCTATTTTAAACTTGAGTATGTGTTACTTAAAGAATGTTTTGTCAGAAGACTGAGAAGTGATTATTTGAGTCCTCTCCATCTGGAGTCTTTCCATGGATTGCAATGGGAGTTCAGCTACACCCTTGGTACACAACATTTTCTTTCATAGAAGAGCATCTGTAATTGGGTCATTTGATCTATTCTCACACTAATTTAGGGTTATTTCCCTACAGTAAATGCACTGGCTAGTTTAGTTTAAAAAATCACAAAAAGTTTTCACCTGTTCTGAGATTCTCCTTGGGACTGTTTTCAAGCTTAATACATTGTATCACATCAATTTTATCATTTTATGTATATTATAAGTAATTTTGTAAAAAAAAAAAAAAAAAAAGCCCACCTCCAAGTTCCCTGAAGTTTGACTCATACTCTTTATAAACCTATTCTGCTTGCAGTCCTGCTGTTCTCAAGATAGTTATAATTTCTTTGTATGCGTTCCATTATTTAATGGAATAGAAATTGGAATTAACAGATCCTAAATACCTGGTTTTCTTCTTTACAAATCAATATCAGATTGGCTTCTCATAGGTGTTCCTTTTTCATAATTTTCCAAAAATAGTTACCACCACTGTTTACTTAGTCACTGTGCTATGATTTCTCAAATATATCTGGAGGCAAAATTGTCTTGTGTCTTTCGTGTTGTGAAAGAATGTGCTCCTAACTGACTAGTAGCATCATACTTCTCTCCTAAAGATGCAGAAGTCACAAAAATTAGAAGAAATATTTATCATTAATGAAATAAAATTAAACAATATAATTGTATATTTCTGATCATTTAAATCTCCATTAAAATTGCAAATTAATTTTAAAACTAAGGCAAACATATTCAGTAAAATGCTTAGATGAAAAAACAAAGTATAGCTGAATGTAGATTTTTCTGATTCCAAGCTCTTGGTTGTAGTATCCTTTAGGAGGACATGTCCAAAACAAACTTCCTGAGTCATCAAATCATCTGTAACTGTAGGCTATCAAATTTATCAAGCTGTATCTTAAACATATATGTCAAATTTTTTTCAACTGTTTTTTTCTGATTTCCTAATAAAATCCACTCTTTAAAAGTTCTTTAGAATCTGTACCTTCAGGGTCTATTTAGCAATTTCATCCTTAAATAAAAGTATATACTCCACATTGTTTGCTTTCCTGCTTCTCCTTCACAGGAGGGTACCTTCTCCTGTGGGTACCCTGCCACATTTTAAAACTGTATCCTGTGTCACTGAAAGCAATGGGAATTTCAGCAGTGATTTCAAAGGTGCAGAATACTCGCAATACCCTCAAACATACTTGATCCTCATTAGATAGGAGATAATTTTTTTAAATAGTAAAATCATGCTCAGATATTCAAGATGATTCACAAAGTTGAATGAAGCATGTTCTTAATTCATTGGGAAGAAAAGGAATCTGTGTAAAGTAGGAATATGCATTAAAGGACCTCCTTCTTCCCCCCCCCCCAAAAAAAAAAAAAAAACACCTTCCAAACTGATAAGTAATATAGTGGCATAGACCATGAGAATTACCTTTATTTCAAGTCGGAGGGGTAGTCATCTGTAACATTTCAGAGAGCATTTTAAATGATGAAAACCTGGCGAATGACACTTTGGATGCAGGCAGCCTAGCAGGAGAACCCAGCAGGGTGTACATTCAGATTTCATTATATTCTATGTGTTTAGGTAAGGGGGAAATGCATCTCACAAAACTTTAGCTGTTTAAAAGCTAAACATCAAGTTAAAGCTGTTTATCTATATTTTCTCCATAGTAAAAAGTTATACACCTCTAAAATGTAATCCATCCCAGCTCAGATTAATTGCATATGTCTATCTTCCTCTGTTGAGAATAGATGGTGTCTTGAAGACAAAGCCAAATGATTATTTTTCAGAAGGCTAAAATTAGATTAAATGAATCTGACCTCAAGCTTAACGATTGTTAAGACAGCCTGCTCAGCCTTCAGTCCTACAGATGAAAATAGCAGACAAATTGCATGTGTATGAGGAGAAGGCCTGCATCTGATGGCCCAATCCTGCATCTGGAAGGTGCTAAGGGGTCTTCATGGCCCAAAAGGTTGGTTTCACTGTCTCAGAATTTTAGAATATTCAGTTTAAATGAAAACTTAAAAGTAACTGTAAATTTGGATTCTAGAGCTCAGTTCAAAGCACCTGATTCTAGGTACAGCTTCCAGATTATATTTAAAGATTCAGATAAATTAAAGTTGTAATCTAGTATTGTAGAGTGTAGGTAGTTAAAACTACCTAAAATTTGTATAGTTTAAATCACAGAATCATAGAATCATAGAATCATTGAGGCTGGAAAAGACCTCTAAGATCATTGAGTCCAACCATCGACCCAACACCACCATGCCCACTAAACCATGTCCCTCAGTGCCTCATCTACTCGTCTTTTAAATACCTCCAGGGATGGGGACTCCTGTACTGAAGTACATTCTTGAACCTACATACTTTTACTCAC
>NW_008795523.1:958451-970288 GCF_000699145.1 Aptenodytes forsteri
GGCCTGCATCTGATGGCCCAATCCTGCATCTGGAAAGTGCTAAGGGGTCTTCATGGCCCAAAAGGTTGGTTTCACTGTCTCAGAATTTTAGAATATTCAGTTTAAATGAAAACTTAAAAGTAACTGTAAATTTGGATTCTAGAGCTCAGTTCAAAGCACCTGATTCTAGGTACAGCTTCCAGATTATATTTAAAGATTCAGATAAATTAAAGTTGTAATCTAGTATTGTAGAGTGTAGGTAGTTAAAACTACCTAAAATTTGTATAGTTTAAATCACAGAATCATAGAATCATAGAATCATTGAGGCTGGAAAAGACCTCTAAGATCATCGAGTCCAACCATCGACCCAACACCACCATGCCCACTAAACCATGTCCCTCAGTGCCTCATCTACTCGTCTTTTAAATACCTCCAGGGATGGGGACTCCACCACTTCCCTGGGCAGCCTGTTCCAATGTTTAACCACTCTACTGAAAGATCAGTAGAGAAATTTTTCCTTACATCCAATCTAAACCTCCCCTGGCGCAACTTGAGGGCCATTTCCCTCCTCCTCGTCATTTTGTTTCGTTATTTTAAACTTGGTTTGAATTACATTCTTTTGTTCCTTGGCCTAAACATTTAATTGTTATTGATATAGATGATGAGATTTGTGATGTCTTTGGGGGCTGTATCAATTTATGGTCACAAACTAAGGCAGTGAAGTTCCAACCAGGCATTAAGAACAGAGTTTTCATTATGAAAACAATCAAGCATTGAAACAGGTTGCCCAGAGAAGTTGGTGAAATCCTTGGAGGCTTTCAGGACCCTACTAGATAAAGCCCTGAGCAACCTGGTCTGAATTCAGTGCTACCTCTCCTCGGAGCAGGAACTTGAACTAGGTGAACTCCTGAGGTCGCTACCAACCTGAATGGTTCTTTGATACTATGTTTTCCCCTCTGGGTGCAAATATTCTTGACATGCTGAGGTAGCTTCACAAACTCCTAGAGAGAGCTTGGATAGATCTGGTATTTGCAGAGCACGTAATTGCTAATGACAAATGGATCAGTTCTGGAGAGAACCGTTGGCTGTGAACTCCACCCAAAGTTGAGGTCTTCGTTGCATTGTCTGGTGTGCTCTATGTGCAATGCCAAATAGAGACAGAATTTCTCAGGTGTCTGAGAAATTTATGTAAGAAAGAGGATTTTAAATTTAGTAATAAGATACAGCAAAATTATTTGGAATAGAATTAAGGCAGGAAATAATGAGATCAGTGGAATAAGAAAATAAATGTCTATGGTCAGCAGGCCACTTTTACAAATAAGCAACTTGACCAAATGTATATAGAATTTAGCTACACTAAACATAGCACACAATCTCAGCAGCTTGAAATACCATACCTGAAGTTTTTAAAATTAGGGCTATCTATGATCAACGACCGAGACAGGATGTTGAAAATGGTTGTAAAATGGTAAGAAAAGCATAATGATAATCATAAACATAATGGGAGATTTCAATTGCTCACACATAGACTGGGTGAACGTTGTGCTATAAAGCACTACATTTTTTTAAACTCAAATGCTTTTTAGAGTAATTTGCCTTTAACATAATAAAGAAATGAAATCTTTCGATTTATTCTTGAGAAAGGCACAATACTTGATCCAAGAATTATTTTAATAGGGACCGTGGTGATTTCCTACCTTTAGAGAAGTAAAAAAAGTTCAACAGAATAATGTTGTTGCTTTTTTTTTTTTAAAGAGAAATGCCATAAACCATAAAACACTGTTATCTGCTGAGTATGGCTAACCAGAAGGGTAAAGAAAGTGACAAGTGGTAGAAAATTTGTCTTCTTTAAGTGGAAGTCTTCTCCAATTGAATAAAACAGAAGAGAGCATTACCTCTTAATAGCTAAATAAACCAAGCCAAAAAAAGATTCTAAGGAACAACTTGTAAAAACCATTGTAATAATATGCTTTCTAAGTGCCCTGGAAGTCAGATGTCTGTTAGAGATGGTGGAGCCCTAAATTGTCAAGGTGTACAAGGAGCATCCAATGATATTAAAGCCGTAACAGACATTATCAGTGAGGTGAGTCTGAGGAACTCTTTCTAACTGAACTGAAATTGATGAAAATGAACAAAAACAATTTGCCAGGAACAGACAGTATTTACCCAAGAGTTCTAAAGGAATTTGAATCTGACGTCGTTAAATTACTAATTTCAGTTTATAACCTAGCATTCGAAACAGCTGGAGGAATGGAAGGTGAAAAAACTATATTAATTTCAAATAGGCTATTTTGTATTGAACGAGTCAACAGAAGTCATATTAAAGAATGGAATTAGAAGATACATGGATAAACAAGAAATATAGAAGAAGCAATACCTCTTTCAGAAGGAAATAATACATCATAAATTTATTAAAATTATTTAAGATAGTCAGAGATTACACTAATAAGTCTGATCTGAGTGATGTGTATTTAGAGTTCAAAAACAGGTATTAATTGGAAAAGTTCACTAAAAATTCTTAAAGACACTATGGTGGGATAGAAGGAAAAATCTAGCTGATCTTGTAATAACTTTTAAAATCTAGGAAAAATGAAATAGGAATAATTTTCATTTTTCACTGTAAAAGTGGGCTACCAGTAGGGTCCCACAAGCACCTTGTGCTCTTCAATATATTTGCAGGTGATCTAGTAAAGATAATGGATACTGAGGTCACAAAGGTTTCTGAATAAACAATTATGAAATGGTTCTGAATAGAATAAGATAAATGTACCTAGAATGAACAGTTGAAAGACCTTAGGATACTAAGGGTGGAATTAATCTAATCTAACTTTAGCTATTTAGAAGTTTGATATCCAGACTAAACTTGGCATTTAAGATTCCAGTACAGTGTGTGGAAGGAGATATGTACTTTAGGAAGATGGTCCATCCATTTCATCTTACAGAAAGATGAATCACTTTCTTTACAGTTTATAGGGAAGTCTTAGATAATGATCTTAGGCTTGATACTTTACTTTTTCATAGCTGTGAGGGGAAACCCATGCAGGTAATCTGGGCAATGAAATTCCAGATAAAATTCAATGCAAATAAATGGCAAGTAATGCATATGAGCAGTATAAACTCTCTCTATATGTAGCAATGAGTGTATGTATATACACTAAATTATGCATACTAATTTATTCAGAAAATAGATTTTAAATTCATACAATGTACATGGACGGTTCTTTAAAATTGGTAGTTAGGTGACCAGGAGAAGTAAAAAATGCAATGAAAAGTAGGAGTTATCTGAAAAGAAATACATATTAAAAGCTAGAAATATATCATCACAGCACTATGTAAATCAAAACCATATTTATCTCCAGCACATAAGCCAAATTAGCTGGGAAAAAAGAAAAGAAAGCAAGAAACAATGGCTTAGATCCTCAAACACATAAACAGATCGATAACTGCCATCTTCAATGGAGTTGCAACGTTTGAAAAGCCAGCTCTGGATGTTTTCACAACCCCCTGTAAATTTACTATTTGCTAGTCTGACAGCTCTTAGACATATGCAATTCCATTTTAAATACCTTTTTTAGTGACAGCATAAAGTCACATAGCTGTGGACATTGTTTCTGCACGGCACACTATGAGCACATTTTTTGTGAACTGAAATGTAATGATATTTCCTTGGGCATTGTTTTCTGCTATTATTACTAGGCACACACCTCTTCCTAGGCTGGCTGGCTGGCAAGAGAAACGACTTCATTAGTCTTTGTTTCTTGTCAGGATAATCTTCGCAAAATAGAACTACTAGGTTGCTGGACTTTTGTCACTAATATTTTTGTTTTAATCTGGGTTTTTAATCTGTTTTTCTTACTCATTTTGGTGAGCCTTGAGACCAATTCTTAAGTCTGTATTTTTCACTTTAAAAGTATTCTCCTGCTTATGAGAGTACCTATTCCTTCAAACTGAAAATTCTAATTTGCATATACTTTTAAAGAAATATACTGTCTAATGGCTTTGTCATGAGTTTGCTTTTTCTCCCTTATGAGTATTTTGGATCAAATTAAATGCCTGATCTGAAGCATACTAAAATCAAGCCCTAAGTCTTCTAGTAGAAATAACATAATTGTTGAAAAAGTTTTGATGAAAAAGTCTTAGTAGAAAGCACGCAAAGTGCAGGGAAACATTGAAAGTCAGCTACAGATGAAAAGCCTACTTCAGTAGTTTAATTTCAAAGAAAGAGTGCTCTGCTTTTACACTTACATTTTTTTCTCATTGTAGTTACACATCATCTTGTACAGTATCTTTGGCGTGTTTAAAGAGTGCAGAGATGGTGTATTCCTCAAAAGAAATGTCTATACTAAATGACAGTAGGAATTATTGGTTAACCATTACAAAAAACTTTTGATTACAAAAGTAGATGCTTTGGCTCTATTTCTAGAATTAAGTACCCTCAAGGGATTTGCTTGAAAATGTCAATTGAGGTATGACAGATAGCTTGTAAAACCATTAACAGTGTTTCATGTTCTACCACTGTTCATTATGTTTAAACTAAAACTCTACATAGATATTGCGTGACACTCCACATATTATTTAAAGGTGATTCCCAAAATGTTAGAGATGAAATAATGTTTCTTCTAGGCAGGTACATATGCTTTGATATTTGTCATATGATTGAGATGAAAAAGGATAGAAAAGGTAATGAAAACAAGGTTGGAAACTAAATAAATTTTCTCAGATTAATTTGTCAGCCATTACAGAGTGAGTTTCTGTGGCCCAAACACAAGATTTGTTGTTGCCTACTTGTATGCAAAAAGTGTAAAGATGTTACTGAGGTTCTAGGAAGAAGACAACAGTTATGTCATATATTCCAGAAGCTTTTTTTTTTTTTTTAAAAAGTGCTAAGCAAAAAGTATTCTAAAAAAACCCCACCTTTGGAAGTCTCATAAGAAAGTCTGGTATGATTTTTTGTATCCATATGATGTCAGAAGAGTAGAAAACTCTATAAACACCAACAATAATAAGAGTATTAATAAAGTCCATAGCCTATATCTCTGAATACTTTTCCTTTGGAAATCTTTGGCATATACGATATAAACTGAACTTACAGTTGCAACACTGCCAGAAATAAGTTGAAAGCATCGTTCAGTTTTATGTCACACACTTGTGACTGAAATAAATATCAAGTTAAAGAAAAAGAACCATATCAGAAGTAGAAGCCTGAAAAAAGTTGAAAGTATGGCATACTTTATTTATGGACTGAACTCAAAATAGTGGCTAATTCCCATACTAGTCAGTTTACTTCTCGTGCAGCAGTGAGACAAAATATATCCCATGTAGTCCCTATGTTCTTATTCACATGTGACAATATTTTCATAGAACAATGTTATTAGCTCAGATGACCTCTTTCCAGTTTGTGTCTAACTGTTCATCAACTTTGTCATCCACTTCATCATCCACCATGATGATGAAGTAGCAGAGATATCATCTGCCATTCTTATACCAGGCAGAGATTGTGCTGAGAGATAAAATTGCCTTAAAAAAAAAGTTAATTTATAGTTCATGCATCATAGGATCAGAAGGCACAGTTAAAATCATCTAGTTGGATTGGATAGACATTTGGATAGAATTTGGATAAACTAATTCCTATAAAAATTGTTCTTTGTCACTAGCAAAAAAAAGAAACTAAACCAACTTTGATTTAAGAATTTTTGGTCATGTAGAATCAAGCAAAATTCATTCATAAATTATTATTATAAATAGGTAGTAAGTCTTGGTATACTTTTAATATCAGTTTTATTCAGATTCTGTTCCAGTTGCAGTCTTGTTTACTAGACTGAAGAGATCTTTATTATCAAATTTCTGTTTCCCCATGGCTCTTCAATATCTTCTTTGAATCTTGAATCTCAGAATGGACACAATATTCATGCAATGATTCCTTCACTGCCAAGACTAGGATAATATAAACTCCTTATTCTTACATAGTCTACTTTGTCTATCCTAAGGGTGTTGATCTAAGGGTAACATAAGCTTTTTAGTCACAATGAGACACTGAGATCATTTCCAACTGAACTAAATGATACTATATGAAATCATATAATTTTATACTAAATGACATTACAAAGCTGGAGTCTGACCCATTCTGAGTAAGGGTAGCAGAATTTTACCTCCAAATAAAATTTAAAAAAACAAACAAATTGACACCATCTATTGTCCCACAGAATGAAATCTGACATCTTAAGGTCAGTCTCTGGCAATCAGAACATGAGGATACAGAGGCAATTTAGTATTCATGTTTTGCATGAACATGAAGAAAAGAAAATACATTTCTTTTTACAGTCAGATAAAGCCCTATAAATCTTAGAGACTATTTTAGCTGAAAAATCAAAATCCTTAAGGAACTGTTGACAAGATCCCACAGAATGAAATCTGACATCTTAAGGTCAGTCTCTGGCAATCAGAACATGAGGATACAGAGGCAATTTAGTATTCATGTTTTGCATGAACATGAAGAAAAGAAAATACATTTCTTTTTACAGTCAGATAAAGCCCTATAAATCTTAGAGACTATTTTAGCTGAAAAATCAAAATCCTTAAGGAACTGTTGACAAGAAACAAAACCAACAAAAACAAATGAATAAAGCTAAAAAGATTAAAATAATTTGTTTATGAATAACAAGGCAAAACAGCTCCAATTGGTGGCAAATGCAATTCTCTTTTATGTAAAAGGGCACAGCATAATTCAAGTGTATAATATTTGCAACAGCTGTGTCAAATGGCCCACAAACAATTCAGTCCTCACCTCTCATGTTTCAGTTCCTTTTCCACCTTTAGTTGAGCAAAGATCACAGAGATCTGTTGTATGCCAAATCTGAGGGGGAAAAAACAACAATATATAATTATTAAATACCTGCATGCTGGAAACCATTTGTACTTTTATGGAAATTAACATGTCTCTGAAGAATGCAGCATATTCATTCTTGACTACCATCTCTGTCACCTCATATGTTATCTAGCTCTCTCAACATAAACACTTGTACAGAGTTCTCCCATTAAACTATGCCAGCTTTCAGATTCCCAGACTTTTTGAAAATAATGACAAATCATAGACAGTACTTGACAGCTATAAATAAAAAAAAAATCTAGAAGCCTGCCTTATTAACTCACAGACTTTCACATATTTACCTCTTGTATCAATACTTACTTAAAAAAATTAAGAGGCTTGAACACTTCACACAATTTTTACTTGACTGGTTTGAGCCCAGCCTTAGATCAGAAGAAAACCTCTATACTTGCCCCAAATCAAATATTCCAACTATATGGTTTTGAGAAGGTTGTACCTATCGCATTGACCCAGGATAGCAGAATGAGGACTGTTACATAAACTTCCTCCTTTTCAAGTGGCTGTTATTTCCAAATATATTTTACTTTTTACATCTGCTTAGATTTCCTTTCTTTCACAATCCTTTAGTTTCTTTCTGCATACACATGAACGACACAAGGGGTCCTAAGTGTGGTACTATAGGGTTCCTAGATTGTATGTATTGAAAGCTAAAATTATGTAGAAAACATAAATCAATTCTCTATACTGTTGATGCATTTCACCCATAATGCCCTTGAGTCACAACATCTACTGTTCAACTGAAATTGCTGGTCATAGGCCTTCTTCACCTCTGTTCACAGCACAAAATCTATTTACTTTGCTCTATGTATAGCAGTAGGTGAATTTCACCCTATTGCAATATCTATTCAAATGACATTTGATGTGATACTAGAGTAATTGTGTGTGCAAGAATACAAAAAAGAAGTACAATTCGATGACCATTATCATTGGAGTAATAGTTTCCACTTCCCATAAAACTTTGTCCAATATATAATAGACCATTATGATAATGATTTTTATACTCACTTGGCTCAAATCACAAAGCTAAGTCTCTGCATAATGTTTTCACTGTTGGATTGCTATAGTGTACTCAATTCTTTTGCCTGAGGCAGTTACATATTCCAAAATACTATTATGCTCTTACCTTCTTTCTTGGTCAGCCATTTGTGACAAAAATATTGACAAATTAGGTATGTTCAGAAGTCAGCTCCATCGGCTTACTGCCCTAAAGAAAAAAAAATTACAACTCTCTAATTCTGGAGTATGCTGATATTTAGAGCACACGTTTACATTTAAAGTAGGCAGTTCTATTTTACACTCACAGCTTAATGCTGTTTTCACACACGAGGATGCAGATGTCAAGAAAAAGCAAACAGAAATTGTTATGACCAGTTTTGTTGTGCTGACATTGTTTTGCAATATTGTCATATTATGAGAAGACCTGCTAGCCTCAGGCCTTTTCTAAAAAGAGTCCCTCTTTGGGGATTCTGGAGGATGGTGGGATTTTTATGACAAGCCGCATGGGAGAGTCACACTGTGGGACTAAAGCCGAAGGAAGGCTGAATTGTATGCCTGTTGTAGCTGGTGATGTCAATGACTACAGAAGCTCACCTTTATTACATGAACACAAAATAAGCATATGCAGGTCAATTTCTTAGTGTTGTGTGGCAAGACTTGGTGTATCCTGGTTGGCTTTATTCTCTCTTTCAGGTGAATACATGCTATCCAGACATAATATTCTTTAGTTGCTGGATGAAATGTCTGTGTAAGTATACAAAGCTTAAGGTGTTGTGCCTGGTCCCTGTTTTATGCACCAGGATAACAGGGTGTCGTGGTTTAACCTCAGTCGGCAACTGAGCACTACACAGCCGCTTCCTCACTCTCCACGCCCCCGGTGGGATGGGGGAGAGAATTGGAAGAATAAAAGTGAGAAAACTCGTGGGTTTAGATAAGAACAGTTTAATAAAGCGGCCCCCCCGGCCAGCTTTCCCCAGTGTATGTACTGAGCATGACGTCACATGGTATGGAATGTCCCTTTGGCCAGTTTGGGTCAGCTGTCCTGGCTGTGCCCCCTCCCAGCTTCTTGTGCACCTCCAGCCTTCTCAGTCGGTAAAGCATGGGAAGCTGAAAAGTCCTTGACTAGTGTAAGCATTACCTAGCAACAACTAAAACATCGGTGTGTTATCAACATTGTTCTCATCCTAAATCCAAAACACAGCACTGTACCAGCTACTAGGAAGGAAATTAACTCTATCCCAGCTGAAACCAGGACACAGGGACTACGCAGTTTGGGAAGGTTATCTTTGGGCTTCCTACCTTTGCACGAGGAAATTTTCCAGATGTCATATCAACTTGTGTTATGTCCATTTCCATCAGTTTGCAGAGCAACTCAAATAGTCTTACTTTAACAGCACTTTATCCTTCCTTAAAAGACTAGTAACATCATAAACATTTTAGAACACTTTTCCAGTATTTGTTTAAAATGGATTTTAAATTATTTCATTTGTTAAAATGGCTTCTTAAATGCTGTTTTCACTTTAAATTATTTCAGAATAGGTGGGAACAGGGGACTCAGGATTTTGTAAGATCCGTGAAGATATTTGTGTATTGCAGTGTTAAACATTACATTGTCTAATATACATCTGTTCCAGCTACCTAAATGACTCATGTCATCTAAATTGGAGCCCAGGTACCCCACAAAATACGTGTGAAGATTCAAACTCTTCAGAAATGGTCCACAAGTGCCATGGAACTTTTAGATCCTTTCATGGTTTTCTTCCCCTACCCCCCTCACTCCATAAGCAGAGTAATACGTGAATAGATAGAACTGAAACACACGTTTGGATACTCGTATTAAGCTTCAAAGTATCATAACAAAGACCTCTGTCTACATACACTGTTGGGCAGTACTGATGCCTTTGACTGACGCTGATCTAAGCTTGAGAAGAGAGTTGATAATGAAGACAGTGAAGCTATATTCACTGACCTCAGTGAATATCTGAGGTCAGCCTTTTTCTTACAGTTGAAAAATGCACAACAGATTCAAGAAGTTCCTAGAAATTTATGAATAATTGTGGGGTGGAATTTGGTAGTAGTCTGCCTACCCTAGTATAAGTGCATGGAAAATCCTTGATGGGTAGACATGTACCATTTCATCTTTTATCTGACACTTATGATGAAAAACATTTAAATCCTATTAAATTCACAGTTTCTATGAGATAGCCAATCATACAGCATGCAAAAGCAATTGACAGGTTAATTATGCAGGGTTTGAGTATTCGAATCGCATTTTCTTATGTCAAGTTTAAAGTACTTTCTATTTAGGTAATTATATTGGCAACTGACAGGTTTAGAAAAAAATAACAAAATATCATAGAAAGGTTTCCTAGAGAGATAACAAATTTAAAGATGCATACTTTTTTGTGTGTGTGAAGTATACTATTTGAGAATGTATCCTAAACTTTTCATCTGTTAATATGATTAACAGAAAATAATAACAGAGGCTTCATTCAAATGGAAATGGAACAAAAGAAAAGATCCATTAGAGGTGTGGGCAATACAGTGATTTTTCTCATCCTCACAGTTAGATGCACACAGGACAAGTATATCATTTTCCCCTTATCAAAGAATACTTGAGTTATATAGCTGCCTGTCTTCTGAAATATGTGCAACAAACAGTACCAAAATGGCCATGACCTCATTCCAATGAGGTGAGGAAGTATTGTTTCTATTTTATGGCTAGAAAAGCTAAGACAAGTGTAGCTGGAATTTATTTTGCCCAAGGTTATGGCAGAAGTGAATGTTGAAAGGTAGATATGGAAACCAGATCCCTTGATTCACAGTCCCATTTATTAACCAGAAATCTCACTTTACTGTTTTTTAAGAGTATTCCTGTAATCTTCTATTGACATAAATACAAAGTACCATTCTCTGAACGAAGAAATTACGCATATGCATTTGCTGTAGAGAAGGTTGTTATTTTCTTCTAGTTTTGGAAATATCACCTAAAATTGTGCCCTTAATTTTCCTTTTATGAATAATTTCCAATTATTTTTAGTTTCTTGCTCAGGATCATCATTATTGACACATAAAGGTGTCTATTTGCCTGTATCATGAAGAGGTACCAAAGGAAAATATATGTCTACAATAGGCAAAGCCTATGGCTCTGCACATTTACATGCAAAAGTTTCACTACTCTTTTTTTTTTTTTTTTTTTTTTATTTTGTAAAAGAGGGGGCTTTATTATCTCTCTGGTATGAAACCTAATTGGATTGACACAGACACTGAATGTTTTATGAGACCATTTCCTTGGCCACAGAAAACTGTGTGGGGTATAAATAAAGTATGGTGTTAATTATGGCCCTAAGATACAGATCAAGCAATGCAGTCAACACAGATCCTTTCTTTTCAAATGTTCCAGATTCTGAAGTGTTAGTGACAGTCTGGATGTCATTTTTTCTATTAGTGTAGTTAGAACTATCTTTTCTTTGGGGTTTCAAGTTTATCCTGCATTATTCCAAGAAGAAAAGTTAAGGTTGATAATTATATTAACTTTATAGGTTGCATGAATGCCTAGTATAAATACATGTATGAGGCTGTGTACCTGTTGTGGTTTTGGCTGGCATGGAGTTAATATTTTTCCTAGTAGCAGGTATAGTGCTGTGTTTTGGATGTAGTATGGGAATAATGTTGATAACACACTGATGGTTTAGTTGTTGCTAAGTAGTGCTTAAACTAGTCAAGGACTTGTCAGCTCCTCATGTCCTGCCGGCGAGAAGCTGGGAGGGGGCCCAGCCAGGACAGCTGACCCAAACTGGCCAAAGGGATATTCCATACCATATGACGTCATGCTCAGTATATCAACTAGGGGGAGTTAACTGGGGGCAGGGGGTTGACCATTGCTTGGGAACTGGCTGGGCATTGGTCGACGGGTGGCGAGCAATTGCGTTGTGCATCACTTGTTTTGTATATTCTTTTATCATTATTATTATTT
>NW_008795523.1:970668-976584 GCF_000699145.1 Aptenodytes forsteri
ACTAATTTTTGTATTTGTATTTTTGTATTTGTATTTTTGTATTTGTACTCGGCATTGCCATCATCTCCATACCTCAGGAGCCACCTTTTGGAAACTATTAATAATTATACTTTTTACCTTTTCTCCTCTGGCAACCAATCTATGGGGGATATAGGGGGACACACTTTCCCCCGCTCCATCACCTTCCCTTTCTCCTTCAGGACAGTACCACACTTACAAGATTTTATAGAGTGGAGGGTAATAAAATCAAGAATGAGTTAGAGAATTTGTGAGTTAGAGACATTGACATTTGTTATGAATTGGCCTTCATATGTGTGTAGCTTGTAAAAAATAACTTAGTTAAAACTTCTTCTTTATGTGATATTTAGGCAACATTTTTCCACAGCTTCTTAGTCTGATACCATAAAAACTGGGTTCTGTGGAGATATATGATATTTTGTAATTGGTTGCAATGCTCTCAAGCTTGGATGTATTTATTACATGGTATGTATATACCACAGGTCTTTCTCAGACTAGCTTGTTTCCACAATAAAGTCTTTCCACATGCCAGCAAATAACTTCCATTCTCTGCATTCATTTGTACACCTTCACAACTATTCTACCTTTCTAGACACTTTATGAATTTCCTCCTCTTTCCTGAATGAGCAAACACTTTGCAAATGCTACACACCATTCGTTATCTACTAGATTGTGGCAGAAAGGTAACAAGAGCTACAACCAAGATAGAAAAATAGTTTCCATTATAAGTCCCTACATTCAAATGGCCATTTCCTAACAAAATATCCTCTTTTTAAACTGGCTTTGCCATTTTTGGTACTTACTGGCAGATTTTATTTTCCTTGAAAATAAGAAAGAGAAAAAGGGCTCAAAAAATTGACTCAGCTGTTTTTGACATAGTTAAAGCTGCCAATCAGTTAGGCCATTTTTCTCAGATGTAGTGTGAAAGTTTTATTGCTGACGTCTCCTTTAGCAAATAATGAGATACCATAGGAGCATAAGCATAAAGTGTTGTCCACTCAAGACACATTTCATCAGGTTTTACTTTGGACGAGCTCTAGTCAGGTCCTACAAACTGAACATTCATTAATGTTAGATGCATTGGATAAGCTCCTTGATTGCATCTTCTGGTTCAATTGAAATGAAATTCAGTTCTTGTACTATAAGGCGCACTGTGATGACAACTAAAACATGTCAAGTGGTGACAATCAGGAGGTTTCCTTCAATGGTGCATCTCTCACCCAAACTATGTAAGTACACCGTTCCTTTCTCCATATAAATTAACAGCACCTTCTAACTGGTATATTTGAAAAATCTGTACAACTTCATAAAAGAAGTGGTATAGTATCATGAGATAATTTGAAGATTATGTGGCTAAAATGATCAGTTTTGGGAAAGGAAAAGCCAGTTGTGGTTTAACCTGTCAGTTCTATTTTGTATAACACTTTCTGTATGGCAGTGATGGGGTGTAGGTTTACTAGGTGTGGTACTAAGTGGGCTTTTTGCCTTCATTGGCTTCCATTTTATTTTGTTTTCCTGTTTTGGATTTTGATCATGTTATCGTCCCCATTCTCAGCACTTTACCATGTCCTTTTCTCTACTTCTGCAGAGAAGTGTCAGTGAGATGCTGAGAATATTAACACGGCTGTTGTGAGTGGGAAACAAAGATAAGGAGAGGACTGACGTCTATTCTCAGGTGAAGATATTGAACCTGGCTTCTCCTCAAATGGAACTGGCAGTTACAGGAGAAGTAGCCAATCTCTTCCCTTCCCTGTTTTCCTTGGAGTAGCATCCATCTCAACTGCACAAGTCCACATGAAGAAGTTTAATGCCTCAAATAACATCCTGGAAAAGTCTTTAAAAAATACATTACTGTTTTTAAAACTTTAAGAACTTAAAAGAGCATTAGTAGTGACTCCCACATGGTGTGTAATAATATCCTTACCTTTACTGGGAGAGTAGGGCTGGATGGAGATGAGAGTATTAAGTCAAGTTGTATATAACAGTCCTGTAGTGGTAAATAAAAAAGAGCATAAGAATACTTGGCTTTCTTTTAGTTCAGTCACTGAAAGCAAGAACAACTTCTATTTCTTACATTAGTAAACTCCATTTACCAGCATTTTTTGATGACTACACACTGATTTAGTCTATGGTCTTGGACGGGCAGACAGTGGGATAGATAACTGAAGGGATGCAAAACAGATCTCCTGGGCCAGTGGACACATGGGAATAATTTGCCACTGAACACCTTTGTACTAAGTTTCACTTGATACTAGAACTGCTCAGGTGTCATTTACCAAACACTGCCTTATATATGTTTGTAGGACATATAAACAGGGCTTACATTGTTTCAGTGCTGGGAAAGCCTGCCATGTGAAGTCAACCTGCAGTTCACACCTTTGACCTTAATAGTATATTACATAATTCTTCGGTTACCACGTGCCACATATAGCTCTAAAGAACCTTCTTAATGCAGTAAATCCTATACTGTGTGGTCCGGTACTTGTACCAGTTACTCCTATATATTTCATGATTGAGTCATTTCCTCCAAATCTGAATCTTAAACATAATCTTTTTCTGGTGCATTTGGATGTTCAGTTTGATCACAATACTCTTTGAAAAACAAAATAATAATATGATAATAGTGTGGAGGTTATGTGTACCATATATTTTTAATAGCATACATATATAATTTGAATGCTTTGCCACAAACTAGAGGTTCTCTACATTGCATTTCAAGCACAGACATGACCCATTGTCATACATAATTTCAGATAGTGTTGATAAGCCTATACGTAAGAAAATATTTCAGTGGTCTTTGGAAAACATGAGGGGAGAAATCTTGGGTCTGTGAAGGTTTTTGGGTATGTGCTTGAACTTGTGTTATTTGTAATGTTCAGCCTGGTGCACCACTGTCTTGCCCGTTTACATTGAGTGCTATGATATGTCCGTTAAGAGGTGGATAAAAAAATGATCCCTGATTTCATCATGCAACAAAGCTGATGAGATCTGTAAGTAGTCTGAGCTTCTCCTGCCCTTAGTTTGTAAGGAGAAATGTTGGACACTGCAGACTGCAGGAGGAATAGTGAATGCAAACTTTGCATCTACATTAGCAGTGCAAAAGGAGCAAGTGTTGAACAAAGCAGTTAATGTTGGAGATTTGATGTGCACACTGTACACACTTGGGTAAATTTAATTTCATTTTGCTCTAGTCTGTTTCCACGGACTGATGTCTATTAGCAGACAGAGAGCATTTAGGTGCACTCCCGGAGCACAGCTTCTGGTTTAATTTCATCAGAAAGGAACCCAGGTTGTGATCTCTGAGCCCATGCTAATTTATATGTGCAATAACAAGCAGTAAGTAAGATTATCAGGAGAGCTGAGTGAAAACTTCAGTTCTGATTCGAACTAAAATGCTAATGTAGACAATAATATAACACTGAGCAAGAACATGTACTGCTTTTAGAATCAACTGCATTACATACAGCACAGATTTAGCCTAAGGGTCACAGCAACTGGTGTTGGTTATGCTCAATACTGTTAGGTAGGCTGTGCATACCTGGTTCTCACTATCCCCCACATAAGAGCCAGTGTGAGTACTCTATAATCAGACAGGATTAGGAAAGTCACAACACATATTTTGGGCACATTTTCACTTTTTCATCCCTGATTTCAAAATGATAGCTAATACAACATTTTTCCCTTTTATTTTACTCTGTCATTCCTTTTAGCTCACTGCTTGTTCCTAAAGAAATGCTGATTTTAAAATGCAAAATTCGCACTGCTTGTTCCTTAAGAAATGCTGATTTTAAAATGCAAAATTCTTTCAATGTTCTGGATTTTGTTTTTTACAGTAAATTAATTTGTTACTTCCTCCTCTGACAATCTGAATGCAGGAAAAGAATTAAATACAAAATTTTAGTGTCCATAATATTGTCTTCTGTTGGAGATTACTGTGCACACATTTACCAAAGACTAGCACACTGAACTACCAGCTAGCCTCCCTTATGAAAGGAGGGCTTTGTGAATTCTTTTGTTCCTAACTGCAGGTGCTTCTAGCTCTGAAAAGATCCTGTGATCCGATAGCTGTTTTTCACATTCTGTGATCATGGGCAGCTTGCATAATACAACAAAGGTGGAAGATTGTTGCCTTCCCCAGGGTTGCTTAAAGTTACAGTCCTGATCTCTTGACCTTTAATTTCAGCAAGTTTGATTGCTCAAGGAACCCTGGTGTGCATACTTGGAGCTGGTATAGCATTTTGGTGTTCAGTTTATTGTAAGTGCTTTAACACTGACATAGTTTTAGAAGAGCAATAGTTCCTGGGGATCTCCTGTATATCATGGAGTTAAGGAATAAAGAGCAACTGCCAGCACAAAATAACCCCCAGACTCACAGTGCGCCATGGGCTACAAAATATTCTGTTATGCATATTGTAAATGCTGATGTGTCACAGAACAATGGTGCAAATGTCAGAGGCTGTTTGTGTTATACTCCCCCAGTAGGGTGCTGTGCAATGATAAGACCTAAGCAAAGGGCAGTAGAGCTCAGAGAAGAGAGCCCAGAATAGAGGTTAGGAATAAATTATAAAAATAAATGACTTTTTTCTTTGTTTTACCTTAGCAGATGAATAAGAGAACAGTAATAGCAACAAACAAGACAGATCAAAATAAAGTTTCCCCTACCAAATCTTGTTGGTTTTCTACTTTTTTTCTTTCTTTTTTTTTTTTTTTCCAAGTAATGTAAATGAAAAACCTCCCAGTTCAAGGTTTAACAATGCATGTTGTTCAATCCAAAATATTTTTTCTGACTTGCCTTGAAGAAGTAGCAACAAGCGACTGAGAACAGTCCAGTTTAGATCACCTTGTAATAAGGTGGTTAGTGTATTTTCCTGTAGGTAGAGTTCAGTATCTCATGGAAAACAAGAAGATTAGCTCAGATGTGCAAGGAATGAAATCTGGATGATTGCAGTGATCACTGGACTCCTGAGTAAGAGGAAAAAAGGTTTTATTCCCCCTTCTGAACCTCTGAACTGAGGTCTTCACTTTGCTGAGAAACTAGAATGTAAAATGTTCTGAAAATGCCAAACTACACTATTAAGTATTTTCTAAACATTTCACTTCTATTTTTAATGCATTATAACTGCAGTTTTTAGCTAGGGAATGATTCACCAAATGAAAATGTTTCCAGTCAGGAATCCTTAGGGTACATTTCAGTGTCTGCCCACTGGAAGGATTGGTGACCCACCAAAAGATCAGCAGAAACTGCCCAATGGCTTACAGCATCAGAAGGACAAATTAGCTGCAGTGAACAACAGTACTGAGCTCAGCAAAAAGTTTTTCTTAAATTGGACTACTGACAACAGTAGAATAAAAATCTAAGTTTAATCCATATTAATGACTGTGAAACATTCCTATACTGTGGTGTGGCAAAATGCAGCAGAGTTACAAAGGCAAATACAATGGGACATAGAAAATGGTATAAATAAGTAAAAAAAGGCTACAATTATTTACATTTTTAAGAACAATTTGAACCAAAGAATGGTAACTGGAAAAAATTGTGAGATTCACTTCAGAACAGTCTTAATTCAGACTAAAGGATTTATGTAGACACACCCACAAAGACTTTGAGATTCATGCTCTCCAGCTGCCCCATTAACCATTCCTGCATTACGTGGTCCTCCACATACAAACCTTGAGAACCACTCAAGTCTGCATGACAATACCAGTTGTCTAAATCATCCAGCTTGCTTCTGAAGGACTAGAAGCATAGAATCATAGAATAGTTTGGGTTGGAAGGGACCTCTAAAGGTCATCTTGTCCAAACCCTCTGCCGTGGGCAGGGACACCTTCAACTAAATCAGGTTGCTCAGAGCCCCGTCCAACCTCACCTTGAATGTTCCCAGGGATGGGGCATCCACC
>NW_008795523.1:976793-982617 GCF_000699145.1 Aptenodytes forsteri
GCTGAACAACCCCAACTCTCTCAGCCTTTCCTCATAGGGAAGGTGTTCCATCCCCTGATCATTTTCATGGCCCTCCTCTGGACCCGCTCCAACAGGTCCGTGTCTTTCTTATGCTGAGGGCTCCAGAGCTGGATGCAGTACTCCAGGTGGGGTCTCACCAGAGCAGAGTCGAGGGGCAGAATCACCTCCCTCGACCTGCTGGCCACACTTCTTTGGATGCAGCCCAGGATATGGTTGGCCTTCTGGGCTGTGAGCGCACATTGCTGTGCATCCTCTAATTAGCTTAGAGGGAGCTTGTGTTTCTGCATACCGTCTTGCATTATACTGTATAGTGTAGCTTGGCCACTTTCTTCATAGGTACCATGATTTAAAGCACTTGGCTATTAAAATAGCAAGCAATGTTAATAGCAATTATTTTAGCAATAATTTACTAAGAGCAAACAGTGGAAATCTTGGTGAGGCTACACTACCTGTCTTCATCCTCCCACTGTTCCTGGTGGATTTCCAGTCATGAAGTCTCTCATGCATTCTAATAGAGTAAGGAGGTTGCACTTTGTCTTTTGTTTCTTTCACAGGTTTTATGTAGGTTCTCTTTTTTGTTTCTACTCTTTTTTTTCCTTTTTTTTTTTTTTTTTTAAGTCTATGTCTTGGAGTCAACAGATTAGGTGTTAATCCAAGCCTCTATGTAAAATTTAAGGTTCTAGTCCTCATGGTTGTGAGGCAAAACTTGAAAACATGACTTGAGTGCAACTGCAACAACTCAAAGCCAGGTGCAAAGGAAAAAGCACAGCTTTTATTATTATGTGTGAAAAAAACATCTAATTCGGTTATCTGTCTTATTTATATCTCAATGAGGCAATGTGTTAAATAGTTATCTACAAATATACACACGTCACACCGATTCATTTTTGCAGATGTTTACTTAGTCGCTTGTGTTTCTCAAGCAGATCCACATTTGTAAAGTAAAGCAAAGCTCAACAAGTTCCTGAGTGTTAATTTAATCAGACTACTCACAGTTTTGTCTTTCACATCACACAAAATGAAAACCTGTTTGTGTTTGTTCTGAAGAAATGCAGTTTTTAAGGAGTTAAAAAACAATAATGAAAACCACCAGAGGTTGGGTTTGTGTTTTCATCAGTTTATTTTCTATTTGTTTTGTACTTCCAGTGGTCACCAGAAACAGAAGGATTTTTTCCTGCTGTGGTAAATCAATCCATATCTATTACTGTTCTCATTGTATTATTCTTTTAATGTAGAACTAACACTTTAAATCTTATCCACAATCCAGCTGCCAACACACTGGGATGCAAGCAGCACAAAGTGGAAGAAATATTAAGCTTTCTTATTGCAAGCTCTCTTGCAATTGGGAGTTCCCCACTGGATCCATATGTCACGTATATAGACTGGGACACTCGCTCAGACTTCAACGTGTTGCAGTGTTATTAGTCTTCTCAATATGAATTAGTTACATCTGACTGCCGAACAATACCAGCTATCCTCATTTTGTTTTCATGTGCATGAAATCTTATTGCCCGGTGATCTTAATTCTGAATTTCTAGCACACCCTTGAACTCCCGTTAAAGTATTGATATTAGAAGAAATTTTTAGTCAGCTCAGAGTGGAAAATAGTAAAAATGCCAGCAGTACCTACATCCACAACACTTACTTGTTCTAACCAAGGATGAAAAGGTTTTCATCTTCTGCTGCATTATTCTCCTCTCATTTTCCAATTAATTAAAAAACTAAATTAAAAAAATACATTACAGCAGTGTTGTTATTATTTTCCAATGACTCCATATAACTCTGCCTAGTTCTGTCAATGAAGACGAACTGACTTGGGAGGGTCTGACTGTCTCTGAAACAACTAATTACGTCACCCCTGTGCTGTTTAATAAAGACAAAATCAATGTCAGAATAGCTTTTGAGAACAACTGCTGAAACACAATGTTCATTCTAGCAATAGACTTTCAAGTATTGAACTGAAGAACAGTGATCTGTGGTAAGAAAACTTTATGGTTTTTTTTGTGTAAAAATACAAGAAATTTGTATTTTTATTGTGGCACCTGAACATATGCAAATGTTCTTATTGTACAAACAGATATTTGGCAACTCTTATCCCAGAGAGCTCTAATGCTTCCTCTAGCACAAAACTTAACATTTGATCATTGGTAACTTGCTGTGACGTCACATCTTCTGAAAAATGCCCATAATAATAACTAAGAAAAGTAAATATGTATAATGGGAACTGAAGACAAGCAGGTGAGAGGCTTCTATGATTAATTTTTTTTGTGAAGTTCAGAATTGTTATGCATAACAAGTTTTAAGAAAAATTGATAAGTATTTCTCTTTATTGCCTCAAGAGTACTACAAAATGATAAAAAAAAAAGAAAATAATGTTGTACAAAAAGAAATATTTGATTTTACTTAAAAATAAGAAATAGGTTAAAATTCCAAACTGCAATATGAATTCAAAATTGTTTTTTTCAAAATTGTTCTTCATTTTTTAAAAATAATTTTCAAACAATATTTATATACCTGAGCTTTTTTTAGAAATCAAAATATTTAATCAAATAATTTCCAGAGCTCTACTTAGCGCTGATTTCAGTCACAAGAACTTGTCTCACTTGACATATGACATTAAATTTCACTCCAAATGCAGCACTTTTCAATGTGAATAAGCATATCAAAAATCTGATTACTATCTAGTAAGAAATCCTCTGAAAATGTAAGTGCTTGTGATTGATCCAATTGATCCATATTCCTTAACTTTCATAAGAGTCTAACATCCTTTGTCAGCTTCTCCATACAACTGTAAATCACTCAATAGAAAATTTATTTATCTGTATGCTTTATTTACCTTTACTATTAAACAGTGACATCAGCGAAGCCTTCCCATCCAGGTGAATGACCTGGAGACTATATATCTGACTGATACATAGTGTCTTGGATTCAATCATCCAGTAGTGATGCATTCTCGGAATTTCTCAATAAATTTTTCACCTCAACCTCTCTCAGTTTCTCATGTTTCTTTTCCTGGGCAGGAATATAGGAACCAAAGTTACTTCAGGTGCATCCCAGTGGAAAGTGTAGGATTCATTATTTTGCTTACACCTGTATAATTTTAGTGACCTCTAATTAGATTGTAGAGCAGTGAGAGTAATTTCTGACCCTAGGTATTACACATGAAAAAAAGCCTGTTAGTTCTTTTCATTTGTCCTCCTGTCACAACTACTTATGTCCTCTATAAAGTTGAATATATCAAGCAATGGGAATTTTCCATATGCCTGGGGAAAATGAATACGGTAGTTAAAGGATCTCATTGTCCAGAAGATTTTAATTTCAATATGTAGATCTCACCATATCTAACTATGAAAGTTTTCATTCTACTCAAGCATCCATGCTTTACCTGATATTTGCGCAGACCAAATAATGTAGACTGCAACCATATCTTTTTACCCTCCTGGTAATTGTTTAGGAAATTGTATACCAAAATTTAATTTTGTCTCTCTTCAACCATTTGGATTGTTCTTTTCTAAACACTTATTTCATTACCAACTTGCCAGTGCCAAGGTATTTTAAATATATCTATATTTCCATCAGATATATCTTTATCATATCAAATGATGATAGTCAAATGTTTCTTTTAAAAAGATCCTCAGTGAAATACTGAAAGTGCTGAAAACAAAACTTTTCTGTTTCAGTTTTGGCATCCCATGAAGACTACCATAACAATCAGTATTGTTTCTATTTTTTCCTAATTTCTCTTCAGCTATTATTTTAGATCACATCAGCTGAAGATTCTTACTATGGCCTGAGTTTTCAAACCCTGAGTTAAGCTGTGCATTATCTGACTGTAGCCCCCTGTTAATTTTAAAAGTCTGGCATTTTACAGCACGGCGAATGCTCATGACTTTTCTTGCTGTGAATGAGTAGCACCAGGGCCGGTGACAGAGGACAAAATAGCTAGGCGATTAACACTTCTGCCCCCTTGAGGCTTTCTGTAGGTGCTCAGCCATTCCAAATTACCTTTGTTGTCTGATTTTTCTTGCTCATATAATTCTCTAGAGTACAATGTTTCAAACCAAATGCTCAGTCTTTGAGAGTGTCTGATAGCAACACCATAGGGTTATTAAACATAGATCTTAGTGTCAGAAGGGATCACTTTGGTCATTTAGTCTGACCTGCCACAGCACTAAGGTTAAAAGATTTCCAGGACAATTTCTTTTGCTGAAGCTACAGATTGTCTCCTAGAAAGCAAATGTTGATTAAATGCTTTTGACAAAAGCATAACCTAATGTTGAAAAAAGTATGCAGCAAATTGCAATAACTTCTGGCAATATGAACAGTTGGCTTCCCCCCCCCCCCAACATTTCCCCCCTTGCTTGGTTATTTGGCATTCTATTCCTACCTCTGCTTCATGAAATCTTTAGCCAAGGCATTGGTTCTGTTTAAATAAAAATCACTTTCCATTTACTTTGACATTTTGAAATTAGAATTCAGACTCTGAAATGAAGGTCCTGTCTTATGTCCTTTTTCCTGATTCTTAGCTTGTCCTTTATTTAGCTGCAGGCTAGAACATGCATAGAATTGTTTCACAGAGAAATTAGGGTTAGTGGGGTTCTGGCAAAACCTGACCACAACTAGATTTCCATTTCACAGCTTTGCCTTTCAGGTATAATTCCATACATCACTTGTGTGACTTATACATGGTGTACGTAAGTGATGTATAGACTCAATGAACAGACAGATTTGATACTCCAACATAAACCTTACTATGTACTTGACTTACAGGGCCATAGTAAAGTATTTCTTTACCTTCATGCTTCTTTCAGGATCTGCACTTCTACGGAGAGCTGTAAACACAACTTATATAAGTTTCAGTTCCAGGGAGCTAGCTGTGTTTGTCCTCAAACTCTTTTTCTGACTTGTCCTGTAAATAGCAGTAGGAACAGAAAACAAGATGAGTAGATGACAGTCTGTCAGTGACAGCTGTCAGATTTTTCCAAGCCAATAATAAGTAGAAATGCCAAGAGCAAGAGAAGGGAATATAGCTTTCAGATAGTTCATTCCTAAACTTTAAAAACTGGCAGGTATAGGCCTACCTTACCTTCTGCTTTGTTAGTTTTCAAACACACTCTTACACACATTGAACTTAACCTGTAAATATTACTGAAGGCCTGTTACTGACTGAAATCCTTGAACCTATATAGGTTGAATAAGGTCTCCTAAGAGAAGCTTTGAAGAACAAAGCAAAAATGACACTATAACAACGTTTTTCATTCTTTCCATCTCAGATATTAATATAGAGGGTATTCTTGAGCTGGCATCATACCATTTGGGTTGGTGTTCATAAGGGTATCTGCTTCCAACATTTCCAAAATTATATGAGACACAGCGGGCCCTCTCAACCTAACAGACTCAGTAGAAAGGACTGTCTCCAACATTTGAGAGACTAAAATTTATGAGATGACTTGGTGATCAGCAAGACAAAGGAGACCACTGGCTGAGAAGTATCTTTATATGTTGAATAATTTGTACTTTGTATTAACTTTTTGGATGGTGGACAAGTAAGGCTACTTCAGCCTTTAAGATTTGGGTTAAATTGGAACACCATAAGTAATTTTCACTTGACTGGTTGTATTTGCACAGAAAGCTTACTGTTAGCAACTTAGAATCATAGAATCATAGAATAGTTTGGTTTGGAAGGGACCTTTAAAGGTCATCTTGTCCAATCCCCCTGCTGTGGGGGGGGGGTCAACTTCAACTAGATCAGGTTGCTCAGGGCCCCGTCCAACCTGGCCTCGAATGTTTCCAGGGATAGGGC
>NW_008795523.1:983108-993529 GCF_000699145.1 Aptenodytes forsteri
GGTTGGCCTTCTGGGCTGCAAGCGCACATTGCTGGCTCATGTCCAGCTTTTCATCCACCAGGACCCCCAAGTCCTTCTTGGCAGGGCTGCTCTCAATCCCTTCATCCCCCAGCCTGGATTGATACCGGGAGTTGCCCCGACCCAGGTGCAGGACCTTGCACTTGGCTTGGTTAAACCTCATGAGGTTCACACAGGCCCACTTCTTGAGCTTGTCCAGGTCCCTCTGAATGGCATCCCGTCCCTCTGGCATGTCGACCACACCAATCAGCTTGGTGTCATCTGCAAACTTGCTGAGGGTGCACTCAATCCCATACTTGCACTCAAACTTATAGTAACCTTTTCCCCCTCCTAAGCACTTTTCTTCTCTGCTTATCTGCTATTATGGTTAAGATTTACCTGTTAATTGAGCTTAATTCTGTCATCACATTCCCCCTGAAAACGTGCAGGCTTTAGACATCCTACTGAATAAAGCAAGACTGATTTCTGGCTCTGAGACCAGATGGGACAGGTTGGTCACATCCACATTGGTGGCACTTAGCCCTAGACTCTTCTGTTACCCTACAATATGAACAGTATTTTGTGCATGTGAGGTTTTTTAGTCCAAAGTCTCTAGTGACGTAAGGATTGTGCTGCAGTCCATGGAAGTCATATTTTCTTAAAACCAATGTATATGTTGCATATTTTGTAGAGCAGCTAAGAACATAGAAAGGTTATAAAGGCTTCAAAGCCTTCTGGGCTACAGTTGGAGGACTGTGCAGGGAATAGTTTTGTCCATACAACCCAGAAGGAAAGTGTTGCTCAGGCACTGAGAGTGCTAGCTGCCAAGAGCCATCCACGTCAGGAGACACCTCAACAGTTAAGTGATATGGACTTGTTCTTGATATCTTAGAATAGCTGAGAGCCCAGGTAGTTAGAGTTCCCAATAATAGTAGTGAAAACTGAATGTAAAGTTCCCAACTTGCCAGAAGCTACAGTGGGACCTTTTCCTTATTCTCATGTCCAAGCTAATTACTGAGCTCTCTTAGAGTGCACCAGGCAATTTTTGTTTTGCATCAATTTATATGAAAAACTTCAGAAGTTTCTGGATTTCTGCCAATGGAGAAAAATATTTGTGATCTCAAACTTTCTGTGGGTACCAGTCTCTACCAGAAAAGTTCTGATTTTTTGTTCCTTTAGCCTGCCTTTGTTTGCTTAGTTCAACTCTATTCACATTCTTTCCCTTTTGTTATTCTTATTGCAGGATTATATTTTTATATTTTTGTATGTGTAACCAAAAAGCAGATTAATTTATTAAGGCATATAAGTATAGCATTTACACTTAACTATATGAGCAGTATTATTGCAGCCAGACAACAGTACTTTGACTGCTTATGTGTTCAGAAATAAGGAGCGATCAAGTATGAAGTTTTCAAGCTGATACAAAGTTTTTTCAATTTTATTTTTGCAAGTAGTTATTCATCATATGATACACTCCATGAATTGAGCCAAACTTTTCATTCTAGTGTAGTTCATCAGGGGTTTCTCACTGGACCTTTAATTTTATATTTAACTCAGCTCCGTAGGCTGCTTGTTTGTTCATACCTTTTCAAACAAAGCTTTTCAAATTATTTTCTCTCATGAAAAATCTGTGAATTCAGCCTAGGAATAGGTATGTATAGGACAATCAAGAAGCATGGAGAAAAAACAAAACACTTTTGATGTTCTTTTGATAGCTTACAGAGTGAATAATAGATAGTAGATATGAATTATTTTTGCCCATTCCATAGACTTGTGCAGGTTATGTTAGAAAAGCCTATAAATTAATTTAAAAATCTACAGCAATTAGAACCAGCTGCTGTTTGCTATTTGCATTTTTTGCAAAGTATGCCCTTCTAATTTTCTCTTTACTCCATTTTTTTTTTCCTATTAACTTTGAATTCATCCTTTTTCAACAATGAATATTCTTATAGAAGATGTTATTAGTTGCCTTAATGGGCAAATATTGTTCAGTTACTGATTCAGGACTTGAGGAATGCTACATCCTACATGCTACCCTTCCTATGGGCATACTCTCCATCTCCATTCTGCTGGTTGATTCACAATCGTTGGATATTTCCACTGTCGATATCTGTCATAATCCTGAGATCTCCTGCATTTTTGTCACACATGCAGGTCATAATTATTAATCAAAATGTTGCACTCTGTATTTTTTCTAATTCTTCTTTTTTGTTCCTTAGATTTCCTCTCACTTCTTTTGTGAAATATAGCCTCCTGTGAAATATAGCCTAATGTAGATTCTGTAATGATTCAGGACCATCAACCAATGAATGTTCAGCCCAGTGTGGTGAATGCAGTGACTGGCATAATCAGTTATTCATTGGAGTGTAATAGACTTGTCATGCTGATTGATGCAACAAAATCTGTGATTGTATTTTTAAGGTCAGGAAGTGCTCAGCTGTGATTAGCATGACAATTCTGTTCTATCAGAATCAGTAGCAGCCTGGTGCAAACTTTGTGCTAAGATTTGTCTCCTGTTGTGAAATGCATTCTGTGATATACCTAATGGATGTAAACTCTGTTATTTTAAAATGAAGAACTGATACTAGCAGTCATATATGCTTTAAATAATTTTGAAAAATGTCTTTTAGATTGTTGGAATATTTCTTTAGTTTTGCTTGCTGTACTGAAGTAGATAATATATATGAATGACATTTTAAAAATGTCCACATAGTTGGCACTTTGCAGATCTGGCATCAGGAGTTAAATGCACCACACTGTACTTTTCATACAAGTCATAAATGTACGAGTGAAAGAAAGCCACAGAAATCCCCTGTAGAAGTTCTGACCTTGTAATACTCCTTTACTTCATTAACATATGCAAAGGTGATTTCTTTTTTAGTTTAGAGACTAAAGGCTGTTTGGTTCTGAAGAAGAAGGGATGGGGAAAAGGGGAATTCTTGGACGAAAAGATTCATGGGAAAGAAAAATGGTTAAGATAAAGAGGTGTCATCATCAGAAAAAGAAAAAAAAAAACAAAAAAGCCAACAAAAAACCCCAAAATAAAACAACAAAGAGACAAAAACAAAAGGAGTTGAACCATGGAAATGTAATGCCATAAATGCGTTACTTTCTAGTACACACAGATGAAAGCTGGCTGGTGTAAGATGTGTGTAAGTTACCATAACTCTTCTAGTGGGTAAGTTGTCAATGCTTTCCTATTAAGCCATCTGCTGAATGTCCTACCTTCTGAAGCTCAGCTCCAAGAGCATATGCCAGACCCCAGAGCTGTCCAGGAAGTCCCAGAGGTAACTGATAGGCAAGAAACAGAAAGGTAACACAGAAATATTTTTACTACTTTTTTTAAATTTCATTATCGTGGTTTTTTGTTTGTTTGTGTGTTGGGTTTTTTTTAATCAATTTCCTCACTTTAATACAGTTTGGCCATCATAATACATACAAAAAGCATCTGGGATATTTTCTGCTTATTTCAATGGGGCTTGGATTAATCCCATACTGCTAGGTTAGGTGAAATATCTAGTTAGCTCCAGCAGTTAAGAAAATTTGAAATCCCTCATATGTTTAGTAAACCCAAGTAAAGAATTCTTGCCCAAGTAAACCCAAGTGAATCTTCTCTTCAGGTTTGTCTCCTTGTTATCTAAATTATAATGCAGGCAAAGCAATGTAACAGAAACTTTTGCTACAGGTCTGATGATGGAAATGTCTAAGGCTAGGCTTTTCAGAATCAATTTAAGAGAATTAAGGACCCAAATCCAAGAGAAATTGAAATCCAGATCCAATTGATATATTGTCTCTCTTAGACTTCTTTTGAAAATCTTTCACTCATTATTCCTTGTCTACCTATTTTATTCAGACTGAATTCTGCAGTCCTTACTCAGTGAAAACCCCCATTACTGCTAAACTGTCAAGGCATCACGAAAAACAGTTTACTGATTCAGTAATAGAGAAATCTGAGCATCTAGTAATGTTCTTTCATCCTAAGGTCATTATATCAAAATCAAAGGGAAAATAAGAAGAAAGGAATGTTAACCATTTGTCTGATATAAACAAAACATTTTTCAATATTTCAGGTATAATTCTATATTTTGCCTAAGTGTCTGAGAATGTGGGATCAATCTCAATGTGTGGTGGATTCCCAGACATTTCTGCACCTGGCTTCTTGGCACTATGTCAAAAAGAGACAGGGTAAAACACAAAACTCAAATATGAGACTCATAAAGCAGAGGACCTAATAGATTTGATAATGCTCAAACTTCAACTTGAAAATCTCTCTGGAAAATCCACACTGGATTTGTAATCCTCAGTAGTGAAGGTGATGAACGAAAGCCTGAGTGCAGAATTTTCTCTGAACAATATTGTATAAATGTCTGAACCCAAATGTCTGTGCCCTGCAGGAGTGCTGAATGTGTCCTGCTGTTGTTACCACCTGTGAGCAAGATACGATATGGGCTGGCTGCAGGTAGGTGTGTCTCATTTGTTAGTATTTACTCCCCTGCTTTGGTGAAAAAATGAGGCATTTTCCTCAGTACTTTTGATCTTTAAAGATTGCTTAAGGGAATCACAAATATTGCTTTGTCGTATTTTCTGGTTTGGTTGTTACTTTTTCCAAATATTCTTTTAAGGATCACTCTTCTAAGTCTTGGGTTTCAAGCTAGCCTGTCTCTCTTAAGGCACATTTTTTTTTTTGTTTGTTTCTTCAGCTTTTATCTAAGATCATGCAATGTTTATCCTCTATTTAGCACCTGTATTTTTTCCCCTGCAGGAAAAATTGCATCATATTTATGACTTGAGCTTCTTAAAGAGTAATATGACTTAACATAAAAGAATTTAAAAGAAAAGTAGATCTGAAAAGTAAACAGTCTATGTTCAGGCCTGCCTTTCCTTAAGGTGTGCCGCCCTTTAGAACAAGGCAATGCACAGTATGATCAAAATCTACACAGAAAATCTCTACGAAGTGTGCCACCTTTGTGTGTTGTTGTTTCCCTGCTTGATAGTCCCAGAATTCCTCCCCAGTAAGCTGAGAAAATGCTTTTGTAAAACAAAATCTTGCAGCACCATAAACTTCAGCTTCATCTGACAGCACAGGAAATTCAGTGAACATTGAAGATACATTAAAGATAAGACTATGTTTAATTCATGACATACAGAACAATAGGAAAACATTTTCTAAAAAAACCAGTTTGTGGTAAGTTTTCATATCCACATTATTCACATTTCAGGATTCGGGTTTTTTTGTTTTTTTTTTTTAACCAAATACCCGTTGGTGGCATTAGAGACACATATCTTCTTAAAAAGAAAACAGTTCATGCTCTTTGAGCTCTCTCCAGAATGCAAACCAGAGCACAGTAAGTGAGTATGACTGAGAGATCCCCCTCAAAATCACATTCTTGATCTAAGAAGAAGAGGGACTACGGATTATGAGGTGATCCAGGTAGTCGTTGCCCAATCTGACAACAGAACTCTGCCACAAATGCAAGGGGAGACAAGCTGTGAGCTGGGCCCTGCTGCAGAAAGGTAGAGAAGATCTGCAAGCATTGAGAAATGGGATCCAATAGAATGTGGATGCTAGAATTTATACTTTATTGCTATCATGCTCCAACACAAGGAGACTTAAATCTTAAGGAGATTTTTTCATAATGGGCTCCTCATCCCAGTTCACCATCATTACCGTCAGAATTTACTTCAAGTGGCTGAAAGCTTCTGAATGACTCTCTCCTTGCAAATCCATCTGAAACACTAAAGAGGGAGACATCCACTCTTGAAAAGAGAAAAATAAGGTTATGAACAGAGGGGATTTTGTGTGTATTCAGGGAAATTAATGTCCTTTAAAATGAAAAATAAGTGAATGCTCTTAATAAATTGTAACATGAAATGTGTTTTATTTATATATAAAGGTATAACTAGATCAGGATAAATATCATGACAGACTGTGAGAAAGTGAAAAAAAAAATCAAGTCAAAGTAGTGACAAAAATAATTATAGAAGATGAGAAAGTACTCTGTACACATACCCTCATCTGTACACCCTCTGTACCCTCACCATTTCTTCGTGAGTAAAATGCAAAAAGTACAATTGAACAAAAAGCAAAGATCAGTAGATTGAATGCTGGAAGTAGATCAGCTTTCATGAGGTGAGAACCCCCATTTTAAAAAACAGGCTACCTCTGCTTTAGTTCAAAGGATCAAAGGCTGGTATCAATATTATTCTGTAAATTATCTATGTGTGTTGTCAGTGTCTTCTCAGTGCTCTTTTGCTATGCTGAGATGAATATTCTTGTGTTCATGTTAAAATAAAATGTTAACAATTATTGAGGCATAAAAGAGGAAAGATTTAGTGCTGATAGAAGAGCTAGATATTGGAAAACAGTGTAATTTTTTCACGCTGTAGGAAATGTAACATTCAGATAAGCCAGTTCAAAATAAAGGAAAAAAAAAAAAAAAGGCCATAAAACAGAGCAAAAAGAATAAGCAGGATTGACTGGGACAATAAGAGGCAGAAGGAAATTAAAATGAGAGGGAAATAGCAAACAATGTTGAATCTACTACAACCTTTCCGCATAGCTTCCAGAATTACTTTTACTTGAATTGGCCCTGCAACAGACATAAAGAATCATATGGGCAAAAGGACTAGCACCTGAATTACATGAAATTTTAAAAGGAAGGAAATAAAAGACCTTATGGTGGAGAAATAGTTTAATTTTTTAAAGTACTGAAAAATATTTAGGAGGTTTATTTTTTCTGTATAATCTTTTGAGAAGAGATGAGACTGTGTAGGCTACTCATTCCTCACTGTCTCTTTTGTCCTGTCACTATTTACTGCCTTTATATAGCTCTTAGCTATGTTTTTATGTCTCATAACTTTTAAGAAGCTCCCCCTTCCCCAAACAGTGAGCAAGACTGAAATTTTGGCTTTCACCTCTAAGGGAATCCCACAGGATGACCTGTGTCCAGACTGCACTATTAGCTTTTTGGGACTGTTGATGTGAATAACTTGCTAGAAGGCATTCCTAGCAGTAGTTGTGCTTTGTTATCTATGCATTTCTGAAGGTTTTGGGTTAAGGATTAGCTTGCCCAAGAGACAAAAATTTTGCCGTAGTTATCCTTGATTATTTTTTTAAATTATTTTTCAGAAAAGGCCCCATCAGTTGTAAGTAGCACATTAAAATCACATCTCTATAAGTTTCAGTGGCAGTTTTTTCACTGATTTCAGAGACACCAGGGCTGTAATTTTTGGCGTTACTGTCTGAAAATAAGCGTGGATGTATATGCTTATGAATGTGTGACTGAGGAGGATTAAATCTCATCCTCTAGTTTAATAACTCACTGGTGACTACTAATCTTTTTCCTCACTTATTTTTTTAAGATCATTCATAGTGCACAGCTTAATGAAACACAACATTTACTTGGTCTCAGGAGATGGACAACTATTCATACAAACATACATTCTTATTTATGCACTGATGCTGCAGTCAAAAACACTTTATATGGAAATGCAAACTACATTGCCTATACAACAGTGTTTGTTAGCATAATGCCAGCTACATTCTTGTTGTTGTAAAATTTACTGCTAATATTTATAATATATGAAAGCTCAGTATCTGAAAAACCTTAATGATCAAGGCTTACATAGCATGCCGAGAAGGTCAGTTCATCCAAATGCAGGCCAGACACATCCCCAATTGTTCCAAGGACATAGTCATGAAGTGGAATTAGGTAAATGGACTTAGCTGGAAGAGTATTTTAATATTATTGACACGCAACTGAGCACAAAAGCATTCTAATGCTCCTCAGAATTTTTATGTTCTCTATTTTCATTGCAAGTAGGAAAGTTGTCGGTATGACTCCAGTAAAAATTGTATTTTATACAAATTCAAAATACCAAAAAATATAGTTTTCAGAACAAAACTAAAAAAAAAACCCAAACCTTAACCACCCCCCCCCCCCCCAAAACAAACCCTGCAGAATCTCTTAAACATAGTGATAGAAAGGATATCTACAGTCAAATTCCTTCTCTAAATTGGCTGCAAAAGTCCAGCTGTCCTGTATTCCAGCTGAGTTATTCAAACCAACGGGACATACTGTTTGAGCAGGTGAGTAACAGCCAAGGCTATTTCCACTCTATGTGCCAGAAACCTGCATTGGAGAACTCATCAATAATATTTTCTTTAATCTTTCTCATAAATAGGTCTAAAATTGAGTGGATCAATCTAAGGTTACTATGACCAAGCTCAGTGACAAAAATGTATCACCTATAAAACTCTACCAACAGACATTGGGTATCTAAAAGAAGGGTACCTTTTGGACCAGCACACATGTATTTTGGCATGAGCCTAAATGTGGACTTTTGGTGATGATTTTGGGAACACTAAGCTGAGTGAAATTTTACTTTCTATATCATACACAGGATACTTATTTTAAACTTTCCACAAACAGTGAAAAAGACAAGTCCTCACTGCCCCCGAGTTCTGTATCCAAAATGGAGGGTCTTTTTTTCTTCCTTTTATCAGATGATTTTAAAATATGCCCATTTAAAAAATCAAATCACTTTAACAAAGATCAATTAAGTAATTACCAACTCTATTACTTACTAAAATTATGCCCATTTTTATAAATTTGAAGGACTGAAGAAGATATTTTAAACAAACTTTCCAAAGAGGATTCGCAAAGAAGGAGTTTCTATCATAGCAAAGAACTCCAGAAGTATGGCTTCTCTCTTGAATGATCAGCTTAATGATAAAATCTCTTAATCTAAAATTCCTGAAAATTTATAAAGTTACAGATTTGGTGGAATATTTTTCCTTATGTTGATATTTATAATTTATATTTCAATGAAATATGTTTCTTATTCTTTTAATAAGAAAATCTTTCACTAGGAAAATGTAAACATTTTTAGAACGTTTGATCCATGTATTGTTATCTGTTGCACTAAGCTGAAATATTTGTTTCATATTACTTGAAGGAAGCTATCCACTTATGGTGCATATGATAGGTGTAGTAAAAGTTAGTACCATTAAGTGAAATTAATTCTCATATTTATTAAGATTTCCAAGGAAGGCCCCACAGGTAAGCCAGCATTTGAAAAGACTAAACAGTACCGTGGTTAAAAATAAAATAGATGTAGCACAGAAGAGGGAGGCAGAGTGGTCAAATCTGTACATCATTACAGTATTGGTTTTTCACCTGCTAGAATTTGGTTGCCTTTAAATGTCCCAATATTGGACTGAGAGACGGCAACCTCTTAGGTTATAGACCTCCTGTGACCCCCAGATGTTCCTTTGTCAGCTAAAGATGAGGATATTGTCCTTCCCATCAACTCTGGCTAGATATTTTTACTACATTAATTGTTTCCATGGCATATGAGAACTTACAAAGAGCTACCACTTAAGATAACTTGAAATTTCTGTTGATACAATATAGCATAATCTTTATATTACTTGTTGTTTGAGGATAAACTATCAGCACTCTCACTTGGTTTTACAGAGGAGGCCTTCTCAGTCCTTCTCTGACTGTGAATCCAGGCAGAAGAGAGAAAGCTGCAGCATGCAAAGAAACATAACTCTAATTTCCACATCTGTTGGCCAAAACCAGGTACAAGTGGGAACAACAATGAACAGTATACTCTCTTTGCAGTTATCTTCAGGGAGTAACAATTAAAACTAGGTCTTTGCATAACTTTGCAGAGCTGGCAAGTAAAACATTGTAGTGAAATATTTCTATAAAGTAAAATCCAGTGCTTATTTTATCCATGAACTTAGCATGTGGCTTCCACTTAAAAGTCCCATTTCGCAAATATAAACGGCAGTTGCTGTTGCTGCACTACAGTTTGAACAGTGCAAAAGATGTCTCCTGTAACATTAGTCCTTCTATCATATCACATTAGGGACCTTTCCATTAGACTGTGCCAACACACAGCTCCAGAAGATACAACATCAGATGACTGGACAGTTAAACATCAAAGCCAACTACACTGACTAGTTGTGTGCTGCCAGTCTAGTGTTCGAGCTGGCTAGTCTGCAGCTGAAGCCCTGCTAGAGCCAGAGAGAAGACAGCTGGAAGTCTCTTGGCACTTCACTGCCCAGCAATTTCAATATGTCCCCCAGATATTGCAGGAAGCCAGCTAGTGCAGTAATGTTTAGAGAGTATTTATTTAATAAAGGGGACATTTTTTAATATCTGTATCCAAAAAACAGAATAAGCTTTTACTTTTTCTTTAAATTGTTGTTTGTGGAGTTTGTGTTTCTTAAAAGGAGACAAATGTCAATCACAGAAATCAAAGGTCTCTAACTCTTCAACAGGCATAGCACAAGAGCAATGTGAGCTTCCTACCTTTAATCCACAGTTATACTCCATCTGTGATCTAGATAAAATGTTTCTAGAAATGTAAGGAACATAGAGTTTCCTGATAATTGGTCCCAATGCTTTATG
>NW_008795523.1:993642-1005027 GCF_000699145.1 Aptenodytes forsteri
TATACCTTTAATATATGCATATATAAACAATTATGAAAACTGACACTGTATAAATAAGAAATCATATTTATCTATAGATATATATAAATTTATATTTCAATGAAATATGTTTCCTATTCTTTTAATAAGAAAATCTTTCACTAGGAAAATGTAAACATTTTTAGAACGTTTGATCCATGTATTGTTATCTGTTGCACTAAGCTGAAATATTTGTTTCATATTACTTGAAGGAAGCTATCCACTTATGGTGCATATGATAGGTGTAGTAAAAGTTAGTACCATTAAGTGAAATTAATTCTCATATTTATTAAGATTTCCAAGGAAGGCCCCACAGGTAAGCCAGCATTTGAAAAGACTAAACAGTACCGTGGTTAAAAATAAAATAGATGTAGCACAGAAGAGGGAGGCAGAGTGGTCAAATCTGTACATCATTACAGTATTGGTTTTTCACCTGCTAGAATTTGGTTGCCTTTAAATGTCCCAATATTGGACTGAGAGACGGCAACCTCTTAGGTTATAGACCTCCTGTGACCCCCAGATGTTCCTTTGTCAGCTAAAGATGAGGATATTGTCCTTCCCATCAACTCTGGCTAGATATTTTTACTACATTAATTGTTTCCATGGCATATGAGAACTTACAAAGAGCTACCACTTAAGATAACTTGAAATTTCTGTTGATACAATATAGCATAATCTTTATATTACTTGTTGTTTGAGGATAAACTATCAGCACTCTCACTTGGTTTTACAGAGGAGGCCTTCTCAGTCCTTCTCTGACTGTGAATCCAGGCAGAAGAGAGAAAGCTGCAGCATGCAAAGAAACATAACTCTAATTTCCACATCTGTTGGCCAAAACCAGGTACAAGTGGGAACAACAATGAACAGTATACTCTCTTTGCAGTTATCTTCAGGGAGTAACAATTAAAACTAGGTCTTTGCATAACTTTGCAGAGCTGGCAAGTAAAACATTGTAGTGAAATATTTCTATAAAGTAAAATCCAGTGCTTATTTTATCCATGAACTTAGCATGTGGCTTCCACTTAAAAGTCCCATTTCGCAAATATAAACGGCAGTTGCTGTTGCTGCACTACAGTTTGAACAGTGCAAAAGATGTCTCCTGTAACATTAGTCCTTCTATCATATCACATTAGGGACCTTTCCATTAGACTGTGCCAACACACAGCTCCAGAAGATACAACATCAGATGACTGGACAGTTAAACATCAAAGCCAACTACACTGACTAGTTGTGTGCTGCCAGTCTAGTGTTCGAGCTGGCTAGTCTGCAGCTGAAGCCCTGCTAGAGCCAGAGAGAAGACAGCTGGAAGTCTCTTGGCACTTCACTGCCCAGCAATTTCAATATGTCCCCCAGATATTGCAGGAAGCCAGCTAGTGCAGTAATGTTTAGAGAGTATTTATTTAATAAAGGGGACATTTTTTAATATCTGTATCCAAAAAACAGAATAAGCTTTTACTTTTTCTTTAAATTGTTGTTTGTGGAGTTTGTGTTTCTTAAAAGGAGACAAATGTCAATCACAGAAATCAAAGGTCTCTAACTCTTCAACAGGCATAGCACAAGAGCAATGTGAGCTTCCTACCTTTAATCCACAGTTATACTCCATCTGTGATCTAGATAAAATGTTTCTAGAAATGTAAGGGACATAGAGTTTCCTGATAATTGGTTCCAATGCTTTATGTGCAAAGCCTTGGCAGCTCAACAGTTAGTACCCTCCAAACATGCTTTGGTCTCACTTTTGTTGAAATACAGGATAGAAAAGAGCATTTTAGGTCATCATGTTCATTGCCCTGCTGTCACAGGCACCACATCATATAACCATCACCTTAAATTTGCAACTCTCAGAAGGCAGGTTGGTTTATTTGTCCCTACTGGTCTTATTGGATGTCTGCCCCAAATCCACACATTACTGAAGCTCAGGAGTATTCTCATTCTCAGCCCATTGCTGCCCAGTGTATATCCATTTGTTCCTATGCCATCCTGGCCTATCTGTTGTTTATCTTCTGTGAACTTTACATGAGGCAGTCACATCCCCATACATCCTTTGCTAGACTAACCAAATCAAGATTATCAGTTCTCTCTTGTAAAATAAGTTTTTTTCTGATCATCTTATACTTTATTCTGTTCAAGGCTTGAATAATCTTTCATGTGGCTTCTGAGAAATTGTTAGCAATGGCAACTCATCAGGTACTTTTGTTATTGTTATGTCAATATCTATCTAAATATTCTATTCAAAGGAAAACCAGAACCCTGTCCTATTTTAAGAGCATGAAGAAGGCCATAACTCCTATGAGAATCTGCCAGGCCTGAAGACATTGGCATATGCTCTACACATTATTATTGGAAGGACAATGAATTTGGATCAAGATTCCTGAATAGATCGGTTGGATGATTTGTTGTCTGTGTTTGAAGAAGTCTGTGTTTGCACTTCTTTCATAATGACTTGGAATAGATCTTCCCTAACAGCATCTAAAGTTTAATAAGTTTCATAAATACTGTGGAGAAAAACAACCAAACAACAAAAAAGGTAACCAAAAATAAAAAAGTTATTGAGCCTTTCTGACTCTTTTTTTTTTAATCAAACTATCCTGAGCATTTTGATCTTGCCTTTTCCCAAAGAGTCACTTGACAGAAAGAAAATGTTTTACAGCAAGGATTGTCTACTAAACAACCTAATCAAAATATTATTAAACAATTACACTGCAGTAGGCTGTTTAATGAAGTGTTCTCAGTGCAGTTTGAATGTTAATAGCAACAGTGTTAAGCTGCTTTGTGCTCTGTGTATCAAACAGCCTGGAGTAATGTGAGCTGACTAACAGCCAAATAAAATCTTGAAGTGCCTTTGACAGACAATATACTTGTGCCAGTCTAAATCTTGTCATGCATTATTATTGAGCATGGAAATGACAAAAAGGAATGTCAAGAGCTTCTATGTAGTGTATATCATAGTTAGCTCCATGATAAGGGGGGGCCTCCTGCATTCTTCTTTGTGGCTGTCCCGTGCTCTAACAGGGATTTGAATCTGAGCAGGAATTTGAAGCTGTATATTCTGTAGCTGTGTGGAAAGAAAGTTTAGATTTCTATTCAGATTCAGAAACTCTCCTGGGCTGCAGCTAAGGGTGCTGCGTCAGCATGTAATTTACAGATAGTCACCGGATCCCAAAGGTTCAATTGGCTTTAAAAGAAGAGAGGAATACTCAAGAGAATGAGGAAATGGCCTGTCTGAATCTTTGCTGACTAAAACTTTTCCAAAGCTTAGTATCTCTGAGATTTTTTACTTGTTTTAGCAAGATGCTGACAATAGGATATCCAGCCAATCATGAATGGAGAAATAGGCAGAGTATTTCAAGAGTTTGTCCCCAAAGCAATAATCTAAATTTCATTAAGAAGATCCATTGTTACTGAATATCAACAATGAAGGAAATTGATAGAGTGTGAAAACACAGAGCCAAATCTGGATTTAAATCTGGACTTCCTAGGGATGGGTTGCATTACCATTAACATAGAGGGGGGGGGGGAAAGGTGATAACATGAAAATTTGTAACATTCCAATAATCTTTCACAGAGCTATGGTGAATCATCTTTAAAGGTGATTTTAAGTTACTGTCAGCTCTAACTCTCTGCCACCCTAAAGCAGAGTTCTCCTGAAAAAGACAATGTGTGTACTTCAGCTTACCTCTGTCAAAAATGCTCATCTTATCAAACTGCCAGTAGAGGTGGCTTTAGTCCAGGATGCTGGACTTTGTGCTGAAGCATCTGAGCTGAGGGCATACTTTCTCATCCAGTAACAATGCTGCCTATGGTAGGTGAAGAAACATAACTTTTCACTGGTTGACAGAATAAATAGCTAGGGACTACCACTACCACCATGAAGTGGCTGGGACATTGCCTTCAAATTGTGCCTGTGTCTATATGCGTGCCTTGGTGAAGTCTGCACGCTGGATATTTTACAGTGGCATAGCCCAGAAGCCTTGCAGTAGTGAGCAACTCTCACCATCTGCCTCTCCTCATGTTTAAGGGGAGGCTGACCTCCAATGTTCATTTCTTTTAGTCCCAACCTGTTCTGCCCCTGCCTACATGCCCTTCGACAGAAATGAGTGTAGGCTTTCAAAATTTTATCACACTGCCACAGCAAGACTGTAACTGTTGATGTTAAGATGTGGGTAACAAGCACCGTTACTATGGTAAAGTATAATGTCATCTTACGGCAGTAAATGTTGCATAGTACAGAACCTACTGTACTGTGGAGAGAGGAGCAAGTTGCATCACAGTTGTAGCAGGGTGAGAGTGCAGGAAAAGTTGGTGAGCTCTAAATCAGTTACACAGCTTACTTTGTGAACTTAGCCTACAGCAGCTTGTTCAGTTTCTTACAACACCTAATAATTTTTAGTCTTCTACAAGAAAATTTAATCTGAATTCTCCTGAAATGTTGGAGAAATTGCTAGGCTGAAGCATTTTTTTTTTTAACAGTTAACGAAGCCAACAAAGTTGGAACAATGTTTTGTCTCTCTTTTCCAGCTTAGCAACACAATGCACTGATTACAGTAATTCTGTCTTCTAAACAACTTCTTCCTCCACTTCCAAAAATATCTTTTTCTACCCATCATCAAAGTGTTTCCTAGTAGAGAGAGAGCCCTAGAGGGGTGGTTGCCATGAGATAATTGGATAACATACTCCTGAGATCTGAAGTGTCGGAGGCATGGCTTAGCTGTGCTTTGCCTCACAACACCCCAGGGATGTGATATAGGCAATTGAAGTTTCTGTTTCCACTAATGCCTCATTGACTCAGCATGCCAGATCACTCTCGTGCAAACCTTGATGGTACTTCTGTGTCTAATATAGTCTACGTTTATGGGTTCTGCAACACAACAATTTCAACAGCAGTAGCTATAGCATGACACAACAATATTAGATCTGGCCAAAAGAAATCCAGAAACATGGGTTTTCATTAGCAGATATGGATTTCTGAAAAACAAAGCATTTTATGGGCACATAGTATCCATGAAGGAAATTACCAAGCTATTTATTTGCTCTTCTGATCATGCCTGTTGGAGGTATTCCACTGTCATATAAATATTTAAATTCTGATTAGGGCTGGGAAAAAGTGTGACTGGATTTGGGAATTCCAGGTTCAAACTCTTGCTTCACAGTCTTTCTCTTTCTGAGTGTCTCTTCCTCTGTAACTAGGGGACTGTGAAAGAGGTAGCCCGAATCCACTGCAAGGTCAGATTGGGACTTTAGGCCTGACCACAGTTTTGGGCTTTTATGAACTAAAGGGAAAATCATCACTACTGTAGGCACTTGCCAGCTCTGCCAGCAATTCTTCTTGACAAGAAATGCCCAAAGCCTCAGCACAAATCACAGGATATTGTTGTGAAAATATTTTCTTATCATAAATCGTGTAAGAGGTTAGAAGTATCATGAAGGCAGCATTTGAGTCACATTTGCGAAAAACAATTAAGACTGATACAGAGAATTTAACTAAAAGAGATGAAAATAAAGTTTTGCATGAGGACCTAAAAGCCATAATACCTGGATCCACACAGCTTAACATTTGGTGAAGAAGATACTGAAGAGGAAGAAATGGGAGATTCAGATTTTCCTTTCTTTTCGGTTATAAGACACTTAGTTGAGTTAAAAAAAAATAGGAAGAAAACAGCTCCCTGTCTCTATTACTGCAGTTTTTCAACCTCTAGGGCATGAGCAGTCAAATATTTACTTACACTAAGGTGATTGAATTAAAATTAAATTAAATTAAATTAAACTAAAAAAAAAAAAGAAAAAAAGAAAAAGAAAAAAAAGATACTATTTTACAGAAGAATCTGCAAAGACCTTGTAAAAATATTCAGTGTTGATATTTCCCTACAAACTTAATGTAATGACCTGTAATAGGAAAGTTCCCAGCTGATAATGTTTTTCATAGTCTTTTATTTTTCTCCCTTTTTTTTTTTTCCTTTACAGCTGATCTGCTCAGTGTTTTTTTGTTTTCCTCACTGAAATTGTGATAATAGACTAAGCACTGCCTTCCAGAGTGCCATTGGCAATGTCTTTAAATTACTAGGCATGGAAGCACAGAGCTCTTTAAAAAGCCTGAAATCTGAGACCACTCAAACTAATTGATTTTTCATCCTCAAGTACTGGTATTACTGAAGTTGGATGGTCCCCACTATGGCAGTTTATCCTAGCACCTGCACTTTGGTGGCATTTCACTATGTAAAAAGGGTTTTTCTTCTTTTGTTAATTGTGTTGATTTCTTAGTGTACACTCTTAGGAGAAAAAACAAGGGTGGCTCCATGAATTGATGTAGTTAGAAAGTTTCTTAAACAATGCCTGCCTTGCTGTTGCTAGCTAATTAAAATATAAAAGCAGATACATCCCAAAACATTCTTGGCACTGTTAAAAAAAACCAAACACAATGTGAAGTAAAATTGTGACTAGATAATACGTTACATAATGTCAGGATCATATCACATCTTTTCCTTAAGACCAGTGTCTTAGGTTTTTGCTGTTGTTTTTTTTTTCAGACAGAAACAAAACTCAGCATAGCTTTGTGTCTAGTTAAAAGAATTAAGTCCCTCCAGTAATGAGAGGTGTGAAACATAGCACTTATGCAACTATTTATGTTTACATTTTAAAAATATTTATTTGTGGAAATATTTACATATCAGAGTTGTTCGGGTGTGTAGGATGTACTCACATTTATCTATCTACTCAATGCCTACCTACCTACCCACCTATCCAACACAGCTATGGCACAGGCTCTACCATTTAAAGACTTGCGGTAACAGCCCTCTAACTACAGATGAAGCTTTACTCCTCTATCAATTACAGCCTCAATCTGGGTAATCTGTGCATTTCTTCACCGGACATTTCTATTCGTTTGGGTGGTTGTCAGGTAACAAAAGCTGTACTGAGGTTTGTGTGTTACATATTGGCTGCTGTCACACTTCATTATTTACTAACATGTTGTAAATGAGTAAAGGGTGAGGACCTAAAATAGGATATTTTCTTTCAAACAGGGTACATTTTGAAGACCACATCGTACATCAACAAGAAATCAGGTTGGCACTAATATTACTGATACAAGTATCATACAACCTAATTCTTAACACATTTAATGTGCCTGTGATGCTATCTTCATGTTCTAGAAGTGGAGTCTTCACTTGAATGGTTTATGTTGCCTTTTCTTATGGTAAATAAATATTCGAGATTAGGTGCTTGGCCTCTTTTTTCACACACACCTAGAAATTATTCTGCTGTGACATGATTCAATGATTGGTCAAGAACAGAAGTTTTTCTGTGGATGTGAAATAACAAATCTCTGAGTAACTGTTCTAGTCCCTGTTTGTATGACACCCAACAGTCAAGTTCTAGGATGAATCATTAAAAAGAAATATTTCCAGCCTCAGAAGAGGGATTGTTCCACTGACCCGAATGACTTAACTGGCAGTGTCAGAACTAGAAGGTTAGCAAATGACTTGGTTTCTGCTCTGTTTTAGTTAGGGGTATTAAAATACTGTTAGGACCCCAAGAAAATTCAAACGTAAATATCTGGTAGAGCTAAGTCCTCCTCTAAGTCCAACCTCAGAGCAGAGAGTTATAACCAGAGCATTCTGAAATACTCACACAGACTTTCATAACTCTGCATTTTCTTACATTTGCCTCTTCTGCTAGGTTCTGACTCAGAAATGCACCTGTATACTACAGCATGTTTAAGCAGGTATTTGAATTACACTCCATCACAGGGCTTAAAGCTTATCTTGACTGCTTGAATTAAAGCTAGGTTCATTATACTATTAGTGCTTTAATACTTGGCAGAATCTAAAATCTACGTCATAAGCCAACATCAAGTTTGCCTGTACTGGAGTTGCACACATCGTGCATTCAGTTTATGAAAGGGTGAAGTAGGTGTGGTACTGAAGACCCTTCCATTCTTCCTGAAGAATGAACAAGTCACCAGCCTTGTGTATCTTCCATCTTTTTTTATTCACATATTACTTTTGTAACCTTCACAATGAATTTATAGACTTCCAAAAGCGAACACAAGTTCCTTAATGAATTTATGGATTTTCCTTCTTAGTTGGCTCTGGAATCCCTGAGACTATTAATCTTATATGATTTCAATGTCCATGCTGACAATGTAGAAGATATGTTTTCTTTCACTCTCATCCTCCGCTTTATAGGCAAAATCATGTATTTCTTAGGTTTGTCTATTATCCCTCTGATATCTCATGACTGCAAGATTTACTTGTCTTCTCGCCATTCTCATCATTGGAATGAATGGCAGTTCTCTCTCACCAGTTATATGGTAGCATTTGCAATAATTCTGTCTAGTTTAATATTGCCAGTTATGAAACCATTCTAGCTTTTTCTAATTAATTTCTGCCATCCTCCATTTTTTATATCTGTTTTTGCTCCGTAAATGCAACAAATAGTCTTGACAGTGTCTTTCATGTCAAAGCATACAATATTTCTTGCCTTTAAAATATTTTTTCAGATGTTTTTATTAGCTTTCAATTTTCTATTTTTCTATTTTTTTTAGGATTTCTGTAATATTTATCAGCTAATTCTATTACATTAACCTTCTTTTTCTTCATATCTTATGTCATTAATATTGTCTGTACTTGGATTGCTTTTAGTCTCTGTTCTCCAGTATGTTTTAATTTATGAGATTATTTTCTTCGTATCTTAATATTCACATTTTCAATTCATTTATCCACACAGTTATTTATTTTAAATTTCCTGGTTTTAATTTCCTTAACATGCACATTCTTTTTTATGTCTCTTCTGATCTCCAGAAATGACCAATTTCTAATAATGCTGTGCCTGTGTTATCATGGACTTCCTTTGCCCCTACTAGCCCTAAGCAATATTACTTGGATTTACCACAGCCTTGGAGGAGGGAGGAATTACATTCAGTTACCAGCAAAATGAACAGGACACAAAGTGGAAGCTGCAAAATCTGGTGTGAAATTAAAATGCAGGTTCAGACTCGTTTTTTAAAATCTAAACAATTTGGCTAACATTCATTCCTCAAGTTCATCTTCAGAAAATAAGGTAAAAAGTTTCTTATAAATGCTCCTTAGAAAAAATCCCAGACACATCTCTAGATCTAAGCACACGATTTGGGAGCTAGTCACATTTCACAAAAACCACTGAAATAAGAAACTTTCTTAGCAACCTTCCCCTGCATGCACATTTTATGCAGCTGGAAAAGAATACCCCTGGATCTGGAGTTTCGTTTTCCTTTGGTGCTACACAGCAGAAACCAAGGGAGGAAGGACACCTACTGAGGAAGCTTTTCAAGCTCCGGCTTCTTGAAATTCTTTGGCAAGATCCTTGTCAGTGTGACAAGATGATCTCCTTTTACCCACTCTCTGAACTCCTATTTGTTTGAAAGGAATATTTTCTCTCCATTTCTTACAAGCTGGCAAGTTTTCTATTGTTGTTCTCCTCTCTCAATAAGGGTTTAATTTTCTTCTGATGATGTCCCTGCATTGGCACATGCATTTTGTTTTTTCTAAAGCAGGGCTTTTTCCCTTCCTTAGGAACTGAGAAGATATCATTAAAAGATCTTGTTGAAAAATCATTGCAAATAATATTATTGTTGTTGTTGTTTATTTATGTAATGATAAAAATAAAACTGTTACAGAAATAAAGGATTTCTGGGGCTGGTTGTTGGCATCTCACAAATGTTTAACTTTTGTATCCCTGTTGGCATCTTTGAGAGTTTTATCATTCAGTGTTGTGAGAGTTGCATAGGGCCTAAAACTAAAGAGCAGAAGTAATAACTGAATTTTACAGGTGGGGAAACTGAAGTATGGAGTCATGAAGTGGCTTCTTCAAAGTTGATGACAAAACTGAGAAATGAACAAAGAATTTCTGATTCCTAACCTGAGAATCTTAGCCTTTTCCTCTGAAGTGCTTCATTTCACAAGTTGACCTTGATGACCATTGTTAACAACATTAATTCACACACAAAACACTTATCCTCTATTCTTTCTTTCTGACTGACATAAGTAAACAATTTTCAGAAACAACTAAAAAAAAAAATTCCTTTGACTGTATCTATGTAAATAAACTAATGCTAAACAGAACCCTCAAAATCAGTTTTAGGACAGGCCTTTTTTTCTTTCTTTTTTTTTCCTTTCTCCTAGAACTGTAGGTGGTGATTTTAGGGATGTTGGGCTAAGTAGCATTCCCAAAGAGTTTTCAAGTTCTGTTTAGGCACAGCCCAGACAGATCACAGAGCAGGAATCTTTCACAACATGCCATCTATTTGGGGCCACCCTGTGTTAAATATTGAGAAAGTTTAACATTACAGAGGTAGTCAGACTGCTATTGGTTCCAGGGCTAGGGAATAGATCTCATTTAGTATATTAGTATAGATTTAGTTCTTGTGCACTAATCATTTTATTTATATTTCAAGGTAAAGAACCATATTATTTTTCACTGGCTAGAGCTACCATACAATAAAAATAAAAATATGAAAATAAACCATTTTGAAACACACAGGGAATTTACTTAATGTTTGGCTTTATGAAAAACAATAAAACAAAACAACAAAAAGACAATGGAGGAAAACTCTTTTCAGAAGTGGCAAATAACATAGCAAGGAGCAACAGACACAAATAACAGCTTGAAAGGTTCAGACTGAACATTAGAGGAATCTTGGGGCAGATGGGGGGAGAGAAGATGCAGCACTGGAAAAGGTTGTCCAAATAAGTTGAAGAATATCCATTCTTGGAGTTTTTCAAGACTCAGGTAAACGAGGTCATGGCTGACCTGATCTACTGTTATTGTTAGTCCCCCTTTTGTTGTACTAGATGACCATCCATCTATTTGATGGTAAATCAGGAAAAAACTTATCCCAAAATATGGAGGACAACACAAGGTACTTTGGGAAAGACTGCATTCGTTAAGTCCATGCACTTCTATTTATGTGTATCCTGTCATGGGTTTTAAGGTTGTCTTTCATGGTGGAAACATGCAGGGATATAATTTGGATTCATTATAGCCACAACAGCCGCTATGATAATTATAGCGGTGTGCGGTGTGACCAGGTGGATGATCTGCTCGGCCTGGTGGCAGAGCTGAAGGAGGAAGTGGAAAGGTTAAGGAGTATCAGGGAGTGTGAGAGGGAGATAGATTGGTGGAGCCACACCCTACCATCCCTGAGGCAAAGGCAGCAGATGGAGGCTCCGCAAGAAGCAGAGGATCCCCTGCCCTCTTGCCACCAGGCAGAAGGAGTGGACCTAAGTGATGGGGGGGAATGGAAACAGGTCCCTGCTTGGGGTGCGAGGCGAACCCCCGCCCGGCCTCCCTCACCTTCCCAGTTGTCCTTACACAACAGATAAGCAATCAAAAGGG
>NW_008795523.1:1008012-1010592 GCF_000699145.1 Aptenodytes forsteri
ACGATTCTATGATTCTATGATTCTATTCTGCTACTAATGAAATCCTGGAAGGTTGATCATCTTCACCAGACTGCTTCTATTCCAGCAGTTCATTCTTCTGATTTCCTCTGCCATTTTTTCCATTCTATTAAATTTTTCTCTTAACTATGTACTTTTAATAGGGCTTTAAAAGCTCACATTAAAGAATAAAACTTGTAAATGTCCGGAAACATACAAACTTTTGGGAGCTTGTTACTCTATTTTAAAATGCTGCCAAGAAACTATATAGGTATAGATATATACCTGTGCATAGTCTCCTAAAGGTAGGAATAACTGCTTTTCTTTCAGCACAGGAAATATCTTCTGTCTGTGATTTTCCTGTGATTGCTGTAAATGAAAGAAGTAATCCAGATTCTTTTGCACTAAATTTAACAAAACAGTGATTATCATTGCACTGCTAACATATCTGTGTAATCATCTGAATAACAGCATGATGCACAGTCGTTTCCTCTGAATGCACTTTGTAGGCATCTACCTTTGGATTAAAAAGTCTTATTAATGACTCACTGCAAAATAAGGATCCTTAGAACTTTACTTGCCTCATCCTAGTTATCAATCTCATCCCCACAAAGTTTCAATAGCCCAGAATTTGCTAACATCCATAATACACTTTTCAGTCAACAGCATACAGACTATTGCTGCCACTTTTTCCATAATAAGACAGTCAGTTCTAGAAATACAGCACTAGAAAGAAGCAAGCCTTTAAGTAATGTGAAGTCTGCCCTTACACAGGTCAAGTATTAGTGAGGGCTGGTAGTTTTTTGCACTCTAGCATTTCCACAGTTACTGACATAACTGAAAGTGAAGCAGTACTAATAACAGTGAGAAATTTCATAACATCCATAAAAGCCTTAGAGCACATTCCTAGAAACAGATGAGTCCCTGACCCAAAACAAAGACCTTGTGGGGGACTTACATGAAATATAGATACCTTTGTATAAAAATACAGTTCTCAAATTGTGCCTGTTAGCTGCTACCTATCTTTGGAAGTACCAGAACCCTTTAACTGTCTCAAATGTTAGCTTTTTCACCTAAGAAAATGAAGTTTATAGAGTCATGCAGTCTACTTCTGTCTATCAGTTTTTCTCATAAATCTTTTGTTCCAATGTTCCAGTGTCTGTGACAGCCCTGCACAGGGAACACAAATGCAGCCTCACATATCTAGAGCTGCAGAGTCTCAGAATGCCTGAGCCCATTCAGCTCATCAGCAATGAGGGTACAATGTCCAGTAATGACATATAACACAAGCCAAAACTAAAGTTGTCTCTTTATTCACTGCAAAGATAGATAGTTTATACACATAGAAGCTAGGAATATTGGGAAAATTGACAAAAGGTATTGGAGGAGATGGAAGAATTGCAGTGAGAAGAGGCTGCAGAAAATATGAGTTCACAGTAAAGTTTGTTTCTGTTAAGAAGCCAATCAACCACTAATCTCTGTGGAAATTAGGCTTTCTGATTTGCTGCAGTCAAAGATTCCCATGTGTCTAATCTTCTGCAGTTAATAAGTCTAACTAGCTCTATGACTAGATTATATTTAAACCCTGTCCACAATATACAGTAGAAAGTCTTTCTTGCAGTGACTTTCTTGCAGAAGGACTCAATCTTGAGGGTATTTGCCATGTTTGTTTAATAAAGCATGCTTCTGTTACAATTTGAAAACAGTTTCTTTTAAAATTCAGCAAAAAGAGAAAACTTGCTTAAAAAGCTCCATGTTTAGAGCTCTCCAAAGGTATGAAAGACTCAGAGCTTTTTCTTTCCTCTGTGAACATACACTTTTCAGTGGAGTGTATTTCTTGATTTGGAAAAGGATGAGAGTGCAACGTTCAACTCATTCTTTTGAAGTAGTTCAAGTTTGGTTTAAAAGATTGGTGATGTTGTTAAGGAGGGAATGGAGGGAGTGTATATTCTATCTTCTTCTCTCAAAATGCTTAAGCTGTTTAACCACTGATTGTTTAATGTAAATATATAAAGAACTGTTACGAAAAACTTGTAAAAGTGATGATCTTTTACAGCATAGGATGAGACAAAATGTTATACATCTACAGAAGTTTAAAGGATTAAAATATGTACTATTTAAAAATATTGGTTATGATCTATACCAACTTTTTTTTTTTTAAATGCAAGTATTAATATGTCAATCAGATAAAACACTGAGCATAGAAAAGGCTGCTTCTGGAAACTATTATGTGACTAGTCTGAGATTTCTTTTACTCTTCCTGACATCCTTTGCATAGTCATGTTATGTTAGCCATGTGTCCTGGTTTCGGCAGGGATAGAGTTAATTTCCTTCCTAGTAGCTGGTACAGTGTTTTGGATTTAGCATGAGAACAAAGTTGATAACTCACCGATGTTTTAGTTGTTGCTAGGTAATGCTTACACTAGCCAAGGACTTTTTAGTTTTCCATGCTCTACTGACTGAGAAGGCTGGAGGTGCACAAGAAGCTGGGAGGGGGGCACAGCCAAACTGGCCAAAGGGACATTCCATACCATGTGACGTCCTGCTCAGTAGATAAACTGGGGGAAGCCGCCCGGGGGGGCC
>NW_008795523.1:1016831-1029573 GCF_000699145.1 Aptenodytes forsteri
GGGGGAGTGAGCGAGCGGCTGCGTGGTGCTTAGTTGCCGACTGAAATTAAACCACGACACCATGTCACAACCAGTCCATACAGGCCCAAAGGTTTATTACCTTATATTTCTTTGCATGGGCAAACACCTTGAAAAAGCAAATGTGTAAAAGTACAATTTATCTGAGAATAGGTGGATTTGATGATTTTGACTTACAGGTCTTGAAAAAGGCTCAGATTAAATTGTTTCCCGTAGTTTGGCTTGTCAAACAGAAATAACTGAGATTATTCTCTCACATAAATGGGGCAATGCCATGTTATGAATTGTTAGTTGATATTTATTTAGCATTACTTGACTATGGTATATAATAGCAAAAACCCTATGAAAATGCCCTATACATTTTTATTGACAAAAATTAGCTGTTTATAATTTTAAAAAGTTACAATTAAAAGTCTGAAGGGAGGTTTAAAAATTCTCACACAAAAAGAATATCATAATAAATTTTGTAGACTGTAAGAGTCATTTATCTATGTAAAAACCTCTTCATTTTATCCCTATTCAATTCTGTAGGACATTCCACTAACTCTAGATGTACTTTGCATTGTACAATGAATTGTTAAAGAATACCTTTTAAATGTCTAATCTGTATTCATTTACTATGCAACTGGCTGACTAAAGTTAATTAATTAACTGCATTGAATCTGAAGCATTGAGAAGTGTGGTCTCATAAGGTCAAAACCAGGATATAATTTTTATAAAAGGTTCTAATAGTCCATTAGATATGTTCACAGTAAGTAAAATAGTTTTCTGAGTTCTGCAGCATTTGCTTCTTTTCTTCTGCCCCTAGTACATTGGTGGTGGTTACTGGTAGAGCCACAACTTGATTTGATTTTGATTAAGAAAAATTGATGCTCGTCTGCCATCACACTGTCCTGCTGAGATGTTTTCTTTCACTGGTCCAACTATTTCTCATACTCTTGATTGTATAGCTTCCATCGCTTTTTAAATTGTTTTGCTTAGTGCAGTTGTAAGATCATTAATAATTAAAAGAGAAAGATTAATGAATAAATAGCATGGGATACAATTTAGCTGAGTTGGACATTCCATCAGCTGTGAGTCAATATTTACTGCTATCAAAAAATATTCATGACTTTGATGGAAAAAGACCAGCAACTGAATTTGGTCCCAGAGGATAGGTATCTTAGTAGGGAAAGAAAGGGAAAGAAAAAGAAATTTAGGGCTTCCTGAGCACATGCAGTTTTGGCTAAAAACAAACAAAAACCCCTCATGTTCCTACGTTTTAAAACAAAAGGGTAGTGTGCCCCACATACTCGTACCTCAAGGTTACAGCCAGACCTGTAGACCTTCAGTCTTCTCAACTGTGAATCAAATAATGTAAAAATGACATTTTTTCACTCATAAACGTAATATGTTTCAGCTGCAGTTATCTTGTGGGTTAAAAATCTTTCTGTTAACAAAACATGTTGCATGCATTGCACAGGCTTATCCCAGCAAGTAAAAATAAATGGGATATAACCCATCTTAATCCTTAAATGAAGACTTTTCCTTTTTTGCTCAGCAAACAATATATTCTTCAGTCTTCAGCGGGTGATAAATCAACTTCAATTTCCACAAAGGACATTTATCAGTATGAACCACATGAATGATACTTATAAAGCCTTTGGTTTGTAACTATTTAGATTATCACAAAACATATCATAAAAAATTGTCTCTGAGGGACCAATGATTAAAGGCATGCAAACACTGTTTTGTTTTGCCCTGGTGGATAGATAAGCATTTCCTTACATTTCATTTATTAAGTTGGCTGTGAGTTGAATAAATTGCAACTCATTCAAAAGTCTGAACCTCACAGACACTCAGTTTTCTAGGACAGAGAATGTGTCTGTCATTATTTTTCACATCATGTCTAACATAACCATTTCTGGTGTGGGTCCCGAATACTATTAGCAATCATGATCATTCCATACAATGCCATACACAGCAAGGAGGATACATTACCCTGATCTACCATAACAGAAAAAGAAAAATCATACCACTGAAGATCTTTCAACTAAATATGAATCAAATCCTCCTGATCTGTAAGAACATTACTGCCTTCTTAATTTGAAGTGAGTTTAGATTTCAGGTTTTAAGGCCAGGAGACCTACTTTTAGCAAAACTGACTTCCTGCGTAGTACCAGGCACAGAGTTTCACCAAGCAATGTTAGTATCAAGTTCAGTAACTTGTCACTGGAATAGAACAAGCTTGAATTGAAGTCCCCAGGTGATAGAGTATGTGTCATATTCCTTTCAAAGCTGTTACAATCCTGAATGGCAAAAATATGTCAATTTTTTGACATTTGCACTCATTTCCTTTTTTATTTGTCTAGCTTCTCTTTTAGCCATTGAATTCTCTTATGCCTTTTCTGGATTAAAGAGTGTTCTATCTTCTCACTGTCTATGTATCATGTAAAAATCACTAATCTAGGTCAGCCATCTCATAATCTTTGCTGATGCAAGTAGGTGGAGCTTCTCAGTTTCTCACAACAAGATGTGTCATCCAAGGACAATGATCACTCTTGGAGCTGTCATATATATTATCTCCAGAGAGAAAGACAGTTTCCCTGTGATGGTCTCACTTATGCTAAATGACGACACCACCTTCCAAGCAAAGGTAATAAAAAATATTTTGAATTCTGTTGTGGTTTAACCTGGCAGGCAGCTAAACACCTGGAAATTCACTGGAAATTCACTGGGAAAAAAAGAGTTTGATTGTCTCAGAACGATTTACCTACACGATTTGAACATGCCAAAGATTTTAAATAAAAAAATAATCATCCTTATTAGGGGTTAGGCTAACAGTACAGGATGTGACATCCTATTTTTAGCTATGTGTTAGGAACAAAAATTCTCAGCTAACCACAGTGTCACTTCTGCCTGAGGAAACATGAAACTACAACTCCCACTTATGAGAAGTTATGAGGTACACAGTCTGCACATGTAAGAGACGTTCTATGTCTTCTCTGTAGACACTGTTCTACAGTTTATGAATATTTAAACATTCATTGCAGTAGTGTGGAAATGCAGATAAACTCTCTCTCAGTTCAGTGTCCGACAGCCTTAGAGGCTTTGGTCATTTGTGCTCTGTCTCAGAAATAATTTAATTCCAATAACAAAGATTCAAGGAGACTTGTTTTAGAATAACATGTGGTTAGAAAACTCATTTAAGATGTGGGAGACCCATTTTCTAATCTGCTTTCTGGCTGATTTAGAGTTAGCTCTTTCATGTAATGCAGCCTAGGAATGGCATTTACTGTTTTCACTGCCACATTAAACTGAGAGATTTGCCGTGAGCTTTTCATCTTCCAGTATCCCTAACTCCATTTTAAACTTACCTCTTTCCAAACTATATTATCATTCACACTGGAAGACTGACCTTAGAGCATTCATTGCTCCTAGAGATATACCTTGACTTGATTTTGATTAACAAAATACTGTACAGTCCCCAGGTTAAGCAGTAAAATTGCAAACATCCCCTTTAAACAGTGCTGTAATAATTCATTATAGAAATCTACTTTGAGCTGTTTAAAATAATGATTTTTGACAACTCAAAGTTTTTTATGTATTAATTATACTATTGTAATAAAAGTTTTGTCAGAAGTTGCCAGATCTGGAAGGCCAATAGAGGTGAGCCTGCCACAGATCCACATTTGCAGGTGTAGCAAATATTTAGGTTGGATATAGTGGGTGCCCATAGGCACTTGCAATCTGTACGGTGTCTGGCTGACACCCTCCTCGGACGCCCTGGGAAGAGTCAGGTCAAGGGCCCATTTCTCTAAGTTGTTGGTGTTGCTCTGCCCGCAGCCGTGCCTCTGTGTATCCCTGTGTATATGGATTTTAGCTTTTAATCACATAGACTGACCCAGTGGATCGGGACTGGTTTGTCCACACTGTGGGTGTGATTCATTACAAGTTTCAGTTTGCACAAAGATCAATAACAGCTGCAGTACTTAATAGCTCACAACATGCAACACATCACTTATTTGACTCAGGTATAACACAGAAGAGTAGGGAAGATGTTTTACAATCACCTTAAGTTGTGTGTTTACACTGCTGTGCAAATGGTGGGGGATGCATGCAGTGGGATGTAGTGTGAGAGTATGTCAGTGTGTAGCTGGAGAGAAGGGTCCAGAAGTAAAACAGACAGCCAGTTGAGGGGGAGATTTTTCCTAACCCCGATGTATTATTTCAACTTGTTAAAAACTTTATTGGGCAACCTTTAGGCTTAAGTTAGTATTCTGAAGAAAACTGAATGTAATCCTAGGCAGTATGTCTTTTAAAATCACAAGTGAAACTAACATCAAGGTTTCCTTAACATGTTCAAGTGAATCCACTTGCTTAACTTCATTTTACTGTTATTAAAAAGGAGTCAACTCTTGTTGAGTGAACTTATTACCTATTCAAGGAGCAAGCAGTTTTCACTGCTATTATGCACATTCTTTTAAATGCATTTTATCAAAGCTTAGGTTTTCCATGTAAAAAGATTGACTTTGTCAGAATATAAAGAAAACCAAGAAGTAACATTTTCTATTGGACCAGCCAGAATTTAAAATTCTGTTTTGATTTGTCAGCATGACACACTGTTGGACTTGATTTATTACCAACTGTTTTATCAACTTCAGAAGCTGCCATGTTGAGTGAGCTAATTTAATCAATGTGGTGTCCATATCACGAAAAATATAGACTACTCAGAAAATACAGCCCACAGACTCTGTGTGTGTGTGTGTACACACACACACACATATATATATACATATAGTGAGAGGAAATAAAGCTACTCTCTACATGGATGACACACTTGTGCTTGTGTGTGTGTACACACACACACACATATATATATATACATATAGTTCGCAGACTGCATACACAGGGCAGAGTAAAGTGGAGTCACAGCTGATACCTGAGATGCTACATTGCCAGGCTGCACTCAAATGTGTGTTTTGACTGGAACATTTTAGCTGATTTTAAATTACATATTTTGCCATTTCCCAATTTTTAGTTCAATATGAGATGCAAACATGTTGAAATATCAACATTTAATGCAGTATTTCAGATCAAAAGTGCACTTCTGAAGTAAATTTCCACTATCCATACTTTGATTCACTTTATGGAGTGCATAAACTGGATTCCTTATGGAGGAAACTAGACTAAAGGGCCTGGTCTAGTCTATGGGACCAGACTGGACTTAATCTGAAGTAAACATTTTTAAAGTGTATACAGTGTACAGACTAGGTCTTCAGCAAAAACCCTTCCCTCTTCAGATGTTAGGCCATAATTCTTGTTAATTTAGATGCAGACTCCATCACTAAGACAGCTAAGAGCTTGAACCATGGGCTTGAACTACCCACAGAAGGCAGCGATTCAGCAACATTATGCAGAGTATGAACACAGAAGAAAATAAAAATAGTTTACAGGTGTATGTATGATGGATAAAGGTGTCAGGACAACAAACACGTCATCTTTTTCACGTTTCAAAGGAATAGAAATTTCTGAGTAAATGTTGTGGTTGTGGACATACTGGAATTGTACAGGGGTTCAGCAGTGAATCAGCCTTTCCTCCACACCAAATAAACCAGTTTGGCATGTGCTAGAATAGGACCAAAGCATACAGGAACATGTGAGCAGACTTTACACCTGGCTACAAGTCAAGTATGAAGTCAAAACACACCTAAATAGCTGTGTAGCTGCACTGTTTCTGATCATGTACTTTGGCTTTGGTACCAAGTTCCACCAATGGTGGGATATAGCCTACAATCCAAGCCATTAATTTAAAATTCTTTTGCACAATAAGACCTCATTTGGAGAAAATAAGGAACACTAATAAAGAAAAAATTTTCTTCTTTCTTTGGAATTGTGTTCTACAAAGAGATGTCGTAAAGCACAATGAACCATTATAACTTACCTTCACGGAAGCATTTTTGTAGCTGCAGCTATTTCAACATTTCATTGTTAAAGAATGACATTTTGAAGTAGTATCTTGCGTCTCACCATAGATATATGCCCTAATTCCCTAACAATATATTTTATGGTATGTGGTCTACTCGGTTCATTTTATTCTCTCTCTTTTACCACATTAAGGCAATGAAGATTACAGTGCACAACAATCACTTGTTAAATACATTTCAATAAAATGAATATATTTTAATTTTAAATTATAATATTAACTACAGTGGAGGTTAAGCAGAATGAAAATTTGGCTTCTGTGGTGGCACCTTTGCCATTCAAAGTTCTGGACTGCATAAGATATTGCTTATGTTGGAAGTTTTGCTTCAAACTAGGTCTAGCCTGGTCCCATTAACTATATTTCTGTTGGTTTTCATATTGATTAACAAAGACAGCTGTCATTATTATCATTTAACTCTATGAACTGTTGATATTTTTAATGAAGACCTACTTCCTGTTTTGCATTGCTCTGAAGATGTGTGATATTGCTGTATAAATCAAAGAAAAATTTTGCTAGAGTTTTTCTGTGTAAATTATTTTCATATAGTTAATATTTATAATATTATTGAATAAAAAAACCTGTAGGAAATTGGCACATATCTGATTTGAATTATATGCAGATAGTTTGAACTATTTTTTTCTACATGTTTACCTCCATTGTAACTGCACTACTATTTCATGATATTTAAGCTAAATAAAAGTTTAAAATAGATCATGTATTATATCTATTTTGGTGGGAAATATTTAGGCAAGTAGGTAACTCAGGCAAACAGATTTCTAATTTGATAAAAAAAAAAAAGTATAACTACCATCAGGAGTACAAAATAATTATACTTTTAGAGGTTGAAAGGTGGAGAAATTTTTGTCACACAGTCATGAAGAAACCAAATTTAATAATCCATAGATAGCTATAGAGAAAAATGTCATGGTATAAATTGAAATTACAGAGAATAATCATTTACAAAAAAAATGGAGACCAGGGTTTTGTTGTTGATCCTTTTAATCTTCTCGAGTTTTTGGATCCTTGCACTCACTGGGACATACTGAAATAAGATAAATTGTTATGTTGTCTTTGTATTTATTGTCTGTATTAACTTTGACTAATCTATGTCACAGATAAGCATTTTCACACACACAAAAAAAAGTGCCAATGTTGTCAAATGTTGTTAAGTATTTATTTATTTGTTTGCTTGTTTGTTTGTTTGTCTTTCCAGAAGATGAAGGATCAAACATACCTTCTGATATTCTCAAGTTTTACAAATGGAATGTCTTTCATGAACTTAATTTCATTCATTCATTGCACTGGTGACTCTGGTGGTAGGTTGAGGAAAGATGTGATATCTCCCCATAACCTCAGAATTTTTGGACTTACCGACTACCAACACATACTTTTGTTTCCAGGACAATGTGCTTTTGGTTTAATGGACAGACTTGACGTTATGCATGTAATTAGTTCTTTTTCACAATGAAGCTGGGATATATCTCTTGAGAAAGGAAAACTCCCTCTAACTTCTTCAATTGCTGAATGGGCTTAGTTTACCAGGGTATGATTAGTTTTCATTTTTCTAAAGTTTAGCTACTTTGCTTTTAAATCTTTTAATGCACATTTTTAGCATGTAAGAATAATAATGGTCTTTTCTTCAAGACTCAGTGGTGCCCAGGTTACCTATCCGACAATAAGCATAATATAATTTCTATCCTATGGCTCATCTGTTCCAATAATTGTCTTCAATTAAATTTTCCTGAATGGTGTGAACTCTGACAGCACATTACAAAGAAAGAAATTTAGTACTCTACATAGATAATCCACCCATTGGTATTATTCTAAGATTTTAACACATTTTGTGCTGGTGCTTTTGCTGTGCTATTTACATTACCCTTCCACTGGAGAGAGCAAAATGTGTCATGCTCGGAGAGAATGGAGCAGCCTGATGGAGGATTGAGGAAAAGGCTACATTTTAAAATTAATGTGTAATCACACTATTTACGTGTCTTTTAGCTAATAAAGGGACCATTAAAGGCTAGATACTAAGCACTTCAATTTGTATTACTTTTAGGTAGTAGCAACTAGAAATAAAGGTTTAGGACATAAAGGGAATGCACCAGAGTATACATATGATAAATGGAATGAAACAGATGTACCTTTGTTTTCATAAAGCCTTACTTGAAGACTTGCCAAACTTTAATGTAAGTTTGTATTAAGTCATAGTGCATATTTCTTGAGGTAGTGGAGGGGTGAAAAACATTCTACTAGCTAAATGTGTGATCTGTTATCATCCAGTTGTTTTGGTTTTACCAGGGTAAAAAAGAGAACTTTTACAACCATGAAGCTAGACAGATTTCAAAACAATGCAAAGTGGTTCTTCATTCTCAATACAGACTTGAGTATGTGTCACCAACACAGAGACGGTGACAGGGAGTCCTGTAGAAAAAGATTAATGATGCTAGAATTTACCAGCTTGGTGCTTACACTGCACTTTCAGTGTGCAGGGATAAACTGTTTGTTTTCCCCTTTAGATTGCTTACCACTGCTTGATTTACTGGCCAGCAGAGTGAAGACAAGTTTTTAAATAACTGTGGCATGACTACCATTCTTCTCAGCAAGCAACTGAATTTCTTTTAGAGACTGAAAAAGATTACTTGTTCTGGGAAAATAATGTAATACTTCTTGCTACCAGGATTTTCTTCATGAAATGTGACCTTAGAGGATACTTCAGTTGCAACTCGCTTCTGATTTTTTATATCTTTGAGATCTTTTGGCCATCAGGAAAAAAATCTGTGAGCAATGAAAGGATCTGTGAGCGGATCCCTGAAAAATTATATAGGTAGTAATGCCTTTCATCTATACAAGAATATACATGCAAAAATCAAAATGGTCAATACTGTTTTTCAGTGATTTTAACAAGTTACAAAGACCTCACAAATTTCTAAGTGGCTATGGTACAAGATGACATTGGATGAAGATCTGCTACTTGGTTATTCCATTGAAACCTCATTGATTTTAATTCAAATACAATTAGGGAAATGTATACAACTTGTGTAAAGGAAAAGCAAACTGCTTTCTTCATATAATATTATTACAGGCGTAACTCCACTGATATTGAAGGAGTCACACCAAAACGAATTTAGTTTATTATGTTCCACTTATAGACCATAATTCTTTTCAAAACGCTACAGCTACTGGTTGCATTCCATCTTAGCAACCCCAGTCCCACTTAGTCTCATATTTGTACTTATAATGGATTTTGTGAGGGAACTGTCACTCCATCTGGATAAATTGAGCGCCTTGATAAAACACTGCAAACTTGTCACTGGAGAACAAGTTTAAAAACTGACATGATTTCAGACATTTTAACAGGCAGAGGGTTGTCTGAGACATGCTTCATAATATAAATTAATCTTCCTGATTAGTCAGAAATTGTATTTACTCAATATCAACTCTTCTTTTCGAGTGTGCTTCATGACAATGTCAAGTTTGTATTGCTCTAGGTATAAAACAAACCTTTCAGAAAGACTTTCTCCATATGGACAAAGGTGGGTGGTCCCCTGGGGGAGGAGTAGAGCTCATGGCCTCTTTGTGATTCCGCTAATGAATCACCCAGAGAAGGTGAGACTTGGCACTTAAGCTGAGGTTATCCAAGGTTTGACTTCGACATCATTTGCATAACACTGAAAACAGGAATCTTACTTTTTAAACACTTTTGCTTAGACTTTACAGAGTGGGTGAGCAAAGCTAAAATGAAGCAGCAGCAAGCGCCCCAGGCAAGCAAGAAAAAAGCAAAAGGAGGTGCCGTCAGCCTCTAGAGGACAGGCAAGAAGACAGTAATTTTAAAACGTCCCTACATGTACCAAGCTCAGCTATGCAGAATGATAATCGTAGTGGTTTGCATACTATAAAGAAATATATAAAGGATATAGCATGGCTTTTCTTAAACCTCTGCAATTTATTTACACAGTTGTAGGCTAGTTCCATTAGTCATGAGTGGTGGAGTGAAACAAAAACGTACTGTATAAAGATGAAAGTATCCCAGTCAAATTAGCGTAAACATATCTAATGTTTGAAAAGTCATTAGGGTATTCTGAAATGACACCACATTTCACGATGAGAAAGTGTTGGATTGTCACATGATTTCCATTTTGGCCTTTTGTCTCAGCAAGAGGATATCACACTACTGGCAAAGGCAATTCTTTTATCTTATAGTATCATTTTCATAAAAATAGAGACTCATAGAAATAGTTTGATAAGAGCACTGTTTTCACTGCATCTGTCTACATCAGGCTTTCATTCTATCATTCAACAACATATTAGCTGAGTAATCAGGGCCTGCATATAATTGTGTCACAGCAATGATATGACTGATTCTCCATCTGTTCCTCCTATTGGGGAGGAACAATTTTGTGGACTTTCCACCTAGACAGCTTCTTCCAGCTGGTGGCCCAAACTGAGAAGTCTAGGGCCAAGGTTGGCCAGCTACTCAACTTCCATTAGGATGAATACATATCCCCTCAGAATCAAAATTGGACAAATAGGCCTCAGGTCAACTTCAACTGTATCAGGATTATACAGCTTCCCTGGAAAGTATACTTCTGTGCTGGAATATCTCTCATAGATGCTGGATGTTGTTTACTTGCTCCTAGTCTTGCGCAGACATATAATTTAAGATGATGGTCCAGGTGTAGCCTCAGAAAAATCTTTAATTACAGACTCCTGACAGCTGATGTCCTACGCCAAGAGTAGACTTGCTAAACCTCTGCCTTGAAGAGGACTCTCTGTTCACCGCATCGTTGGCCTGACTCAAACTGGAACTTCTGTTCTGTTTTCCCTCCCCTGTGTTTACCCCTCTATATTTATAAATAGCAACAATAGCACACCAGGCCTTTCATTTTGCCAAGTTAAGTAGAGTTCTTTAAACTAGATTCTCAAAATTGCCCATTGACCTAGCAATCTTTTTCCCTGTACCTGTGCCTCTGTGTGTTCCTTTTATTTGCATGTTACTATGCAAGTACTTCATTTGCATTCTTTGGCCATGTCTACACCAGCAAGGAACTAATTGCTAGTTTCCACTGCTAAGAAACTGCCTTGTAAAGAAGCTTGTGGGGCTGTTCCCCTAAAATGAAGAGGATAAATATGTCATTCTAGGTGAATCCTCTACACCTCACTATTTAAAAAAAATATGAGAAACACCACAATGTAATAGTCTAGTTTAAACTGTGTGAATCCTTCTCGTGTTCATTAAAAAATGGAGAGTTTGGTGCTTTCCTGCAGGAAAGGATTTCTGATTTTAGATCCTGATTAGCCTAAGGGGCAGGAGTGCTAACACTGAGTATGCTTAGCACTGCATATCAGCTTTTTCTAGGCTGTTAGACAGTGAACATTCAGGATTTCTGCATAACATTCTGAGGGACAGACTTTCAAAATAGTTTGTAGTCAACGTGTACACTTAACATATTATTTAAATGAGCATACAGTAGTAAATTTTAGGGGTGGGATTTAAATGCCTCGAATGTACCTGAACTTTAGGTTTGTAGTATAAAGACCTTCTTAAAAGTTCCCTGTGTTTTCATGAAGAGAATTCAAGTTAAATCTTGTTGAAAGCCTCCAGAGAAAGATTGGTGATTTATTAAGCTTCAGCACCTTAATGATGGAATTCATGTCACTTAACACAGGATTCAAGAAAACATCTCCAGATAATAATTCTTTATTTCTTGGGTGGATTCAATTGCCTTCTAGAGATACCTATTCCCCTTTATTTTACAATAAAACATTTTTAAACAATTTTTACAATAATACATTTTTAAACAAATGTATGATCTATTGATCCAACAACCTGTATGCTCCTCCTACATTGACATAAGCCCTCTTACATATACCTTTGATGTAAAGCCATTCAGTCTACACTGCAAAGGTTCAAATTGAAATAAACAAGTCTGTACAGTCTTCTGCACTAATTTAACTAAGCGGACATTTAGATAAACTAGTTCAATGTCCTCATTCAGATAAGGTCTTAAGACACATCCTAGTATGTTCATCATCACCCTTGGTTCTGTCAGAACTTAGTGACAAGCAAACAAATGACACTGTTTAGAATTGTTGAAGCTGAACTGGATGTGGGAAGCAGCTATCTCTGTAGTTATACTTTCAGATGGTGCAGATGTCAATCTACAGCAAGCAGCATGTGTGCGGGATGATAATGAGGAGCTATCAGTAGGCTGTGGTCAGCTCTTAGCCTAGATCAGCACCAGCTGGAACAACACATACAACTCTACCCATAATCTTCTATTTTATTTAGGAACTTTTGAAAATTTAGCCCAGAAGCTAAAATGTATTCTACATAAATTAGAAGTTACTGCAATTACATTTCCTCATGTCAGCGATTTCATTTACTATTAATTATGGTTCAAGTATAGCCATGGGCTAAGTTTGACATGGTGTCATAAGTTCAGTGCTGCTGTACATGTATAAGAAAGATACTTTTCTTCTCTCTTTTTACCATTTTGATTCTCTGAAATAACTTGGTATGTTTCCCTGTATTGCAAAAATCCAAGTGCAAGGTAAATCAATAACAATGAGATATAAAGCACGTAAAAACAAGATTATAGAATCATAGAATCATAGAATCATTTACGTTGAAAAAAACACCTAAGATCATCGAGTCCAACCATTAACCTAGCACTCCCAAGTCCACCACTAAACCATGTCCCTAAGCACCACATCTACATATCTTTTAAATACCTCCAGGGATGGTGACTCAACCACTTC
>NW_008795523.1:1031257-1035894 GCF_000699145.1 Aptenodytes forsteri
TGTCATAAATTCTCCTTTTTTCCCTGAGTTCCAGCCAAAGCTCTCTCTTCAGCCAGGCTGGTTGTCTTTGCCGCCGGCTATTCTTTCAGCACAGGGGGATGGCCTGCTCCTGCGCCTTTAAGATTTCCTTCTTGAAGAGTGCCAGCTTTCCTGGACTCCTTTGCCCTTCAGGACTGCCTCCCAAGGGACTCTGTCAGCCAGTCTCCTAAACAAGCCAAAGTCTGCCCTCTGGAAGTCCAAGGTAGCAGTTCTGCCGACCTCCCTCCTTACTTCTCCAAGAATTGAAAACTCTAGCATTTCATGATCGCTATGCCCAAGACAGCCTCCAACCATCACATCACCTACAAGTCCTTCTCTGTTCATAAACAAGAGGTCCAGCAGGGTGCCTTCCCTAGTTGGCTCCCTCACCAGCTGTGTCAGGAAGTTATCTTCCACGCACTCCAGGAACATGCTAGACTGTTTCTGCTGTATTGTATTTCCAGCAGACATCTGGTAAGTTGAAGTCCCCCATGAGAACAAGGGCTAGTGATTGTGAGACATTTCCCAGCTGCTTCTAGAATATTTCGTCTGCCTCTTCATCCTGGTTGGGTGGTCTGTAACAGATTCCTACCATGATATCTGCCTTGTTGGCCTGCCCCCTGATTCTTACCCATAAACATAAGATGGGAATTCAGTTTTACTGGATAAAAAAAAGGGACAAGATTACATCTACCCTTATGAAATAAGTGTCAAAAAAAAAGCTGTATCAAGAGAATACACAGCACTAAAATGGAGCAAGGAGAGAGGGTAAAAGCAGCACCAAAACTGATGTCTAATGATATAACTTATCCGTGTGTTTTTAAAAGCCCACTAAAATCAGTAGAAACTTTCCCACTCTATCACAACCCATTTGTACAATCAGTTTGTTTCAAAAAGCTAAATACCCTGCTTTATTACAGTAACAACATTCCTTCACATTCCTTAGAACAATTTTCATTTATACCTGGATCCAAAAAACTTGACAAATATTTATGGAAGAAAATGTTTTAGAAATAAAGAAGTTTAATCATAGAAGTATAGAGTTTTCAGATTGGGTCAGTATCTGGTCTCCAGGGGAAAAGTACATGGGAAATTCTGGAAGTAAACCAACAGTAAAATTTCATGTACTTAATTCTGTATCCCAAAGGACCAATTCTGAAGAAAAATTGAGAGATGTTTCTGCCACCATATTTCTTATGAATGGGTCTCCAGTGAAGGGGGCAATAAATTCATTGCTTCTTGGGGTTTGAGGCAGCGAGTGGATACAATATTTTAAAAACAGTACAATTATATTTTCAAATATATTCTTCCAGAAGTTCTTACCTTAGCTCCAAATAAATTTACCCTGCCATATACGTAGTCATCCACCTGACTCCACTTGTCATGTATTCTAAGACAGCTATTCATTACAAGTTAAAGACAGGAGACCTCTTTTGTTTTACATCACTAGAATGGCTGTTACCGAAAGGAAAATCTCTTAAATGAGCATTTCTTTCCTTACCCTTACTCCCATTTCCATTTTTTACAGTGAATTTATCTGTTAAAACAAAACATTTTGTTTGTTGCTTGTTTCAATTCAATAATATTACACAAAGCATTCTGCTTACAGAAAATATATATATTTTAAATGTGTGCATTTAAAACTCCTTCCTCACATGGTCAGGGTCATCTTCTGGTTAAAGCAGAGATATGAGTCAGGAAAACTATGTTCTAATTATCACTCTGTTACAGATTTACTGTCAGATTTTGGACAAATTCTTTTCTCCTCTGTGCCTCCAGTTCCCATATACAGAGGATGAGAATATTATTTATTGGCGTTTTAAGATTCTTTTGGAATCTCCCAAAGATGTTCAATATTATGATTAATTATTACTGTCCATATATGTATAGAGTAATAAACACTGACCACATTTAAATAGCAAGGCTGTCTCTGGTAATTGTTAAGTATTCAGATATGAGAAAAAGAGAAAGAACTATTTCAAATGTTAGTCTAATGGTATTTGAAATTTGAGACAAAACAGAGAATTAAAAAAATGATTATGTTTTGGTTTTGGGTTTTTTTTTTCTGTAGATAACTGCAGCTTTTAAAAAACACAATCCAACCAACCAAAAACTAGTCTGGTTAGTTTTATCTTTTGATTAATATCCCCCTTTGTTTTAAAGTACAGCTGAACTAAACTTACAGATACTTAACTAAATATAGATTACTAGGAAAGTGGATAGTTGCTCTCTGAAGATACATATTACCAAAGATGGTGCGGTTATGGTTTTGGTATATTTATTTTTTTAATAATTCTGATTTCAATATCCATTGCAATGTACTTAAAATAAAAAACTTTATAATTTAAAAATTGTTTATCAGATTTAATGGTAATACAGTATAAATAGCATATTAATTGCTAGCTTAAGTTTTCTTACGTCTTATATACCTTGCCTATTAAAGGGCCTCCAAAATTGGACCTCTTCATACAGAGTACTACTGACAGTTAAAAAACCCACCACCAAGAACAAAACCACCTTCATGGTAGTCCTAGTGTCAGTTTGAATGAGATGTTGGGATGCTATCATAATTTTTTTTCTATCCATGTTTAAAATATGCTTTGCCGTTACAGCATTGATTAACAATGACTAGAAAAAGAAGGATTTTTTCTTACAAACATTTCTATTCTAAGTGCAGAATGAAACGCAAACATAAATGCAATTTATGTAATAAATATGTGACCAATTCTTTAACACTTTTGTTTTATAATTACAGGAAATTATTCAAGTTGCAAGAAAAGAATTATAATGGCCAGGCTGTGACCTTGTCTTGTTCATTGATACAGGGGAGGTAAGATTCCCACCAGTTCCATTACAGAGCTCACATGAGTTTGACTTGGGCCGGGAACACAACCCTTGTTTTCAACAGACTCCTCACCATGAATGACAACCCAGGACAAGCTCTTGTCCTGGGTTGATCTTAAAGTGTCAGCCTAATGGTTTGCTAAGCAGCAAAGTAAAAATGGGCCTCAGTCATTATGCAGATTCATGTTAAACTGGTTTCCCACTCCCAAAAAGTTGGAGTAAGAAAATTGCAAAATAAGCATTGTCTCATAAGATTAACAGAGTCAGGAAAATATCCATTATATAAAACTGATGTTGCATAAGACAAGATAAACATTGGGCCATATGTTTCAGTAGCACTTAATGCTAAAATTGCTTCAAAATCTTGTACATAAGCTAAAATTACCTTTGTTGTTAAAGGAGGACAGTAGGATTGTGCTGAACCTAAAAGAACCACTGTAAAGCAAAAATGAATATTTTTAATGGAAATATGGAAAATATCTGGGTAAAGTCAACCATCATGTAAGTGTATTGGAAAAATTATGCAATTTACTATAGAGAAAATAATTATTGCTCAATGCAGTCAAATATTTAATATCATCAGCCCTTCATTATGGAGCCCAGCATAAAACAACATCTGTGTGTGCCTGTGTTTGGTTTCCATCTCACATAACAAAGGGCTTCACGAAATTTGCATCACAGTTTATGAGTCTCTTCTCTTAGAATGAATTTGTCAGTATTAGCTATTAATAGAGTATTAAATATTAAATAACATTAAAATATTATTTAATATTAAATAATAAACATTAACTAAATAAATAATTAAAGACATACCAATTAAACAATTGGTTAACTGTAGTTCCTGGATTTAAATTATGGTTTGCTAACTTTCATACACTTCGGTATGAAGCATATTCAAGGATGCGAGTGAAGTTCATTCTCTTAGTATCTCACGTGAACTTTTAATTTCATCAGAAATAGCCTAAAGTCAAGGTAAAGGACTGAAATTCAGTGAAGAGACCATCACCCGATTTCTTGTAAACATGCATTAGCAGGAATTGTATTTTTACACTTTTGATAGGATTTGACATTAGATATATTGGCTTTTAATATTCTGTATATAATGGAGTTTAGAGAACCTACAGAATGATTCAACAAACTAACTAGTATGGTTGCAATTCAGTTGCCTAGATAAAGGTGTTTGCTGCCATATGAAACACCCCAGAGCATCTGAACTGTCTGCGTGGATCTGGCAGATATGACATAGGATCCACAAGTGACTCCCAGGCATTTCTGGAGAGGAAGGCAGAGGCCAGGCAGGGTAGCCTAGATCTTTCAAAATACTAGACATATGTGTGTGCTGGGAGCTTAGACAGATAATATAAAGTCACCAAATTTTAGAAACCCTAAATGGTGCCTGGTGCCAGAATCTGGATCTCTTTGTGGCCTATGATGCAGGAGGTAAATAACATCAACAGGTCTGGATGTAGTGCTGTCCTGGTTTCGGCAGGGATAGAGTTAATTTCCTTTCTAGTAGCTGGTACAGTGCTGTGTTTTGGATTTGGGATGAGAACAAAGTTGATAACCACCGATGTTTTAGTTGTTGCTAGGTAATGCTTACACTAGTCAAGGACTTTTAGGTTTCCCATGCTCTACTGACTGAGAAGGCTGGAGGTGCACAAGAAGCCGGGAGGGGGCACAGCCAGGACAGCTGTCCCAAACTGTCCAAAGGGATATTCCATACCATATGACGTCACGCTCAGTATATAAACTGGGGAAAGCTGGCTGGGGGGGCC
>NW_008795523.1:1036866-1037595 GCF_000699145.1 Aptenodytes forsteri
GATATTCCATACCATATGACGTCACGCTCAGTATATAAACTGGGGAAAGCTGGCTGGGGGGGCCGCTGCTCGGGGCCTGTCTGGGCATCGGTCAGTGGGTGGTGCGCAATTGCATTGTGCAATTGAGTGAGCGAGCGGCTGTGTGGTGCTCAGTTGCTGACTGAGGTTAAACCACGACAAGTGCAATCAGTGTCCAGAAAGTTTGGAAAGTTATTTGAACTTCCATGATTTAAAAATTTAAATAATGAGGTTGAACCTTCAGGGTATTATGTATTTCAGGTGCCTGGAAATACAAATTTAAAGCACAGATTCATCAGTGTCCAGAAAGTTTGGAAAGTTATTTGAACTTCCATGATTTAAAAATTTAAATAATGAGGTTGAACCTTCAGGGTATTATGTATTTCAGGTGCCTGGAAATACAAATTTAAAGCACAGATTCAAGGTTATCCAGCACTTTGGGAAGATACACAGGTAGCCTGGGAAGAATACAGAGAAAAGGGACTGGGAATGAAGAGCCGTCCACTGTGGGAGAAGGTCAGGTTCAAGACCATCTAAGGAACCTGAAGAGTCCATGGGACCTGATGAGATCCATCCACACATCCTGAGGGAACTGTTAACTGTTATTTAAAGGTCACTTCCAACCCAAGCTATTCTATGATTCTATGATTCTATGAATTTGCTAAGCCACTATCCATTGTATTTGAGAAGTCATGGCAGGGTTGGGGAGAG
>NW_008795523.1:1038712-1054840 GCF_000699145.1 Aptenodytes forsteri
GTGAGACCCCACCTGGAGTACTGCGTTCAGCTCTGGGGTCCCCAACATAAGAAAGACACGGACCTGTTGGAGCGAGTCCAGAGGAGGGCCACAAAGATGATCAGAGGGCTGGAGCACCTCTCCTATGAAGACAGGCTGAGAGAGTTGGGGTTGTTCAGCCTGGAGAAGAGAATGCTCCAGGGAGACGTTATAGCAGCCTTCCAGTACCTGAAGGGGGGCCTCCAAGAAAGCTGGAGAGGGACTTTTTAGAAGGGCATGTAGTGATAGGACAAGGGGTAATGGTTTTAAACTGAAAGAGGGTAGATTTAGATTTGGTATAAGGAAGAAATTCTTCACTATGAGGGTGGTGAGGCACTGGACCAGGTTGCCAGAGAAGCTGTGGATGCCCCATCACTGCAAGTGATCAAAGCCAGGTTGGGTGGGGCTTTGAGCAACCTGGTCTAGTGTAAGGTGTCCCTGCCCATGGCAGGTGGGTTGGAACTAGATGATCTTTTAAGGTCCTTTCCAACTCAAACCATTCTATGATTCTACAAAAATCCTGAGGGAAAAATGTGTTTGTTCTATTTCATGATAGGTTTGGACCAGGAAGGGAATAGAGGAGAGGTCAATTCAGATCCAGTTGAAAATCTAGAAATTTTAAATGTCTGACAGTAATATGTGTTACAAAAAGGAATGGAGAACTGAGTTCAACCAGAATAGAAAACTAGGTGTTAAATAGAGAAAAGACTTGAATTGTTGCTTGCTCAGCCAAAAAAAGTAGCTTAAACCTCTGCCCCAAGCAAATTCACAATCAATTAAACACTGATCATTTCTGTAATTCCAAAAATGTATGGTCAACTTTTCTTTTAAAAATTAAGAAGTGAAAAGTTCATGTCAGTAAGTGAACTGGGATGTAGGATAAAACATGAAATAATATTAAAAAATTCATACATTTGAGAACTGTAAATAGACAGAAAGTATCCAAAATTAAAGCACAATTGGAGATCTGTCAAGACAATTGACCACACAGATTAGGAAGAATAATTTTGTGAATCCTGATATTCTGAAGTCCATTCAACATGTCCAGTATTCGAAAGATATTATTTACTTCTTTCTAGCTTCTTTCACTCTTGCATTGAATACTAGGTCTTACGCCACCAAAAAATCCATTCAGAATCTATGGGAGTCACTACAAAACAAGTCGGTGAGCAACACTGGATGATTTACAGAGTATGGACCAGATAAAAAAAAAATAAAAATCAGAAGAAGCAGCTTTTTTTGGCCTGCTGTAATAGCTGGACCTTATTTCAGGGTAGTCTGTTTTACATGACAATGCACGTAACGGAGGGTTGTATTTATCAGTGAATGTGACCTAACAAATAGTCCAGTGCATAAATAATTGCTTGTTTCCAGAAAGTCAGAGTAAGTCTTGTACATGTGAAGAAATATGAGCATGTTGCTTCTAAAATTTTCTTGTTTTTATTTTATTTCTCTATGGGGACACCTTTGAGCTGTAGTGTTTTCAATATACCAGATGAGTTTACTGCAGGTTCCAAGTAGAGTTGTTTTTATTGCTCTTCTGTCAATATAATAACAGAGAAATTAGAATTAAACTCATGTTTCAAAATTGTGATTGCCTCCTAGACTACTGGGGGTAATACTGAGGACTTGGAAGAACAATGAGGGATGTTGTCAGATGGTGTGTTTGTTTGATGATTGCAAGAAAGTATTTCACATTTCTCAGAAGCAGAAAAAGTTACTGACTGAAAGCTTTTTGCTAAATATTGTTCTTGAGTGGCAAACACAATATTTCCCAGGTATGACTTTTTGGAGAGGGACTTTTTAATTTTATTTTATTTTTTTTTTTAAATCTCAGCACCTATCAGAATTTAAAGTGATACAAGAATGAAATAATTTTTGCCCTGGAAATTTTTTAGCTTTTTTTTTTTCTAACAGCACCTATCAGAATATTTTAGCTTTTTTAAATCCTACTTTTTTTTTTTTTAATACTTGTTTAGTCCATGTGAACTACAGTTTAGCTAGAGAAAAAATGTATTGACAGTTGAACAAGTAACTGCAAAACCATATTGGACATGTTGAAAATTAGCTCAGAAGAAAGATATGGGCTTCAGCTTGCTTTCGTTAGCTGTTGCAAAATTTACCTCTGACTTGACCATATATGTGTCGAAAGATTAAGGATTAAGAACTGTGTTATTATGTTCAAGATTCATTGGGTAGCTTTCACTTTTGTTTATTAAAGAAAAGAAAGGGAAAAAAAAAGGAAAAAAAGAATGAGAGAGATATGTAGAGAGGAAAGAAAACTCAGTCTATTAGATTTAAGTTTCCAGTTTGGTTTGATGGACTCCAGAGGAGGCAGAAGCAGAAAGTCAGGTGTCATATTTTATCCCCTTAGGAATCCTTGCTAATGAGGAAGTCTCTAAGGTAGGTAAGGTATGCTCTCATTCCAGCATATGTCGCTCCCTCCACCAAAATCACTCTAAAGTTTTTGAAAACTTTCAATCACTGGTTTGGAGAGGATCATAATAATGAAGTATTTTGCACAAGCTCAAACTCGCAGTAATGACTAGCTCAAAACTCTGGGCTGTGGACCAAGGTGCTGAGGCCATGGTCCTCTGCCCCTTAGCTTAATGGCAGAGAGAGGGATATTTTTATAAATGCTGATTATATCTAACAATTTGAAAGAGTACTTTTCCACTGTTATCAATACAACAAAGGGGAACTGGGGAATAATGGAAAAAGGTGAGACAGTGCATATCAGAGATGGAAAAGGCACAGAATGTGAATGGTAGCAGACAGAGATGTAGTTAGAATGTTGCTACATTTATTTCTGCTGCAGTAGGTGCTCCATTTGTGGAAGTATGAAGAAGACTGGGGCCTTGTGAAAACATGCTATTAGCTTCTTTTTTCCCTGGATGATTTTCATTTTCCTTGAAACTTCTTGTGCTATGCAACAGAAGCTCATCTGTTTGGTAATGTAACATGACCTTTTCACAAGTTCTCACTAGTGTGTGCTATGTTTTTCAAATTAATATATGAAGAAAGAAAAATATGTCATACAGTCTCCTTGTGTTGAATTTTATAGGCACATAAAAAGAAGTACGGTAAGAGAAATATAGGCTAGCACATACTGGGTGTTAGGTGAATTGCTGGAAGTGTTGTTAGTGCCTACATCAAACTCCCAAGTGAAGTGCCTTATTTTGTCTGTTTGCAGGGGTTATTTCCAGAGAAGCACCTCATGTTCACTGGTAAACTTTAGAAAACATCACATTTGTTTTAAAGCAATTGAATGGCTAATAAGTTAATTCTGTTATATTATATTATCAAGAAAAAATATGGAAGCTGAGTAATTGCTTTTGGTTCTTCTAATGTGATTTGTTGTGTATAATCAATGCTGTCCAATACATTGAACAAAACCAGCAGATTTGACTTAACATTTGTTTCTTGATACTGGATGAACTATGGGGTTTTTTTTTATTTAGTTAGTTTGCATCATCAAAGTTATTAAGATCAGTAGATCTTGTTAAGGAGGTTTAAAATAGGACTTGAAAGGAAAGAAGATGGATATTGGTTCCCTTCTATAAAAAAAGAAGTATGCAAGAAGAAGATTCCAGACATTTTTTAAGTGTAGGATTGTTGGTTTTCTTTTTCTTGCTGTGGTGGTACCTTTTCTGTCTTATGTATTTTCAGTCATTCCATAATTTAATGTCAAGCTTTGAGTCTTTAAATAAAATTGTTATTTCATAACCCTCTCAGTAAATAGTCTTGAGGTTGTGACAATAGTAAAATTATGTCTAGATACACAACATGTTGTAGTTGTGCAGACAGATTTTTTTTTTTTCCCTACAGCTATCTAAAGAGAATTTGGAAGGGGAAAGTGCATATAAATATATCAGTCTAGAAGTGACAAGGACAGCTTTGCAAAACACATTTTAAATCAGTGAAATGTACATTTAACCACTATGAAAATACACACTTCTCATTCCTGAGGTAGACAGACAAGATTTGAGATCCTAACATAAGCTTTAGAAGTCTTAAGAAGAGTTATAGCAACATATTTATGGTCCTGATCCTATTTCCAGTGTAATCAGACAGACTTTTTTGCCGATTATTTAAAAAAGACAGGAACTGAGACCCAAGCTTTCTTGTAAAGTAATTCCTCTCACACATCTCTCAATCTATGTAGTCCTACTGTTAGTGTCTACATATCGATGCCTTTTCCTCATAAAAATTGTAATTTGCCATTTAACTTCTTCCTGTAAAATCATTCCTTTAAGAAATTGAATTTGCTTGTAATGGTTCAGGATCAGGCATAGAGAAGGAAGATTTTGTTACACGGGTTGTAGCAGTTGGAAAAACACCAATGTAAAATATTTGGAGGCTGAGAGGGCACAGCATGTAGTAGGGAGAGGGGCTTGCTGTATTTTACTTCGCAGACCTGTTAACGATGACTTAGGTAGACCTAATTGGTACTCAGGGGGACTCTGCATTTCTTCTCTGGATTGGAACAGAAAGATTGGGCATTCGAATCTGCCTATGTGAGAAGGTCATACATCTGTTTCCTAAAAACCACCAATATATGAAGGAATCCCACTGATTTCTTTAGACTTTACATACTCCTTCCTTAAAGAATACTTGTGCAGCATAATAGAAGACTACATATACATAGATGTGGTTTTAATATGCTATTTGGATGACTGCTTTTGCTTGTCTAAAGAGTATATTATTTTAAAAAATACAAACAAACAAATATGTTAAAATGTTATTACTGTTCTTGGATTTGGTGTGATCCAAATCTTACTAAGTAATCCGTGTCTGTAAATCAGATACGCTAGTCTTTAGCAAAAGCATAAGAGAATACAACTCAATATTTTTCCAAAATGTAAGGACCTTGTTTATATTTAAAAGTGGAAAGGTATCCAACCATGCTCATAATTCACAAATATAAAGATTTATCTATCCCTTTCTTCATGCTTGTTTCCCAACAAAATCATAGGAAGTAAACATATCAACTTTCTGTAAAAACTTAAGCTTCATCTGAAGGTTCCTTACAGGAAAGAGGAAAGATCATGCTGCCTTTTAAACTACTACATTTTTGATCTGGATGGCAATGTTTCAATAATCTTTCAAAATCAAGCAGGCTGGACGGACTTTCAAAGGAGGCACAACTCCCAAAAATGCTTTAAAGTCTGTCATGGGATATGGGTATGTAATATCATGCCATGATGTCTTTTTATATAGGGGTAAACCAGGCAATTTTTAAGATGCTGCAACTTGTTGATGCTGTTTCAAGGTCAGTGCTTTATAGTGCATAACAGATAACTTATATTGTTTTGGGAACCCATCTGGAAGCCAAAGATGGAATCTCACCAGAGTCAACCACAAAATCATAGGAACAGTGGTTGGAAGAGGCCTCTGGGGGTCACTTAGCCTCGTCTCCCACTAGAAGGGGGACTATTGCCAAAACCAGATCTTGCTCTATGTTAGAGTTTCATTCTACTATGATTTAAGCTTCTGAATGTCCTTAGCACATATCTGCAGCCTGATGCAAAGTCAGTCAATGAGTACACTTTTCATACGGCCTTAACCAATTATTGCACCTAATCTAAACATTTCTGTATTATAGTTTTGTTGGTGATGGGAAGAAGAACAAGATCCCATCTATTTGTACATGGTGGTCTTCATGTCCAGAATGTTGTCCAAGAACCAATGTATACCAGAGAGCAATTGGTCTTCTAATTCCTAAGGTCTGTCTTGGAAATGCATCTTTAAGCCTCTTAGAAAAAGCTTTACTAAACAGTGATCTGAGTTTCCTGAGGTGGAGTCGGAAGCTGACATTTATTCCGTTCTGAAAAGGAAAAGAAAAAAAAGACAGCAGAAAAAGGACAGGAAAAGAAAAAGAAACCTCCAAGAGGTACTGGTTGCTTCTTGAAACCTAAACAGATGTGAACTTATATCTATCAAAACCCATCAGTTCTTTCCCTCATGTTTCTGCAATCTGTTTGTAAGGATAAGAAATAATTTAGTGTCACACAACTCCCTCTCAATTGACTGGTTTAAAGGTGATTTCAGTATCTGCTATGTAATCTAAAGAAAGTAAGGTAGGTTACATTTTGCAGAGACCTGAAGGATTATTTCCTAGTTAGATAACACCCAGAGGAATGCATTTTAGCAAAGTTTTCCTCTGAAGTCATTGCTAAATTGATAAATTGGTCATGTTAGATTTACAATGCTGTTAATGTCAGAATTCAGTGTCTTTGATGTTGTGAAACTCCTTACAGCCTTTTCACTGTCTCAATGAATTCCAGCTCAAACTCTTCAGTGCAGAAAGACTAAAATATGCAGACATATTAAAGAGCAACAGAATATTAAGCTGATTAAATGTTTATATATTTACTCAAACTGCATAGCTACATACTATAGGTGTGAAAACAGTAACCTATGTGAAAAAAATCTCAGTTAATCTCTCTATGGTATATGCTTTCACTTAAGAATATAATTGTTATCTATGCATCAACCCTAGTGAAGTTATGAAATTTCATTTCACAAGAGGCCTTGACATTGTATTTCTCACTGTTTGTCCTCGTTGTCAGCACTTTATGTCATTAATAGACAGGCACTTAGGTCCAAAATCCCCTTTTTTAAAAAAAATGAGATATTTTTCATGTTCAATGACCTACTCATATAGTCCATAATACATTTGCAAGTATAAAATCAAGGTAGAGGGGTCTGTTGAGTTTGACTTGGGGAGTGGTGTTAGCAGCTTGAAGCTATTGTGTTTAGATTTTACTTCATCAATGCCTGATTTTAAAGCTCCTAAAAGTTATCATCTGAAATACTGTTGAAGAAGCAGTGACTATTAATTCCTTTTATGTAGAGGAGCAAATTGTGTGGCAAAATTTATTTGATTTCATCTGAAATAGTATCATTATTTTTAGTTAATTTAGGCATGGACTAAATCTGTCATACAGAAACAGTCAGGGGACAGGCTCAAGTTGACCTATAGCAAAGAATAAGCAGATTTACCCAGTAAAGTGTGCCTGAAAATCATCTTATGGCCAGTTTTAGAGAAAGGTGACAGATGAGCCTTGTACAAGACAGTGGAATAAAAGAAATAGGACATGTATTTGGCTATGTGGATTAGTTCAGATGAGATTAGGTTTTGTCAAAGGGAGGACTTCCTCTAAGGAGTCACACAATAAGGAAGCTCTTCTACAGACTAGCAAATAAGACAGTGGCTTGGAATATCCAGAGTGGTTCCTGACATCTACTCTTTGAGCCATGTGCCAGAATAGAAATATGTCATTGCATGGTAAGAGGATCCTTTGGGGATCTGAAATTATCTCCAAGCCAACTTCAGGTTGCTTAGTTTGGCCCCACAGACTATTGGTAGAGTTACAAACAAAAGCAAGAAACAATTCTTTGCTGCATCACCTTTTCAATAATCTCTGAGTATGGGGATATCAGAATTGAAAAATAGCTCAGCACAATCCAGCTATAGTTTTGAGAATACAAGTTGAAGCTTTCTACAGTTCATGCAGCAGCTCCAGTCACCACGGGCTTGGAGAACTTCTAAATATAAACCGTTCCTAAGGATAATGGGTGAAGTCTTGGCTCGCACAAAATCAGTGGCTCCACACACACTGGAGCCAAGATTTAATTCGGTGCCCTTTGAGTGCTCACAGTGATGTTATATGACCATATGGACTCTGAAATAAATCTGTTCCTAATGGAACTGTTTGGCAAAAAAGATGAGATAAGAAAATAAAGTGATAGATCATATTGGTTCAAAAGGCTGTTGTGCTGTCTTTTCCACATTAAGAAAGGGAAAGATAAAAAACTGTGCGTAGGATGAGAACTCTTCCCCCGCACCCAGTTACAAACATAGAATATGTAAGAGAAAAGAAACAGAAGGTGAAAAAGATTAAGTGAGAAATAAGAATACATACATTCTTTTATTTCTGCAAAAACACAGGTTTTTGCAAAAATGGTGTCTCTTACCCAGGATCATCACTTTCTGGATGTAGTGGAGCTATGTATGAATTTATTTTTAGCCATTTATTCTTTTCTTCATTATCTTTTAGCTTTCAGATCTTTCTAGCCCCCAACTGGGAACTAATATTCCCACTTCCACAATGAAGCAAGCAAATGAAAAAACACACACCCCAAATAAAAAAAAAAAAAAAAAAAAACAAACCAAAAAAAAAAAAGAAAAATGAAAATGAAGACAAGCTGAAGAAGTAACAGTGTTTTGCTCTTAGGCTCTCTAATTTGGTAGTCATCAAAACTGCCTGAGAATACACTTGCTTCTGTGATGTGCAATCTCAGCATCCACTTCCAGTCATTCCACTGTTTCAAAGTAAGAATAAGTTACTTGGTTTCCTGGCAGCACTGATCACTTCACACCTGCAAACTTTAAAATAGTCTGATCCTGGCCTGAGTCTGCAGAGAGGCTGAAATAATATCTCCAAGAGATATGAACTGCCCTTGCCACCTGCCTCAGGACTCAGTGGATGGTGTAATTGTGCAGCTGATTAATTAGGCTTTTTCCCCCAGGTTTCAAAAATAATTCAGTAAATATTATGCTGAGAAAGATAATTCTGATCTGTCTCATCTGGGAACATATGAAAAAAATTCACCCTCAAATCTAATTACTATAACTGATCAGGCTACCTGAATGCTTGCAACTGCAAGCAGTAATTTTGACTGCATTTCAGAGGAAGAGAAAACAAGCCAAAACAAAACAAGATTAGTAGTAGTACCAAAAATTAGTGTTTCTGGAAACTGAAGGAACTTGTGGTGCTAAATGCGCTACTGCTGGCTGCACAACTTGATTTTGTTTTGCCACAGTGTAGACAGGGCACCCAGGCACCATCGTACTGCAAATATTGGGAGGACAATGAACTTTATCCAGATTCAGGATTATCTCATTACTGAAAGCAGTTTGCTTTATGTTAGGCATACCATTGATCTATTGAGCCACTCGCAGGGAGACAGCAGTAAGACACAGGTTGACATCTGTATTCCCCTGAGGGTAGCAAGAAAAAGGTCTCCTGGGAGAATTTACAATATGTTAAAAGACCCAGGTTCATAATCTGAGCATGAATAACTTGCATTAAAGGCTGAACAAGCAATAAAAATGGGGAATTTCAAAGGAAGCTGGGGGGAAAGAGACCGTTCAAAGAGGCTCTGCTTCCATTGTAAAAACAGCTATGGAATATTAGAGGAATAGCAGGTAATCTCAAGAAAGCACATGCTTAAAAGTGAAAGCTATTTGGTGATTGTCCTAAACAATAACAGTATGAGAAGAAAGCTTATCTATGTGCTGGAAAATATGCTTTCAAGGAAGTGGTTCCTGGAACTGAGTCAAAATTGGAGAATAGTTTCAGCCACAGTTAAAAATCCCACACCAAAACCACAGCAAAAACAAACAAGCAAGCCTCCATCCACAAATAACTATAATATTTCAGACTTCAGTTTGTTTGTGCACACATAGTAGTAACACATTTTTCTCACACATCTTAAATCTCAGTTTGACATTCATGTAACTGTTCATATGATTGAATCTATATTGTATTTATTTTGGGATTTTTTGAGCAGCTAGACCTAATGATGTGTGTTTATGATGGTCATCTCAACAAGCATTGTTCTTTTTAAGTCTTACACTTATATGAATAGTGGTAAATTTTCTAGTACTTAAAAATCTAAATGAGCCTAATATTCTTAGTACTTTTATTTTTTTTTAATAACTAAACCATTAAGAAATTATAGTGCATTGTGGTAGCAAATATAAGTGTATTGTTTTATTAGCCTTTTATTATCCTTTGTTTTAGTATAAATTATCATTTAAAATTGCTTCATTCACACAGTTTGGAATCTGACTTACTGTATATATTTATTCATAAGAATTATATTTGTGAATGAAAATATAGTTTGGGGGTTTTAATTTGAGAAATGGGAGAGTCAAATCTTTCCATATAATTAATATCATTCCATCTGGAACAGTAAGTTGGGTTTTCTTCAGCTGCAACAAAGCAGGGGAAGGGAAGGGAAGGGAAGGGAAGAAGGGAATGTTTGAGCGTTTTCGTGGCCCTCCTCTGGACCCACTCCAACAGGTCTGTGTCTTTCTTATGCTGAGGGCTCCAGAGTTGCGCACAGTACTCCAGGTGGGGTCCCTCTGGATGACATCCCATCCCTCTGGCGTGTCAACCGCACCACCGTATTAACGATGTCTTTTTAAAAATTTAACGAGCATTACTGGAAAAGGGAGTACAAACCCTCATAACTATCTTTTTCTGTTTTTATTGACATCATTTAACATTCCTGCTTAAAATATTATTAATGTTATTTCTAACATTTTTATATTGAAGTTCTGAGTTACAACAAACAGTATTTAACAGGCTTCATACAGTTAACAAAGCATCTCAGAATAGTTTTCTATTTGTTAGAAATGACTGCATCGCTCACTTCAAGTATAAATTTGTTCCTTTCTGTTAAATTACTGCTTTGAAAATTAGATTGGCTTAGTTGTGTTTCTACACAAGAACGATCTGCCTTTCATAAGAAAAATATATATGTTGTGATGGCTGTTTCCATATAAGCTAGCAATAAACAACATATATCCTCTTGGAACAACCCTAACCAGTAGCTATAAGGTACAATTCAGGCCTGTATAAAACCCTACATTTAGATGACAGCGATAAAGGAGAAAATTAAATTTCAACAGACATTTTATAAAGTATCTGCCTAAGACTGCTACAAGTCTGAGAATAAAAGGCACTTCCAATCAAAAAGAGGTAAAAATCAGAACCTGTGGGAGCTTGCAGACAGCTGTAACTTGATCTCATCACACACCAGCAGTTGTTAGAACTTCCCTGAGACATGAGGAAATCCCTTGAAGATCCTTTTTGTAAATACCTCTGTCACATGGAGATAAAAAATGCAGCATGAATCCCACATCTTTGCCATTAATACATTACTAAAAATCTTCTCTTTACAGAAAAGATTGCAGTTTGCCAATTTCATAGCCTTTCTGACTGCATGCTTGGGAAAGAAAATAAATTAAGAAGAGATTCAAGTATTCCTAAGAAAACCTCACCTGACAAAGATTTTACATGCCAATAAGAATATTAATATTTTATGTTCAGCAATTTGCCATATTTAATAACCCATTCTTCAAAGAGCCTTAAGAGTGTTACTACTTAAACAAGAAGGAAAAGAAAATCAAGATAAAGTATTAGTGAAGCTTAACTTTACCTTCTCTAGGGAGTTAATTGAAATTCTTAAAATTAGAAGTCATCCTTATTCTTCAGTATTCTCCATTTCTCACTGAAGGGTGTCCTGGACAATCTCTTGGTCACTTGGAAAAATTAAGAACATTTCTGCTTTCTATGAGAAAGAAGACTGTAAGGCATGCCAGCCAAACTAGCCACTGAAAAACAGGCTTCTACAATGTCTTTTTGTGGGCTTAATCTCACTTTTAGATAACATCAAGATGCTATTCCTATTGCATTAATGTTATACCCTTGCTAATATCAAATGAGGTTAGCTAAGTAATTCAACAATCCTGCATGAGCTCAAGGGATTAATAAGGTGCCATGATTTATTTTGAAGTGTTGCCAAATTGTCATCTGCTCCATCTTTTTTTGTGTTGTTCTGATTACATTAATAACAACACACCAGTTTGAGTCTAATCTCCAAAATCCTGAACTTTACAAAACAAACAGTTTGCTGATCCATCAGCATTTATTAATCACACCAAATACTCTGAGGCCAAATACCATGATTACAGTGTGTGGTGCTTACACCATAAAGGCAGAGAATTGATTTGTGTAACCCTTCAAAGAACAAGAGGCTCTTTTGAAAGAGCACCTATACCTGGAAGCACGGGTTTGGAAATAGCAGGTTTTTAAAATAATCTAAAATGTCTTATACTAGAAAGACACAAACCAGACCAAATAAGATCTCAAATAATTACAAATTTGTGTGAATTTATCCTCCTCTGTTATAGCATTATCAGTATATGATAATTACCCAAAAGTTTTAAATTTATCATGGTGCTCCTTTGAAAAAAAAGAAGTAAAGGAAAGCTATTAGAGAAAGGGCTTTGGAATGGAAAAGAATTGGAAGAATAGGAGATTTACTATCTGTCTGTCTATCTATCTACTTACCTGTCTAATCTGCAGTGCATTATCCTTCTGTCTACTTATATTTTTTTTCAAGACCTGTTGAAATCAACAGAGAATTTAGGTCTTCATCTACTCAAAGTATAAATAGCAAACTATGAAAATGCTATGAGCTGTAATGTAACTATTAGTTGAAGGCCCATCCAATTTGGAAGAGTGTTTCTGGGCACTGTCTTTATGAAACATTCTTCCTCATAAAGTCAGACTTTAATGGCTCCAGGCTCAAGGCAGTAGGAAATAAGATTCTGTCTGGTGCCAACCTTAGAAAAGCTTCAGGTTTTTCTAATAAAGCATATACAGTTTCAGTCATGACTTATGAGATTAATATTTTAAGCTTGAATAGATCAGAGAACAGGAAAAAAAGAAATATGCGTATTTATTAAGGACACAGTTTTGTATCTGTTTGGAAATGGTCCTCTAACTAAGATTTCTTTTTTTAAAGAAGACCCTTTTGCAAGTCTTTGCTATCATTAGAACAGGTCACAACATAAAAGTTGGTTATTTAAGTTCTTATTCAACAGATTTTGCTTAAGCAGAGACTTAGTTTTACATGCACACTGCAAAAGATGGTGTTTGATGGAGTGGGACCCGAGGCAGAGGAAGCAAATTTCCAGATATCACAGAACTGATTGGTAGTAGAAATAAAGACAGAAATATAAGTCTTATATTTTACCCTGATCATGCTACTCCACTGTCTTGGAGAATGCTGGTAATATGTAAGGTATAAACACAAATAACTTTGCTAAGAAAAATATTGTAATGATTGCAACAGACATGTAACACTCTTTATATCTTTTCCAACTACATAAAATGAAATGTTAATGTAAAGTAACATACAAGTATGTAAATAGTTGATAAAGACACATTGCACAAATAAAATAAACTGAAAAATATAATCAGAAATGTGATGTTCATCTAATAGAATGGGAAACAAAGGATAATACACTACAGCTCAAAATTTAAATTAAAAACATGCCCCCCCATTTAATTGTTCTAATATTTTTTAAAAAGAAGATATTATTAACATTTTACCGCTGCAGGTATAATGTATATAGACTTGTGAGAAGGCAATTCTGTGTTGTTGGTTTTTTTAAAATGTTGACTGATATTTAAAATGTGTTATCCTAAATGAGTTTGTAAATAACTCATTTATGTCTCTGCCTTTGCTTGCAAAGAGCTCTCCTGAGGCCTCTCCATGAACTGTGTCTTTCCTTGGTTTATTCTGTGTTTGTTCCCTGGTTTTGTTAGGTGCTGACAATTCATTAACTTCTGATCACTCATCAGACATCCTTACTAATGAAGACCAGAACCTTTATGGGCAGTTCACCTCCTGCAGTTCTGAAACATGCTTTCTACTATTAACTGAATGGTTTAATTAAGTGAGAAGGCAATAGCTTTGATTTACCTTTAGATACTGATGAACAGAACTGCCTTACAAGAACTTTTGGGAGAAGCTTTCCTGCAGTTTCATAGATATTCTTGTTTTTCTAATAATGACAAACTCATTTAATTAAAAGAGATAGCTGGGTTATAATTGCATTAACAGGTATTTAATTGTTACTCTGCTTATACTGTAGTTTCTTGAACGCTTATACACCTTCCTAATTAAAATTTATGCAGGCAGCGATAAACATGAAGTATCGGTTAGTTATTCAGCTTGTTAGTATAACTCTTGTAATAATGTCGTATTTGAAAATGAAAATACAATCTGTTTATAACACATGTGGAAGAGTACATCAGACTCCCAGTTGGTATTGTTCAATAAGGGACTTTGAAACACTGCCTTTCTGGTACAAATACAGAAATCATTCCAAGTAATGTGGAATAGAAAGTTATTTAACAGCATAGGGTCAAATTGGTATTGAGCTAATAATAACCAGAATTCATTGTCATAAAATGATATTTTGTATAGGCACAGAAAAATTTTTCTGCCTATCTACTTCTTGTGTTGAAAATAACAGTTCTGTAATGTAGCTATGTTTAATAAAAAGAGTGATAAACACTCAGGGCTGAAGTTCTGACAGCATTATGCCAGACTCTGGAAGTAGTTATGGAAGTGTGCAAAATAAGCATTTCATAATTTCTTTATTATATATTCAAAATTTATATGTAGACTTCTAAAAATACAAAAATAATATGGGACCAGTATCTAAACTAGCCATGGGCTAGGTATGAAAGGATAAATTAAAGCAGATCATTTTAAAAACATGGAGATTAAAATATTTAATTAAGTTCTTGTCTGCAGCAAGAGCTTCAAAAGAAAGCACTGAAAAATTAAGAGCAAAAAACCCATGAAGAATGGTTTAATACGCTAAACATTGAGAAAAATCTCCATTCCACCAGCACTTGCTGAAACAAACCCTTTTCTCCTTTCCTCCATTCTGGGATTGGCCTTAACCACTCCTGCCATACCAATGTAAACCAGGAACCTTTTCTTACTTGTGTCCTTCAACATTTTCCTGAGAGGCAATTTAAAAATCGTGCATCCTTTATGCTGCTAGATTTTCATATTCTGAGGTTTCAAAGTATTTTTGACTGGCTCTGTACATAATTTCATTCTCTTTATCACCTAGAATAAATTTCTTGTGTGTCTTATGGTGCCTATAACACTTTGCTTATTCACCAGTAAGAGGCCAAACACTTTTGCTGTTGTTGAATGGTCTTTGCTGGCATTCTGAATAAATGGCCTTCCTTTCTTGCCCCTCTGTTTCCTCTTCCCCAGGAATGCAGTACTACATTGCAGCCAAATTTTGACAATTTCAAGCTATAAAAGTCCACTTTTGCTTTTTCATCTTTTGTCCAAGGCTAAATCCGTATTAGTATGGATGCATTCTCCCTGGAGTCACTTTACTGCTTCTGCAAAATGAATATTAAAATTTAACTTGTAATATTTCTTCATCAGCCTATGAATAACGTTACTCTTTGTTTCCGTTGTCCCTTTCCCATTAACAGAAAAAAAAAGCTTTTCCCAGATACCCCTTTACCTTTCCATGGACATACTATGTGAAAAATTTCATTTCTTTTTTTAATTAACACTCTTCAGCTGATACATTTTTTAATAAGACCTGTTTAATGTAAAGTCTTCTAGGGAGATATTAGACTCCAGACTTTTTCCTAACTGAGTGCTTTAGCTTCCAGGTAACAAAGGACAGATAGCATTCCTTTTTTTTTTTTTTTTAAATTTAGTTTAGATGGCCAGAGCACAGACATCTGTAGTTAAACTAGTTACCCCAAAATATCCTTATAGTCGATGGAGAGATATTGGCACTTCTGGTGTGCAACATGTCTCATGGTAATGAGTATGTCTAAAACAGAGCAAATGAATCATGCCCTGAAAATGCTTATTTATGAAATTATATCCACTGTCATCATCTGCACTCTCTTTCCCTCTTTATCTTCCCACCACCATGAGGCTAACCTATGACGCATCCTTCTGGTCTCATTCTCTCTAACCTAATTTATATTGACTGTTTGTTTGAAATATACAGTGAACACATAGATCTACCTTACTAGACAATCTGCAGCCTCATCTGTAGCCCATAACCTGAAAATTAGGGTATCAGTTACTAGACACTGTGAAAAAATGTTTGCAAGACTGTTGTGGTTTAACCCAGCAGGCAGCTAAACACTACCCAACCCCGGCAGTGGGATGGGGGAGAGAATTGGAAAAAAAAAGGAAAATTCATGAGTTGAGATAAAAACAGTTTAATAGGACAGAAAAGGAAGGGAATAATAATAATAATAATAATAGAATATACAAAATAAGTTATGCACAATGCAATTGCTCACCGCCCACCGACCGATGCCCAGCCAGTTCCGAAGCAGCGGTCACCCTCCCCCGGCCAACTCCCCCCATTTTATATACTGAGCATGACGTCACATGGTATGGAATGTCCCTTTGGCCAGTTTGGGTCAGCTGTCCTGGCTGTGCCCCCTCCCAGCTTCT
>NW_008795523.1:1057509-1058501 GCF_000699145.1 Aptenodytes forsteri
TGACCTCTTCAGCATGTGCTGCCTTCTCCTCTGGTGATATTCCAAAATCTTTGCCCTCTGGCCAATCCATGATCACTTCCAGGATTCCTGGGCGACTGGGGTTTCCTATTCGAGCCCGTTGTATGATCAGTGTGACCCACTTACTCCATGTAGCATCAGTTGCATGATGTGTACAGGGGACCCTCCCTCTGAACATCCAGCCTAGCACCGGCAGTCGGGGTGCCAGTAGGAGCTGTGCTTCAGTGCCGATCACTTCTGAAGCAGCTCGCACCCCTTCATATGCTGCTAATATCTCTTCTTCAGTTGGAGTATAGCGGGCCTCGGATCCTCTGTATCCCCGACTCCAAAACCCTAGGGGTCGACCTCGAGTCTCCCCTGGTGCTTTCTGCCAGAGGCTCCAGGTAGGGCCATTCTCCCCGGCTGCGGCGTAGAGCACATTTTTTACCTCTTGCCCTGCCCGGACTGGCCCCAGGGCTACTGTATGAACTATCTCCTCTTTAATTTGTTCAAAAGCTTGTCGTTGCTCAGGGCCCCATTTGAAATCGTTCTTCTTCCAGGTCACCTGATGGAGAGGGTTTTCGATCAGACTGTAATTTGGAATATGCATTCTCCAAAAACCCACAACACCTAAGAAAGCTTGTGTTTCCTTTTTGCTAGTTGGTGGAGACATGGCTGTTATTTTGTTGATCACATCCATTGGGATCTGATGACATCCATCTTGCCATTTGATTCCTAAAAACTGGATCTTCTGTGCAGGTCCCTTGACCGGCCTTTAGAAGGCCTTACCGGCTTTCAACAGGATTTGGACTATTTTCTTCCCTTTCTCAAAAACCTTCTGCTGTGTTGCCCCATATGATGATGCCATCAAAGTACTGCAGATGTTTCGGAGCCTCACCCTGTTCCAATGCAGTCTGGATCAGTCCATGGCAAATGGTAGGGCTGTGTTTCCACCCCTGGGGCAGTCGGTTCCAGGTGTACTGGACGCCCCTCCA
>NW_008795523.1:1061355-1064177 GCF_000699145.1 Aptenodytes forsteri
CCCTCCCAGCTTCTCGCTGTGGCGGGGCATGAAAAACTGAAAAGTCCTTGACTAGTGTAAGCACTGCTTAGCAACAACTAAACCATCGGTGTGTTATCAACATTGTTCTCGTCCTAAATCGAAAACACAGCACTGTACCAGCTACTAGGAAGAAAATTAACTCTATTCCAGCCAAAACCAGGACAAATACATGTGACTGAGGATAGAAATAATTCTGTGTCTCTCACTCCCTTGGGAAGTACTAGCTACTTATATAAAACCTGAGTGGTGATGCCATCAACAGCCCTGTATTAATGACGATAGTGAATAGAGCTGTACTTTGCAAGGCAGCACGGTCTTCTCAGCATGTAAGTGCCCTAACCACTACTGCTCAAATCTAACAAGGGGTCACCAATAATTGCTGCCACTGACTTCAGAAGGAATTTGGAAAATGTACTTAAACTGCATACAGAATCAGGTGGCATACGTTGAAAATGTTTGGTGAACTGTTGCCCCTTCACACAGATATGCCAAGGAGATGGTAGATTCACAGACAAGCAGGATTCCAAGCTCCTCAGAACTTTCAAGAGTCAGATGTTTACAGGTGTTCACAGAAGTACAGTTTTAGTACATGAGGATTTTTTTTATGTTGAAATAAGTTGTTCTGTAGAATTCCTCTTTAATAAGGGACTTTTTAAGCCTCCTCCTCCAGCCCAAATGCAGAAATCATTCCAAGCAATGTGGAGTGAAAGGTATTTTGACAATACAGGATCAACTAGTGTTTAACTAATAATAACCAGCTATGTGGTATTCCTGGCATGATGTGTTAAAGACCTCATTTTGTTTGTTTTTTTTTTTTTCCCTCTGGTCATGAAGTCTGCTCATACATCTAATTTTCAACTGTAAAATGAAAACTTATCATAGATGTGTGATCTAATTACAGAATTTGCCATTAAAGATTTTGAGACTATAAGGACTATGGAAATAGAAAGTCTGTAAGTACTTTAGATCTGTAGATAAATAAAGAAAACCTACACAATTTGATCTGTTATGAAATTCAACCATTATGTTATATCTGGAAATTTGATGAAAAGTGTACTCCTCTTTTACTCCCTCTAGTAGTTTTATGACTGAGTCTGAATAAAAATAGCTGAATATACAGTTGCTCTGAGGTCAAGAGAGTACAGGGATAATAGTTCATATAAATTATATGGATTACACTACTACATTCCAAGGATCAGCGCATCTTCGGAAATTCTCATTGCTTAACTTTTGCACTTTCACTGCAGGTATTGCATTGACACTGATATATAGGACTTTGGTTAGAGCTTATCTCCCTTAATTTGATCATTCTGATAACTTCTATTTCATTTTGACAGCTCTGATACAATACAAGGCTAGTGAACCTGATCTTCATTATTTCTTCTCCCATTTTCCTTTGTGCTCCTTTTTAAACTCCAGAGAGCTGATCGTTCCATTCATTTCAAGGCACCACATAGTAAAAAGAGCAGGCAACATCACACACAGCACAGTAAACTGCATCAAATATGCAATCCTAATGTTCTGAAAACAGCTACTCATTTATTTTGTAGAAAACTATGTAAGCCCTGAGTCAACATTTATTCTGTTTAAATCTTTGAATGACAGGTAAGAGAAAGGTGTCACATTTTATGGTGAGTGATATGTCCTGATACTACTTGCCTTTAATATACTGTACAGCCATTTAATTCAATGGGATTGCTGTGAACAAGGAGGATGGTGGGGAGGGTTCAGCCTTTTTTTGTCCTTGGTATATAAATATGTGAAAGCAGTATATATATACATTGTAAGAAAGTTAGGTACTTTGATACTGGTAATAAACACATATTTAGAACTTACACTCCATTAGTGACCAGCCAATTTAAAGGCCCTGATTACTGTTCTCTTTTCCCTTCCCCCTTTTTTTTTTTTTTCCTTTTTTTATTTCTCTCCGGATGGTGAGGAGGGAAGAATAATCAAATATTTTATTAAAACCATAACATATTGTTGTTTCTGATTCTCAGTTTTACATAGCAAATATTTCAAAAATCCCTGCAAAAAGATGTGAGTTACATACTCAAGTTACATGACTGCTAAAACATTTGATATATATAAAGCAGAGAAATGAGCCTTTCTTTGAAAGACAGCTATCTGAAAAGTGCCACTCAGCATTGACATACTGTATATGCAACATCATCCTTCCTAAAACATTAACTTGAAAGGAAAGCTTAATGTTGCACATTAAAAAAGAACAGAGAATCTGTGTTAGACATTTTCCTTCTAGCATTGAATAAAAAAAAAAAAAGAAAAAACCCCACTATGCTGACTTTCTTAAACAGTTTTAATATGATCCAAAGGCATTGCTCAGGCACATTTAAATCTCTTGACAATAATAGCTGTGATTCTTCAACTATATCAATAGGTAATCACTTTTTATGTTTATCCTCCATTTATACCATAGCTTAACACAGTTCCAGAAGGATGAGATGTTAATAGTAAGAGTATAAATTACATGACTGAGAAGAAAGTTTCAAGGACAATCAATTTTCATGGTTTGAAGCAACATTTTTTGACTAGTTAGCTCTATGACTGAATAACTCTCTTTATTTTGTAGCGGTGAATGGCTAGATGAGTACGGTGGATTTTAGGCTATATTTTCCTCCAAAGGATATATGTTTGGGCCTTTTTGAACACTAGTTCCTACGCTGGACTGTGGTTACAAAGTTAAATACTTAATACTCTTTGAGGTGAAAAATCCTAATTAGATTAAGTCAGCACAATTGCCACTGATGCCAGTGAAGCCAATATATAATTTCTTTAATGTA
>NW_008795523.1:1067671-1068915 GCF_000699145.1 Aptenodytes forsteri
AAAAAAAAAAAAAGAAAAAACCCCACTATGCTGACTTTCTTAAACAGTTTTAATATGATCCAAAGGCATTGCTCAGGCACATTTAAATCTCTTGACAATAATAGCTGTGATTCTTCAACTATATCAATAGGTAATCACTTTTTATGTTTATCCTCCATTTATACCATAGCTTAACACAGTTCCAGAAGGATGAGATGTTAATAGTAAGAGTATAAATTACATGACTGAGAAGAAAGTTTCAAGGAAAATCAATTTTCATGGTTTGAAGCAACATTTTTTGACTAGTTAGCTCTATGACTGAATAACTCTCTTTATTTTGTAGCGGTGAATGGCTAGATGAGTACGGTGGATTTTAGGCTATATTTTCCTCCAAAGGATATATGTTTGGGCCTTTTTGAACACTAGTTCCTACGCTGGACTGTGGTTACAAAGTTAAATACTTAATACTCTTTGAGGTGAAAAATCCTAATTAGATTAAGTCAGCACAATTGCCACTGATGCCAGTGAAGCCAATATATAATTTCTTTAATGTATTTCTTTATAAAATAATTTAGTTTATGACTATTATGTTATGTTATTACATTTATGAATTAAATTAACTGATGTTGATGCAATCCAACTTTCATAGCATAGAATAATATAAGTCCTAATTTGTGTTTTTCTTGGGATCCCATATTAAAATATTTTACTAGATTGTGATGTTGTAATTAAATTTATTTCTACATCTCTCCTAATTGACCAAAAAATGACAAGAATATCATATATGATTCATTTACGTGCATTTAAAATATTATTAAGAATGACAGGCTTTTTAGCATTAAGGTAAAGTTAAAAAAATAGTTGAGACATCCTGTAAACTACAATGACTGGACTTTGCTGGGCACTCTTCCCTGTATCTTCTCTACTTTCGGTAGCCACAGCTGAATTCATATTTGAGGGGTCAAGCGATCTTGTTTGAACTACAAGTGTCCATGCAACAGACACACACAACAGCCAGATTGTGTCAGTTGCATTTAAATATTTTTTCGCATCTTGGCAAAAATGACAGCCAATCCATGATAAGACACGTGGCACCTATATGTGTCCCCATGTCCACTACATTGTCCCGTGTCCACTTCTCTAGCATCATAGAATAGAATCATAGAATCATAGAATCATTGAGGTTGGAAAAGACCTCTAAGATCATCGAGTCCAACCGTCAATCCAACACCACCATGCCCACTAAACCATGGTCCTAAGCACCT
>NW_008795523.1:1071098-1091729 GCF_000699145.1 Aptenodytes forsteri
CAATCGAAACACTCCCTAACATACAGGGCCACCCCACCGCCTCTCCTTCCTCACCTGTCCCTTCTGAAGAGTCTATAGCCATCCATTGCAGCACTCCAGTCATGAGAGTCACCCCACCATGTTTCTGTGATGGCGACTAAGTCATATCTCTCCCGCTGCACAATGGCTTCCAGCTCCTCCTGCTTGCCGCCCATGCTGCGTGCATTGGTGTATATGCATTTGAGCTGGGCTATTGATTTCACCCCCGGCATCGGCACGCCACCCCTCGGCTCATTTCTAGTGAGCCTGGTTTTATCCCCTTCCCCCTTCGAACCTAGTTTAAAGCCCTCTCAATGAGCCCTGCCAATTCATGAGCCATGATCCTTTTCCCCCTGTGAGACAGCTGAACTCCGTCTGTCACCAGCAGGCCCAATTGCTGCCCCCACCTGGCCTGTGTTTCATGCACTCTGTGACACCTCATCAGGCCACCATTTCCTTGGACACTCAGACATTTGTGCCATCCTTATCCACACCCTGGCCAGTTCTGTGGACTGGCTTGTCTAAACTGTATTTCAGGGGCAGGCTCCTGTGTCAGGTACGCCTCAGGGAATTCACTGAGCTGCATGACCAGAGACACTTGCTGACAACGCAGATAAGAAATATAATAAAGAGGGGGAAGTTTGGCTCAGACCATCCATTCTGCACAGGCTGAGGCTAAGTACTGGTGATGTGGAGAGCCCACAAAATCCTGAGACTGTATTTAGGCTTTGCTGCCATACACTAACATACACATCCTTGCTGGACAGTTGCCTGTTCATTCACACAAATGACCCTGTTCTGCCAGTGCTGGAAGAAGACGATCTCAGCGTGCTGCTTCAATCACAATGTCCTTGAGATAGCTTTCCAAGATTGTCATGGGACAATGCGGATACTGAAGACCTGTTTGCAGTCTTACAAATTATTTTACACAGCTTTTACAAAGCCAGAAGTGTTCCATTCAGACCAAGGATAAACAAGAAGCAGGAGGGAGGGATGTATCTTGTGGGCGTTGTTTTAGGAGCGCAATATTCCTAAGAAATGACTGTGCATGTGCCTGCACTCTTTCTGCCATGAGCACAGAACAGAAATGACCAGGCATGCTCTGCTCAGGCAGCAAGGGCCCTGGCAATGACACAGCCAGTTTCTATTGCAATACTTATATGTTTGTGTATTTGGTGACTTGTGCCATGTCAGTACAAAGTAAGAATCACAGAAAAGAAAAGTAGGTCTGGAAAGACCTCTATAGGCAGATCAATTTTATCTCTGTCACTCTTCATGGATGCTTCTAAAGAATCTAAAGATGGTGACTCCACAACCTCCTGAGATAATCCATTTCATCTTGTCACTACCCTTACCTTCATAAACACTTGCTAGTCTGAATCTTCCTTTCTGCAGTTTCACCCAGCTATTTTTTACCTTGCATTTGTGCCTAATAAATCTAATCATGCTTTTTCTTCATCCTGTCATTCTGAATTCTAATCTCATACTTCAGCCTGCCTGACATGCCTCTCATCATGTTGTCTGAATATTTAAGAGATATACTTTTTATTGCATTATCCAGGTTATTAGAGTAGATAAATAGATTATTGAACACTAAACATCTCTTGTAAATATGGCTTGAATGAACTGTGCCTGGAGCTCAGTAGGAAGAGGGCGTATTGGGAAGCTCAGTGTGTGAGATCACACATGGAGGAGAAAAACAATCAGAAGAGTCATGCCCTTCTGGTCCTCTCTTTGTATTTGCCAAACATGGAGTTCTTACCTCATTTATCACTTGATCAGTGCATACATGTGCAAAGTATGCATTCCCTAGCTCAAGTATGGCCCTACCCATATACCACCCACATACATGCATTGTATGTACTGTTTAGATTAATTATCATAGTTGTGTGAGTGTAGACAAAAGCATGCTGGAGGAAAAATGGGGGGATCTTAGGATCTGGCAGACCAGTTCCCAGCGTCAAATTACAGTCTTAGTTTACTGACTTGTCAATGGCCTTGGACTCAGAAGTTCTTCACCGGTGCCTTAGACATAGATGCTTGAATTTCCAACTTCTACTGTAGAGATGAGGTCTACACTGTTCAAAAAGAGTCATGATTTACCTGGGTACTGGTAGACACTTCCCTCCCACAGATCTCATTCACTGTAAAATGGTTAAATGTGATGTGACGCCCAGGAAAGCCAAATTAGAACCCAAGTCTGCAATTTTGTAGGCTTGCATTTATTAAACTTCTTGTATGGGTCACATCCTAGGCTATGGCTTTGTATTGCTGTTTAGAAATTTTGACAGAACAAAGGCTTTGCACTGAAGCATATTCTCTCTGAATACTCATGGCATGTCTTTAGCTCTTCATATAGCTTTTTTCTGGAATCCAGTTATATTGTGCGAAGACCTACCCCAGAAGAATTTTACCTCTTGCTGCCAGTAGATTTTTCTAATGAGACAGTGGCCTCAGCACAGCATGTGGCAGGTTGGTGTTAAAGTGCAAGGATGAAGATACAAGGTCTACTGAAATATTGTTTGAAGTCTATGGGTCAGCCAAGTCAGGGCCAACCCTACAACTTCCATCCCGTCTGTAGGAGTGGACTCAATCTCAATTCCTTGAACCCTTCATAGCAGGGGAGCCAACGAGTACATCCCAAAGTTTTGAACATGTATATGCAGCCTCGTAGAAAGTGAAGCTAACTGGGAAGTCAGGATTTTAATGCAGTCTTGATATGAAGTTAACATGACTCATGCATATCAGACACATTACATATGTAAAATAATAATTATCTTCTTTAAACTGGCATATACTAAAATAAGAACTGTCATTGTTCCAACATATACTATGGAGATAGTTTCTACTAAGAATGATCTAGAAGTATTTTAAAAAACATGTTTGATAAAATTTTATTTTAATCATCCATTTTGGTAGTTTATATAATGCATGTTTCCTTCATACTGAGTTGAGACACAAACTGCCCTTTTCATTTTTTTTTTTTTTTTTTTTTGTACATAAAGTATGGCTCATTTTCAGTATTATAGTGGTAAGGATTTTCTTTTTTTTTTTTTTTTCCCTCTTCCCCTGCCCCCCAAACTTTAGTTTTCACCAGAAGGAAAGTCAGAAAACACCCCTATAGTTAAATTAACTGGCTGACATAACTTTGAGAAAAGAAAAACAAAACAAGACAAAACAAGAATCCCACCCTACAAAAAACAATTTTAGAGTGCCTTATTATGAATTCCTTACCCTTCCAGAACATTTTAAAGTATTTTCAATTTACAGGTTCATTGATGGCAGATTACTTCATTAATTATATTTTTTCCACTCCTTTATATTTTTTTAAAAATGACCCTGCTGTGAATGGCATTGGGAAACAAAGTGATATATCATCATCCTTGGAATTTTGGAAGATTAGCACTGTTTACAGAAGATAAAATCAATATTCTTTTTAATCATCCTGTGCTTGAACTGGCATTTTATACATCTTTTCAGTTGCTGAATAACAAAGTCTTAAGCTGTGAGAACACACTCATTCTAACAGTGAGTGTATCTGTACAGTGTATAATGCCTCTGAGAAATAGCTAAGGTAGTGTTATGACATGTTTCTGAATACAGTATAATTTCCTCACATTACAAAAATATTGAGACACATGCTTTCATTGTGTGGAAAGTACAGATTAGGTATGTAAGAAGAGATAAGATGAACTTTGGGGTCACCTTTTGAAAAGAAACTTTATGTGATTGAATATCTGCCACAGAGTCAGAGTTACAGTATTTGGCATCCTACATGGAAGGGACAGCCAACATTCTCCTTAGTGCTGCTGCTGCCAAAAGATGCTTCCATTAAATTACAATAGTGAGGATAAAAACTGAAGTCAGGATATTTTCAGAACTGGTCATTAACTGCTGTTGCTTGAATGTTGGATGCTCTTCCTTAGACAACAATGAGAGTATTCGGAAACAGAGACACACAAAGCTGAGAACAGACTTTTCTAAATACAAGCTGAAACAAAGATCAAGTCATGTAAGCCAAAATCAGCACGGAAAGTATAAGGTTGAAAAGTTCTATCTCAGATAATTTCATTAAAGCAAAGGACTAAAAGACTAGTAAAGTCAGTGTGAGCGTTATTATTTACTTTAGAGATGGCTAGATCAAGTCCTAATGCCTTTGTTCTGGGAAGGGAAAGAGAAGGAGAGAGCAATTAGGGAGAAGTGAATTAAAGACTGAAATATGAGATAAAAGAGTTTTGCTGCAAGAAATGCCTATAGATTTAGAACTTTAACCTAAGATCATTTATTTTCCAATATACGCTGCAGGACCTAACACATGAAGTGGTGTAGAAAAGCATTTTACTACCTTCTGGGTAATTTGTTTCTCAATTGCAGGATATTTTAGCATCATGAAGCATTAAAATATACATATATAAGTTCTTCAACCTTTTAAAGTTCTCCTATCCCCTGTGGAGAAATACTGTAAATATCCTTGACAACTGTAGTAACTGGACATTGTTAGAGCGATGCTAACAGAGGGGGTTAACAGCTTGTGCGTGTACAAAATACTTGAAGTCAGACAGAAAGCCATTATTATGACCTTGTGCTGACCACATTCTATGAAGTGTTACATGATCAGGGACAGGGAAGTTGCTTAATGGAAGTTATATAGTAGCTAGATGTATCCTTGTCACACTTCATCTAAACTGATACATTGCAATGGTCCGCACTGCTCAGACCTGGCAATTACTGTCCAATTCCAATCTATTCCACACTGCCACTATAATGAAAAATAATTAGGAGCCTGAAAATGAGTTTTCACATGAAATGGTTTCAGTGCTTGGACACAATCGCCTTTGGCAGATGGCTTTGGGTTTGCTTTAATATAATAAAGACAGTTAATCATCTCTAAAGAGTGCACAGAATGAATAAACTTTTAACACTACTTTCTCCTCTGAAACTCTCATATTGATCAAATGTTTAATACTGAAGAGTTCATGTTTCTATGGGTGCTTAAATAGCTGATACCCAGGAATCTGTGCATGTTCTGATACACCCTGGAGAAGAACCAGATTAACCCGGGGCCAATTTCTTGATACTGGAATTTAGAAACTAAAATCAAAGACAAAAAAAAAAAAGTACAGTTCTTTGGAATGTTTTCATTAACTCTGACTAAGAAATTATAGCTTACTTAAATTGCAGGAAATAATGTAACATAATGGTAGTAAGATTATTGATAACTTTCAGAAAACGTGTGCCTATTGTAGTCAGCATGGAAATTAGTAACAGTGGGAAGCATGTCATCTGGCTTCAATTACCTACAGTACAGTTGTTAGTCGTGTTAGGCTCACTTTGTAGCCAAGGTGGAGTTGGCTACATAAACCTACCTTAAAATAGGTGCATTTAAGGTGCAATTGGTATGACCTGTATGAGATGCCTACTTTTGGTTGAGATGAATTACACCCCAGAAAGCATATCAATTTCTCCTCCCTGACTACAGTCCAGAGCGATTAGCTCAGATGTAGCTGTCAATAGTGTTTAAAGTTAGATTCAATAAATCTGCCTTGAATAACCGTTTGATTTTCATTAAACTATTTGCTAGGTTTTGTAACAGTTTTGTATATTTGTATTTAGTATACAAGTTAAGAAACACTGAATGATGTCTCATATATATGTTATAAATCATACCACATAACAATCTGAATACAGAACGATGGCTAAAAGTCTTTCCATTGCTTTATTATACACCTAAGCAGTAGTACTAGAAAATAGAGATCTTGTTCTCCTGACAAGCAAAAAAATGGGTAGACCATTCTTTTCCTGAAGAACTTAAATAAACAAGACAAAAACATGGTGAAAGTTATATGACATGTTAGCAGATGAAGATAACAAAGACTATGTAGTTGTGTAGTTTTTGATTATTTTTTTGTGAAGGATGGATTAGCTAAATGGAAAGAGATGTGGAAAGAGATGTAGGCAGGACCACTACAGGGAAAAGAATATAAAATGGGCCAGTGTTACTGTTAGTGAATAATGGGGCAGAGAACAGATCAAGCAGCAAGAAAACTGAAGGTAGGAAAACCCACTAAAACTATGGAAAGTATTTCAAATGTCCCAGAGTCCTTATTTTGTCTGCTTCTACTCAACACCTGTATGGTTTCTTTCTGCAGTTTTTCTCCCAGGCCACAGGGCAGCGGGAATAAGGAGCATGTCATCTTAGTCATAATCTCTGTCAGAGAGAATTGTTTTCCCTTGGAAACATCTGGTTACAATGTCCCCAGTGAGGCCCCTCTTCTTTTTTGCTTCTCTGCAGAAGTCTTTGTCTTTGATTGCTTCTGTAGCAGCTCAGTTATAAAAAGAAGAAAAAAAAAAGGGGGGGGGGGGGGGAGGGAGAGACAAAAATCTAGACAGGAGTCTGGACTATATTTCATACTTTTTCAGTTCTCATTGATTAGCAGTACAGGAATAAAAATAAATGAATCACAGTTTTTTCCACTGGCAAATGTTTATAGGTATCTTGATTTTTCTCCGTCTATATGTTTATAATTTGTTATTATATTCATTAACAACATAATTCATTTTTAAAATACAATTTATTGAGTACATTTAGCAAATTATTCAACCAGTTCTTGAAAGCAATATTTATCTGGCTTTTTTTTTTTTTCATTTTCAGTGAGGTAAGAATTCAGTATTTTATAACCATGTATGTCACTAGGAAAATAATGTTGTATTCCAGTAGGCTAATTAATACAGAAACCTAGAAAAAATTAATATATGGTTTTAGATGGAAAAGTTTTACAATGAAGAATAATGGGAAACAAAAATACATATTTTCAGCTGAATTATTAAGTGAAGCTCTAAATTGTTTCTTACAGAATTAGCAGTCATCAGTGCTCTAGGTTTTTCTTTTGCTTTTACATTATTGCTTTGTTCAGTCAGTCTTGACAGCTTTTAACCTTTTTTTAGCTACTTCACCTTCACCTTTTGACATCTTTTTACCTCCTCACTAGTTCTGTGGGTATCATTCTTCTCTGATACAAAGTTAGAGTTTTGAGGTTGTCTCCTTCAAACAGATTTTTTTTGTAATTCCAGTTTAAAATTGACAAGTGAGATGGGGATCAAAGCAGAAATAATGAATAAATCAATGGGGATTAAAGTAGAAATAATGAATAAATCAAATACCTCGATTACATATTTCTGTTTAATTCTAACCCCCATAATTACTTACCAAGCAAGCAGATTTATTGGAATACTTATTTTGGAGGAATGTTGAATGCAAGTTATAAGCGGCTTGAAGACTGATGAGTGTAGTTCACATAACAGTTCAGTTTTGATTTATTTCTAGTACATACAACTATATTGATTATCAACCCAATTTCATGTCATAGAAGTTTCCTGCATACCTTTTTTCTATGCAATCTGAAGGTATTCATATGTCTGACACACTGATTCTTTCACTTTGATGTTTTTTTCTAATTGTGGAGCTCGCTGCTCTCTACAAGATTCTATGGACGTTACTGTCTAACAACATATAGGACAAAAGTTATGATGGAAACTCTGCCTTTTCACACTTTTAAATTCCTTGCAGTGTTTAAAACTCATGCAAAATATCCATCTAATTTCATATTCTAAAGAAATTTCTGAAGAAATTTCATTTTCTACCTTCATATTCCATGACCTACTTTTACAAAAAAAGAACTCTGAAACCAACTCTGAAACCCTTGAAAAGGAATCTTATCAATGTATATAAATATCTCTGTATACAGAGGCTACTGCAAATTATCCTGATAGCTGCTATATTTCCACAAAGGTTATAGTTAAATTTTAGCTTCTGCAATTAGATGAAACATAGTCTAGAGAACCTGTGGGTATAGCCATTGAAAATTTTACATGTTTCACAATAAATATCCTTGTGTAATCAATTCACTGATACTGTTGATACTGTTGATTTTCCCTACCTTTGCTCCAAGAAATAAATGAATAAAGAAATTAGATACATAGATAGGTATGTAGAGCACATTGTCTCACCATGAATCTGAACCACTGCATACAAAATAATACAACAATTGTGGGTTTGGGTTCTTTTTTTTCCCAACAGATTTTCATCTATATTGTTTGTATTGAGGTATTTGGTTGAGAAAATGGAAAAGGGAATGGATAAAAGGGACTGCCTGAGTTGTGGAGAAAAATCCTTCCAGTCTGCAAAAAAGAACTCCAGAAATTGGACCAATTAGTAAGTCAGTGGTATACAAGTATGTGTGTGGGGGGGAAGCGGAGGTGGAAGGAAAACAAGACTGTCAGATTGAAACATGTTTTCTTGGTGGTGTTCAACTGAATGATGTAGAAACTGGAGAACAGCAAATTTAAGAGAGAGAAACTTCAGAGGGCTACTGTTAAGATGGTTCAAATAATTTTGTATAGTATGTTGAGTGATAACCTGTCTGAAGGTATACTATAATACAGTTGGAAGACTGTATTATAGTATTATGGGTGGAAGACTTAAGCCAGAAACATCTGAAACTACTCTGTTGCTACGTGCATGAGTTCCTTAGATACAAAAGAAATTGGCCCTATATTTAGAAAACAGAAACAGAGATACAGTCAGGCAGTCACACTAATGTCATCAGTACAAAGGCACTTGTGAAAAGTAAACATGATAGTGCTGTATGAATCCTATGGAAGACAGCACTAGTGTACGTCCCTATAGTCAATGTCATAATCAAGACCAATGGACCTCATAGAACGCTCTGACATCAATGACAATTTTTTCACTACAGGATGCATCTAGTGCTTAAACATCATCTTCTCTATGACCAATTTCCCTGTGAAGCTGTGTCATTTCAGTTTGGACACAAGTCCTGCATGTTATAACTATAGTATATTAAGTATATATTTGTTCACCAAGTATGTAGGATGGCAATTTTATATTGACTGCCACATAAAATGGCATGCAAATAACTAGCTAAGAGACACTAGCAGCTTTAAAAGAAAATGTGTGAAACTTTAAGATATGCCAATTATATATATAGGAACTAAAAAAGTTCACTTTCTTTCACCATATGTATAAATCTCTCTAAATCTTATCAGGTTGCATGCATAGCCACTGAGAGAATAATTTATACCTCTATGTTTCAGAGGACATCACTTGACTGATTTTATTCTGAAACATCCACGTCAGCTTTAAACATTTTATAATCAATGTATATATGCCTACTTAAGTATAAATATGGCATGATGCATTTAGTGTTAGAAAGAGAAGTTTATTTGTCTGTCATAATAATACTTCAGCTACTCTGCTACATAGTTAAGATGAACATAGCAAAGTACTAAAAGCATTGTTTTCCATGTCAAACTTTAAAGTGTTTACACCGAGCACATGATGGTGGTTAATTTTCTAGCAGACCTGCACTCCTCTTCAACCACTATTGTCACTGCCCAATGCTATACATGCTTCTTTATTTTATTAATAAATTTCCTCTTTAAACTAAATCAGAGAAAAGAGAAGGTAAAACATTTTATATTGAATTGGGCCAGAACGTCCATCACCTTCCCAAAACCTTGCCCTATTATTTATGAATTCAATAATATGCAGAGTAAAGCCTATTATGCATCTTTATGCATGCTACATACATTTCTGAATAATGGCAAGGATATTAAAAGTAGCCAAGCTATGCATTATGTCTTCATCAACAATTTAAATTAAAATGGAAAATCCTTGGATTTTTCCCTCCGTCATCATGTCTGGAATTGAAAATTATAGTTACGTCTGAAGAAGTCAGATATAACTTGCTCGTGTTGTGACTTCACATACAGTTTGCCTATCTAACACCACGTGCCAGGAACCCTTACTGGCACGTGCAGTAATGTGATATAATTGCTAAAATGTCAAATTCCATGCTTAGAATCAATTTTACAATCAGATTTTGAGCAGGCATAATTTTTAGAGCTACAAATAATTTCTGCTTGGTATTTCTATCTGACTGATGTCTAATTTTGATTACAGAAGAAAATATTGAGCATTTGTAACATTGATTTTGGGGAAAAATACTGGATTGTTCTGACTAACTAGATAATTACATGTTGGAAATGTACTTTTTCTCTGTGTGTTGTTTCTCAACATTGTACTAACCAATGAAAAATTATTTCAATTGTTACTTTCACTTTACTATAGCTTTTTAAATTATTATTATTATTATTATTGTTTATGAAAGTATAGTTTACATTTCAAGATGTATTTCACATTTTCATTTTATTTCTTTAAGTATTTTTCAGTGGAGTAGGTAAATGTTTAAGATACTAACCTAGACAGAATTGTTATAGTGTATATTTCTTTCTTGCTATAATATTACCTGCAATCTATTTTACAATGCAGGTTTTTATTGGTAAGAATTTGTAGCATGAAATAAACACTTAGCATGGGATTCATGTTATCTAATCTTAGAAGTCTACATTGCTTACTTTTGAAGACGTCGTTCAGACTGTTTTATAGTCAAAGCTATAGAATTAAGTAGTTTTAGGGTGCTTTCCCTAAAATCCGTATCTAAATCAGATTGTGGATAGCATCAAATGTCTCTTTCTCTCTCCACTAATTATGAAGTGTCTAAGCAGCTAGTTTACATTTAGATTTCTATGTGACAGATTCAGATAAATCTATCCGGTCAGATAAATCTCACCGAGAGTCTTAAATCCTGGATTAAATTTATGAACAGGAGAAAGATCATAACAGATAAATGTACAATCTTATATATGTGCATGTGTGTGAGAGTGAGTGTTTGTCATGTGTACAAATCTTAGCTTCTTGTCTATTATTATGCACTCAGCACAGTTTTTAATTACATGATCACACACTATTTTTGCATAGGAACCTTCTTCATTCAAGGCACAGATGGATATGTGGATATTGCTCATTTAATGAAAAGTGTTCATTATTTTGTTTTGTTTTCTTGATGTTGAATATGCAGGCCCAAACTTGATTCACTGCATATTTACTGCAAAACCTGTTCCGAAGGCAGAATTGCTCATTTCTTCTCCTGTGGCAGTCCTCACTGCAATATCTATATTATCACAGACATGAAGGAATGCAGACCCACCCGGTCCCACACACCAGTTGTCAGACCCACCCGGTTGGTTCCTGTCTTTCAGCCCCTGTGGTAGCACTAACGTCCCTACGACATGTGCAAGATGATGTTATGGCTTTTCTCCCACTTCCTCCCCTGCTCTGTGTTTTGCCAGACAGCTCTGCGGGGTCACACAGTAAGAGTAGCCACGGCACCTTCACGTGGGTGGGGCAGGCCCTGCTGGAGCCGCTCTGTGCTTAGTTCAGAGAAGCCTTGTAGATGATACACTCACCGGACGTCACTGCTGATGATGTGACATGAACAGTCCCCATCTCATGCTCCTGGGTACCAGAAGCATCTGCTGAGATATGACAAACCATGAAACTGCCTCACGCATCAGAGGCAAAGGTCTGTAACGCATGGATGCATTTTCACAATACTCTTTAGTGGGGAGGACATTTTTATGCTTCATGAATTGAGGCAAAGAGAGGAAGGAGAGGAATAGTGTATCCAGTAATGTAGTAATTTAGATGACGTGTTTAGGATTTCTTTTTCAGAATATGTGGAGTAGTTCAAAAGATCATACAGCTTCCAGGTGCTTATAAATTCATCCACATGATGAGATGAGGACTAGGTAACCAGTAACAACCTGTGAGAAGTTCAGCTTAAATAAATTGCTTATGATTATGCAAAGACAATGTAAAGTCAGGGTGCAGAAATTCTGACTTGGTTTTGGAGCTTCATAGTGTTCTGAAGGAATGGGAGAGGAGGATGGGTTTTGTGTACAATTTCCATTTAGAAAAAAAGGCAAACTGGAAAAGCAGAAAGCTCATCACGCAATATTATCTGACAGCTTGGATGGAAGCTTTGGATGGACGTCGCAGACCTCTGACACTCCATGTAATGGAGTAAATGAGAGCAGCAAGTGGGAATAGTTCCCTATGTCGATGCCAGCACTGCAGGAGTCTGTGACACTTTGCCAAACATATTTCATAGATGTTTGCTGAAAATAGGGCAATGCTAAGATTTTCAACGTAGAGCTCTATTCCAGACTGTTCCTGAGCATTTACTTCTGCAAAAATATATTATCTTGCCATGTCTCTGGAAGATTTAACACTTTCTTCTCCCTCTCTACCAGCCTGTCAGGGTCCCAGTGCCATTTCTTCTCCACAGCACCTCCTGATTTAGTTACAGTCTTCTCTTTATGTAGTTCCAAATGCCACCTTTTTGGGTTTATTGATGTACGTGCTATACTTTCAACCTCCTTGCTACAACTTTAATTTCCTCCCCATACTATGAGCCTCAGCTGTCTTATTCAGCCATTATCATTTTCACTTTGAAAATTAAGACCTATCCTAACCTTTTCCCTCTGCCAGCTACAGTTCTTTACTCACAAACTCTTAATCCCTTTGGTCTCTCCATCTTTCACCCATTTCATCTGTTTTGCTCACTCTCAGTCTACCTGCTCAGTTCCAGCCTTCCTGCTGGTATCCCTGTTTCCTCACATTACCTGATGGTTCAGCCCTGATTTCCTTCCATTGCTTTCCATGTCAGGCTTTTTGCCTAGTAAGCCAGGCTGGAATTCAGCCGATGCCAAGAGGGATTCATTTTAGGATTAACTTCTTCAGGGACTAGCAAAATATTTTAGGGACGTTCAGGCACACCTAAATATCTATTTGCAGGTAATTGAACTGAGCCCCATGATGAACCTTAGGATGAACTGCATTACCCTCTCTTCTGCACTGACTTTATCGACTACCATTGCTTATGGTAGTCATATATAGATGACCATCTTTGGATGTCCTGGGGGTGTCAGGGTATCAAGCCCTAGGGATTTTGCCAATCCAGAAAGCCACTGCTCTACCGTACATCTTATGGCATGTCTGGTAACTTTTAGTGGTTACTTAAAGGTATTTGACATAGTTCTGGATGCCATTTAGATTGCTGAATACTACTGCTGAACTTAGGAGCTGATTTCTACCCTCCCTGCCTCTCCTGGCCATGGTCTCAGTCCTTGTTCAGTGCAAGCAACTAAACTTTTAACAACGTTCCAAGTTACTGACAACAGGATATTACATGTATTATACTATGGCCTGCTAGGTAATTAATAAAATTAATTAAATTAGTTAATAAAATAAATTAAAAAGTTCCAAGCTACTGACAACAGGATATTACATGTATTATACTATGGCCTGCTAGGTAATTAATAAAATTTGGTGTACTGGGTCTAGTTGAGATGGAGTGTGTGAGCTCTAAGTCTGTTAGGACTCAATCTCATTGATTTTATGAGATAGGTATCTCTTTGCTACAGGAAGTTTATTCACCTCAACACATTATGAAGAAACAAAACCAGGCATTTTCCTCACTTGCAGTTGTCAAGCCTGATATTCCCACGGTTCTGTTCTGAACTAAGCCCTGTCTTTCAGCTCCTGACTAGGTCGAAACAGCTTCTTTAGCTGTCTGCTGGCTTTATCAACTGAAGTTTTTCCTTTCAAGCATGCATAGCTTGATGAAGAATACCCTGCATTTACCACCAGTCCTACGGAAACCTCACAAAGCACCTTGCTTACACCTGCAATGTATTTCTTCAGTTATCTCATTTCTTAAAGAGGTGGGGATTTGGATTTTGTTTTTGTTTTCCCCATTTAACAGAAAGATGACTCAAAAACCCGTTGGTCTTACCAGCACTGTGATTGCCTATCAAAGAAGCCTTCTGATGGCCATCAGTGATACCTCTCTGAAGGTGAAAAGTGGCATACAACTCCAAGAAAAAAATCTACATTCAGATACCAAATTATACGGTGTCTTTATTCAGCATAGTATTTAAGCAAATATACTGAAGTGTTCAAAGTTTTATCTTTTGCTTAATTACTTTCCTAAATTTTAGTCGAAACTGGGTAATATGTCTTATGGATTATATGGTTAATGGATTAGATCTCTTATGATTATAGTAGGGTTTGTGGGTTCCGTCCTACAAAGAGGTGAGTTATTTGGTCCAAACCAATGAAATGGAAAATGCCGGAACTGTCACATTAAAATCATAAGAATAGTCACATATTCAGAGTGCAATTGTCTAGCAGAATTGGATTTATCATACATGGAAGACTTCCATAAAAAAAGTCATCCCAAACTTTGCCAAAAATATGAAAAAGAAAAAAAAGAATTAAGATGAAAATTTTAGCTTTTTCTCAAAAGTTTGCCATCTAAGGCTGAGATGGAAGTAAAAAGTTTGCTCTAAGGCTGAGATGGAAGTAATTTGACTTTCAAGGAACCACACAGGTAGTTATATTAACTAAAAGAAATCTTTTTCTTGCAAAGACTTCAAGACCAATGGCATATTCCTTCCAATGTGTCAATAAGTGAAAGTCAGAAAAGTCAGTATTTTTTTTCCTGGAAATATAGGGGAGATCTATTTTAAAATTGTACATCTATTAAGGGGTTTGTTGAACTGACTCAGAATGTTCAGCACCTTTTAAGATCAAGCTATGAATTATGCCGATGTCGACCTTAAAAATACATTTAGGTTATGAACATAAAATGGGTTTGGTTTTTTTTTTAATACATCTCAGACAGGACTTGGTTCCAGCTGAATGATATCAAGATCTCTTTTAGACTGTGTGTTTTAGTCTCAGTGGATGTCCATCAAATGGACATGTTGGTCTATGTATCAAAGCTATTTGCTTGGACGATCAGACTATTGGGTATTTTGTCATTGTAATAGCTTATTCTGCTGGAATTGCTCAACATGGTGTAATAACATACTAAATGCTCATTGGAACAGCACATTGAGCCTGGATCATTTGAATCATAGCTGAGAGCCTTAGTTACTAGGTTGTTGTCAATCTCACTCATTTTATTTAATGAATACCTAACTATGTATTTGCAGAGCAACAGCATAGCCTAGTGGTTAGGTTTCTGGAGAAGACAAGGACCCGTGTTCAACTGTATGACCTAAATCAGACAGAGGAGGGAAAACAGATTGTGTCACATAAGTTGGAGCTGAAAAACTCTTGTCAAGAAAAGCTTTATCATCACTGAAAAGGGTTGGGTTTGGGTTTTTTTTCAGGTTTCTTTTTTTCCCTGTTGTTTTTGTTCCATCAGTGTTTCTGACCAAATAAATAAATGAATTTCTGACCAGATTTCTAGTTGAAATAATGTAACATATGCTGTCTATTGGGGTTTTTTTGGTTTTTTTAAGCCTTTTCCTTTCATACAGGCCCTTTAAGGCCTTATTCTAAAAGAACACATTAAGAACAGAGATTTCATCCAAAAAGTAAAACAAATGGAGGATGACAGGGCTGATGTGTGGAATGTTTCTCCATGTCAAAAAGAAACTGGCCCATTTCTTTTTCTGAGTTCGCCTTTCTGTCTTCATAGAACATAAACTTTTTCTTAGCTTTTGAGCAAAGCGTTCAGTCAAGCTTTAGAATGATAGATATATGGGTCTTGTGGTTAGGTCTGTGGTTCCATTCCACATCACAAATTCCTGGAATTCCTTAAAAATAAATTATAAGTTGCTATTGCTGGCAGTGTGTTCTAGGATAATAGTTATTGATAACAGTATATCAGTGGTATGAGAAGATATCATAGATTTACAAAATATTTCTGGCTATTCAAATAAAGCATTAGTCATAACAAGATATATTTGGCCCTGGGAAGTCCTGGGAAATCCAAATGCATGCCTTGCCAGGAGTTGTCTCTTGCCTTATGTTGTATATACCTATAACTACACTGCTCACCCTTTAGCACATCCAGTGAAATTTACTGCATCAAATGACAAACGTGGCAGATTAGTAAGTATATTTATATGACAGCATATACAATTAGGTTCCTTAGTTCAACACATGGCAGTTTTAAAATAATTTAGTGCACAGCACTTTTGACCGTGGTCAATATATTTCAGTCTTTTGATGCAATTGCAGCTGCTAACAAAAATACAAAATCTCTTTCTGTTCTCCTCTAAAAATTCCTTTTTTTGTGAAACCGGAGTGGTTTCTGGAAATATTTCAATTTTGATAGAAAATATCCAACATACTACCTGTAAAAGTTCAGATAAAGTGATGGATCACTTCCATTACTTGTAAATGCTCTAGCCACTAAGTTGCTCAATATCCTGAGACATCTTAATGCCTGCTTTTATTTCTATTAATTTTTAATTCAAAATCTTTACATAGCATATTGAAAGAAAATATTAAAATGCACAAGTTTTTTTTAATTTTTAGATCATTTAAATGTTGTTTTCTGATCAGCCTATCAGCAGCTTTCACTGACACAGTTAAATCTAAGACTAAGGCCATAAGTACAAAAAATTCTTGCTGGCAAATAGCCTTGTATAGCTTCAGATTTTTAAGTCACATGCCAAATGAACCCTCTGGATATCACCCACATTCCTGAAGTTACAGAGTTATTTTTATTTCTTCAGTTCTGTTGCATATTCAAATATGTACCCTACAACTGTAAAATCTACAGCACCATTTGTCATGGCAAATGTCTCAGTAATGAGGTCTAATCTCCATATTATCCTAGTATCTCTGCTTCTAGCTGTTGTAGTATAAGCAACAGATCATATATTTATTTCCTATAGGTCTCAAGAATAAGATTTTTGGGTTTTGTTTGTTTGTTTGTTTGTTTGTTTTTTGCTTGTTTTAACAGACTGCTCTATTACCATAAAAATATGCTGATGCAAGCTTATGGTAAGTGACTCACTGAGGACTTACTGCATGGAGCCATGTATCACATAAACACAACTGTTCTGTGTCACTCCAGAATAACTTCTAGTGCTGGATAAAATACACTTTCAATATCATTGCCAAGCTGAAGAATCTTTACACTTTTTTGGGCATAAATTGCAGTTGTAGGTATATGCATATAGAACCATACTTGAAATAGCTTTATTACTAGAAAAAAGAAGGAAAAAAAAAAAAGCAGCGAGGGTGCTTGATAATTTTCTAGAAATAGATGAAAAAAGATATTAGAGGGAGTCCTATTTCTTATTCATTCTTCTGAGCTTACAAAACTAATTTACTCCAAAAAGCATTAGCTCATTGGGGTGTGAATGCTTTCCTATTTTTTCGTGTCAATGTTATGTTTGTGTTATAGAGAATATGCAAACACATTTGTACAGGATCTTACAGGCTCATTGTGAAATTAACCGGCAGTCTACCTGAAGTTTCATCCCATCTCTGGAACAATTTTATACAAGGCATCAGGGAATGTGAGATCATCTATAATTAAGTTTATCAATAAATTAATAGCTTTCTTTTTATGACTGTTTATATATCTTCATTGGAAATCAAGGAATTGATTCCAACATGTCAAAAATGCCTGAATTTCCTATTAGTTTCAGGGATTTGTGAGGGGTAGAATACAGAAAACAAAAATGCAACAACAGAAACAGTTGTTTCAAAGCTAAACTGGAGGAAAGCTCTGCATCTTTAAATTCAGTTTGTAGTAACACAGATTCTGCATTTCTGCTATAATGTTGAACAACTTTATATATAATATAGTGGTGTGAGATGTTAAAACTTCTCATGTGCTATGAGAAGCAATATACTGCTGATTATTTCTTTTCTTCTCTTATTAACAGAAATATTGTGCTTCATAGCTACTTTTGAATTAATTATACTGGCATACAAGAAAGTCTATTAATTTTAGTATCACTTCACGGATTATAAAACCCCCAGATTTTGTGAAATTTCAGAAGACAGTCTTTTCTCTTTCTAATCATAATTTCTGTGAGGTTTCATCTTCCCAGCTTGCTGAAAAAGGAAATTGGCATACAAAAAAAGCTCATTCAGGAGGGCTGAAACATAATAATGAATGGAAAGTGACAAAAGAGACATACCTGTTTCTGCTAATGCTATATGTCTTGCTTTAACAAGCTCTTCATGTTCTTCAACTTCAGACAAACCTCCCAGACAGGTATATTATTGCTGTTTTTTCTTATTACTACTTGGTCTTGCAGGACAACCCCCTAAAGTCTCCAGGGCATCACTTCTGAGTATAAAAGTTCTTGCTGCCATTTATTGTCACTGTGACTTTAGTGAGATTTTTTTTTCCCCTTTCCTTGATGTTGAATTATATGTTAAAATATTAAACACTATTACTGAGATAATGTGAAACAAGAAAGACATTTTGGGTGTAAATTTGCAATGTTTGATCCCAAACCAAGAGAGAAGTCAACTTCAACCCCTTAAAAAGCTTGTATTTATAATCAGACAGCACAAATTTTATCTCTCTGGACATAGTGTAACATCGCTGAACTACTGGCAATACACACTTAGGCTTGGACACTCAGTAGGAATTAGATATCCAAATGCTTTTGAATATTTGACCCACAGTTATTTGTGTATTGTTTAGAAAACTGAAGCATAACTAAAGATAACGCAAGGGTCTATTGACATGCATTCTGGAAAAGAATGCTTATTTAGAAAGGTGAGAATAATGTATGCCCTTGAAAATGTCTGGACATCCTTAAATTAGAAATACTGAACTAAAGAATTTCTTATTTGAAACTAAGTAAAATCTCACTCTGAAAACTTCAGTCAACCTGCCCAGAAAATGGCTGTGGGCCCTCAGGATCTGAAATTTAACCTGAGCTGTAAAATGAAAAGTCTGAATTTAAAAAATCCTCTATATTCTCAAAAACTGTAAGTCTCTGCATCTTTACTTTTGTGGTTTTGCTTATTCTTTTTTAGAAGAAAATGATATATACTGCAACTATCAGTTAACTGATCTGCTACAAATTTATCAATGGGGTGATGTAGGAACTGTTTGATAAAACCAGAAAGAATAAAGTCCACTGTGGGTATTTGCACTGAACCTCAGAATACACAGAACCAAGCAGTAAGGTAGTGAGAGGAGGTATTTCAGTGTTGGCGATGAGGTAAAGCTGTTGGATGTCTTTCAAATTATTATGCCAGTCCAGACATTTTTTGCATAATGAGAACATCTTTCATGTGTCAGAACAGGTTTTGATTATAACTAAATAAGTGAAAGCAGGGATATGTTGATAAGGTCACCTTTAATGTAAAGTTTGGTCTGAGTTGTCTAAAGTATTTAATGGAACGGGGAAACCTGCTGATGAAGTGAGGTATTCGGAGAAGGAAATATTGTAGAAGAGCATATTTTGGAGGAAAAAATATACATCCTTTTCCTTAAAAAATAAAAAAAAAATCCCACTTGTATTGAGAAAAGAGGAGATCAGTTACAGTAAACAAACAAAATGTTAATAATGAAACAGACTTTTTGTTACCATTATAAATTATTTCTTCAAGCTCATGATATTAAATTAATTGGGGGGTTTTTATTATGTTTATGACAGTAACCATGAAAACTTTGCTCTAAATATGTTTGAATAACCTCTGTCTGGTTGTAGCTGGGTCTTCATGAAAGCTATCATTTCATGTGTCCAGAACAAAGAAAAAAAAGCATTGATTTGAATAGCACATTATTATCCACAGAACTCACTCTCAAAGGATGCTGGGGGGGTACAAACTTAATTTATGTATTTTTATATATTATAAGTATATTATTTGTATGTAGTCTTACCCAGTAAGACTAGCAAGTTCCTTTTAATTATTTCAAAGTCAGTCAATAGCCAAAATATTTTGATAACTATCCCCTAAGATAAACTTAGGGAAAATGAACTATTTTAGTGAGGGCTAATTGAAAGACCAAGAGGGTTTAACACACCACTGCAGTAATGTCAATATCTATTCCAAATCTTCATGGACTAATTTTCTAGATTTTGCAAGAGATTCTGGAGTTGGCCTTTGGATGAGGACTTGGATCCCACCTGTATTGGACATGTTTTTCAGTCTCTGCCTCTTACCACAAGGTGAAAATATGTTTTCTGAAGAATAGTGTGAATGTATCTAAACACGTCTTCTCTTTTTCTTGATTATGTCATTTGCTCTACAAAAAAATATTGCTTTTACTTATAGGCAATATTTCGTTGTAGACTGTCTTGGGTATAATAACACTACACCAGGTGAACTCCTGGAAGTTTTGTTGTAACTGCAGAAATGTGAAGGGTGCTGATGTTATATGCATTATCACACATATATATAATAAGCTCTCACAAAGCAGGGGCTGTCATTTTCCTCTGTATTTGTACACTTCCTGAACGTTGGGTTTCTCAGTGGTATTACAATGTACTTTTTTATAAATAACAGCAACAACCATGAAGACATGCTGCTAGGACCTATTGATAAACTTTGAACAAGTGCTATAAATTTGTCTTTTTATGATTATGACAAACTTTGAAAATAAACCAGTGAAAGTATTGAAGGTCAAAACTGAGTTGTAATAGCAGTGCTGTGTAGGAAAGGCTGTTTCAGAAAATATATATTAAGCTTACAGTGCTGACAATAATAGCTGAACCTTTAATAGTGCAGTACAAATGTTTTAGAATCGTAGAATCATAGGATCATAGAAATTTGGGTTGGAAGGGACCTCTAAAGGTCATCTTGTCCAAACCCCCTGCAATGAGCTGGGACATTACTAGATCAGGTTGCTCAGAGCCCCGTCCAACCTGAACTTGAATGTTTCCAGGGATGGGGCATCCACCACATCT
>NW_008795523.1:1092147-1093990 GCF_000699145.1 Aptenodytes forsteri
GCTCTCAATCCCTTCATCCCCCAGCCTGTATTGATCCCGGGGGTTGCCCTGACCCGGGTGCAGGACCTTGCACTTGGCCTTGTTGAACCTCATGAGGTTCACACAGGCCCACTTCTTGAGCTTGTTCAGGTCCCTCTGGATGGCATCCCATCCCTCAGGCACGTCAACTGCACCACTCAGCTTGGTGTCATCTGCAAATTTGCTGAGTGCACTCAATCCCACTGTCCCAACTAGAAAGTCTATTTCTATATGCTCTCTTAGTGATAGAGAAGTTGTCTTAGAAAGTCAGATTGTTGTTCTGTATGATGGTCAACATATTAGGTCCCGGAAGAAGTCCTAAGTTTGGTAGGTATGGCATAACATGTTAGATTAGTTTATAGATTAGTAACCCTTTCCCCATCAAGAGGTTGTGATTTATACCCAGTTGCATGAGGGCATGTATGCAAATGCTCTATACAGATATATAAACATACACACACATGACCTGTCACATATATGTGACATATTCGTCATCTACTCTATGTGTTCCATATAGATGCACCAACAAGCATATTTTATATGTATCAAATATCATTATAAAGATCATTGAGTTCATGTTGATCAAAAATTGAGTGGCCTCATTAACATGGTTTTAAATGAGTAAATCCTGGTGATAGCCTGGTAAGCTATATTATCTCAAGCCTAGGTTCAGGGAAACAATCAAATACTTTTCTTCTGAGGTGTGTTTGTGTGTTTCTGGAACATAAAAAGCATGACTCACATACTTTACGACAAGAATCAGATGTCCTCTTTTAGTCCAGTTCCAAAATTGTTCCAAGAACTTCAGTTTTCATGCTTATTCTATTTTTAAGTTACATTTTGGATGGAAAAGCCTGAAAGAATGTTTCAGCACTGAAGTTTGTAACTTAACATTAAGTAATTAAATGACAATGTTAGGTATATAAATGTTAAGGTTATTTGTTTGGAAGCTAGGAGGCAAATAAAAAACCTCAAGCCTTATTGTGCTATTGAAGCGCATGATCTTTAAGCCACTCTTATAATTCAGAGTCCTGATTCATGAGTGTAGAACAAATGGCACTGGCAATACTGGAGATCCTGCTTAACTAGGCAGGGGTCAGGGAGCTGCTTTGTTTTGTTTCAATCTTTTTTTACTACATTGCTGCATAGCCTAATTATTTAGATACATTATGATGTCTAACTGAACAAATAATGCATCCATGTACAGCAGGTCTCTAGAATATAACTTCATTATGGTTTTCCTAAAGGTTCAGTTCACATGATCTACATCACCCCTTAACCAACACCTCCAGCTGGGCTACAAAAAATATGAGGTAAGGGGAGTGTTGCACATACAGCAAATTTCCATTTTTGGTTCCACAAATATTGAGGATTATTTATTTATTAAACATGCTTCCTCTGAAATTAGCAGTCTTTCTCCCCTGCCGTCATTTCCAGGGTGCCTGTGCGTATATACCTATGGGTGTGTATATATATGTATTTATGTACATATACTTGCACATTATGCATGTATAAATAAACTATACATAGATGGCTGATATTATCACAGCTAGAAATTGGAACATCTAAGGGATTTAATTCTGCCTTTAATCATTTACTTACAGTTCTGTGGAAGACAGAGTTTGGCAAAGCATCAGTTGTTCTGCTTGTTTTCTTTTTTTTTGTTTGTTTGAATGAAATTAATTATAATTATAACAAATTAAGCATTGTGTTTTTTCCTTTTGGAGTGTGGTAAAGTATGTTTCTTCTTCAACTACCGGTCAAATCTTTGAACAGGTCTGGTTTTCATTCTAGAAATCAAAAAAATGTTGTTGGTGGGTTTTTT
>NW_008795523.1:1095070-1123616 GCF_000699145.1 Aptenodytes forsteri
CCCCACCCCATCCCACCCCCCGCACACTCACGGTCCTGCCTGAACAGGCCTGGTGCTATCCAGGCCACCCCATGTGTGGGTCATGTGAGCACCCCACAAAGACCTTTATGTTACAGCTGTGAATGGTAAAAACATTCCTCTGAGGAAAAAATTAGAACTGATTTCATACAGACCTCGTTTCTTTTTGTTTGACTTGTGTCATTCTGTTCATTTCACCTTGTAAAAAATGTACTTTCAGATTCAAGAAAGTCACCTGGGTGAAGAGTAGCTGGGGAGGTGGTTAAAAGAGACAGAGGATGCAACTTAGTGGGAGGGCAGTCAGCAATTTAGGGCATCTTAAGATTTCATTGCTTAAACACAAGATAGTTATCCTGGAATTCCCAACAGTCAGAGAGATACGCGGTCACTTCCACAGGCAAACTGACCTAGTGTCTTCTAGATATTTTAGACAGTTTGGTTAGGACAGGATGGATTGTCCTGTGTAAGTGACTATTTCGGTCCAATGGATTTGAAAGGAACTTAAATTGATTATTGTGGGCTTACACAACACAGTTTTAGACCTCATATGACACCTAAAAACTACCCACGCAGTCTTTACTCCCTACGAGTAGACACCAAAGCAGAAGTCAGTTCTGCAGATGTCTGCATCACAGCACAGTTTCCCACTGAATCCTGGAAAATATGTTCAGCAGAATACAGAGTACAATTCTATCTTTATACATATCCTGATCCAATGAAATAGTAATGAAAATGAGCTTCCAACTAACTAGCAAATTCCTCTACACCTCATTCTAGTCGTGGTGGATTTTTAATCCTTATCAAAACAATTCAGTGAATCAGGTTGAAAAGAAGAAAAAAGTGATTGTGATTATGAACAATTTCTGTACTGCAGTTTGTACAGTGTCTGGCATACTAGGATCCTGGTCCATGAGTGAGTATCCTGCTAACACAGCACAAACTAAAAGATCATTATTATTCTGGCCTGTCAGTATAACACATTGGCATCCTTTATCAAGAAACCCACCTTGAAAGTGGCATGGAAGGGTTGGTGATGGGAAAGTGACCATCACTGTATTTTAGTTCTCATCCCCACAGGGTAACTGTGAGGCAGACCACAGCACCTTAGCAGCACAAAACTGAAGGAAAAGAGGTCCATGTAGCACCGGGTCCACTGGGGACAGGAATTACCAGGACAATTATTATAAGGAGATTGATGAAACTGGTGGTTCCACCCTCAATCAGATGCTCTGTTTGGTTCTGTCTTTTCATTCAATATCCATCTTAGTCCTTTACAAAAATGTACTTGTGCAAGTTTTGATAAACACCTCTTGCATTTAAAGGGTAATGAACAGTTGCATCTCATTGGTCTTAAGTTGTTCACACAGGCAGAAACTTACATTGTTAAAATCACTGTATACCTAAAGCAAAGTGGGCAACTGATTTTAGAGAGGGAGAGAAAGAGAGAGACTATTTATTTCACAGATGACCCAAAAGACTTCTGCTATAGGGACAGATTACTCTCTGGAGTAAGTTGCCCCCTGGCAGAGTTGGCCTCTGCCTCTACACTTGTTATTCCCTACCGCTGTTTCCCAAACCTGTTCATAAAACCCTCAAATAATGGGGAATCCAGAACCTTCCCAGGCAATCACTTCCAGAGATTACTTTTTTTTTTGGTATATTTCATAATTTTTTGTAATGTCTAAACTAAATTACTTTAGCTGCAATTTAATCCCATTATTTCTAGTCTTATTCCCAACTGAGATGTGGCGAACAGATTTTTCATTCTTTTCTTGTTTGCAGTAATATTTTGCATATTTGAAGACTGTTGTTGCATTCTCCTTCTGTATACTCTTCTTCAGACTAAAGAGTAACAGTTCTTCCTGTCTCTCCTCATAATCATGATTTTTAGATTGTTGATCTTACTTGTTATTCCTCTCTGGATTTACTCCAGCTGGGCCACACCTTTCTTGAAACGTAGTGCCCTAAACAAATGTTGACTTCTCCAGTTGAAGGTGTTGCCTACATACTTTTAGCCAGTCTTTCAACTGCTCTTAATGAAGAACAGTTGAACTGGATTTAGAAGAAAAGAAATGTGACTCGTTTTTTGTTTGGTTTGTTGTTATTATTCTTCTTCTGACAAGGGATCTCGTGATATAATGGCTGCAATGTCAGAAACCATTAAGACTGATGTTACATATCCTGTAAAAAACACATCAGCTGTTCTCATACCCATGTCTGTATGGCTCTGAAAACGATCAGGTCCTCTATATCACAACTTATTTCAAAGCTTTCTGCTCATTGTTGTGACAGCTGATGGCAAAAGAAACTTATTCATTAAGAGTTTATTTAATGAGGAAATGACCACTGCGAGTAATTCTAATTTACCTCAGCGACCTGGCACTGTAGTCACTGGGATCAGGCACTTGGTCAATGCCAGCTGTCTAAGTTAATTTTCTACAGACCATGGTTTCTCACATTTGTGCATCTGTAAACTTTCCAGCAGCTTCTTTGTGCCAATGAAGAGCAGAAGACTTGCTCTGCTTCACTGGTATTTCCAGATTTTCTTATTGCTGTATGTACGCTCGCTGAACTTCTTTCCTACAACTCAGGTCAGAATTTAATATACCAGGACTTGAAAGCTGACTGGGGATGTGTTAGATTCCAAATATCTGTGATGACTTTTAAACTGAGGATTAATGTTATTTAAATGGCTCTTCTTAATGACCTTGGATTCTTATAACATTTATTATGCTAAATATAGAATTGCCTCAGGATGTGATAGTACATATTTCAGAATCTATTTGCACAGACTGGAACAGAGCTTTGCACTGGTGATTATTGCATATACTATTTGGAAATAATATTTATTATTATGATACTTGAAAGCTGATTCGACAAGTGACAATGGGAAAATTGTTGTATTCCTAACGGACTGCCATACTTGGAGTTCCTACAATTTCAGCAAAAATTCTGAGGCACAGGCTTATCTCTTTCCATTAGCTGAAACTAGAGCAGAGCAAATGATAAAAAAATAACTATGAATGCCTAAATAAAATTCTCTTCTTCTTCAGTTATAACTTTCAGTATTCCCTTTTCTGAGTGATATCATACAAGGGTTTACTAGCAGATTTTTCACTCAGAGAGTTCATTTAAATTAAGTACATTCACAGACATTTGTAAACACAATTATTTGAACCAAAACAGAAAAGTCACGCTGATTCAGTTCTGGAACAAAATATACTACATGCCTCATGTATTCAATCAAAGATAACCAATGACATTCAAATTTCACATATTGATTATTCTCAATGACTTCTTCCTAAACAATTTAAAAATAAGAGGTCTGTGAGATTATTGTGTGAATAACAATTCAACTAGCAAACAAATACAAGAAAATTATAAAGGGCAAGTAGTATAGAAGATGGACATAGAGACAAGAAATTATGTGGAAAGGTTACGAAATAGGGAACGCAGAAAACACCATTTAAAATTAAGAATAGCTTCCTAAACTTTAAAAATAAGAGGTCTGTGAGATTATTGTGTGAATAACAATTCAACTAGCAAACAAATACAAGAAAATTATAAAGGGCAAGTAGTATAGAAGATGGACATAGAGACAAGAAATTATGTGGAAAGGTTACGAAATAGGGAACGCAGAAAACACCATTTAAAATTAAGAATAGATTTAGAAGTTTGAAAAAGAATGGATAGAATTGATTTATGAAGCATAGAACTGTATAAATTTGTTTAGAATGTGGAATTGGTTACATTTTTCTGGTCTAGTGTGTTTATTACTTTAACCCATTATGCTCTGCTTCAGTGCTCAGAGTGCCAACATGTTAAATAAATGTTCACATTCTATTGTTTCACTTAGGGAATTCATATACCTCAAATACTTCTGATGCCAGGAGAATAAAATATTTATAGGTAAATATAATGTCACTTTGAAACAAAAAACTGCTTATCAGGTACAGGTGTATTAGTTTTGTGGTCTGCATAACAATTTTCTCTAGGACAACAACTATTTGGAAACAATCAAGGTTTAATTTTGCTGTAATCACTGTTACATGTGATATCTTATTGTAAGATCTCTATAGACTCGGCACATGAAACAGAGCAGCAGATCTCTTCTTTACTCTGCTTAGTAGTATGACTTATTAAAAAAAAAAAAAAAAGTTTAAAGCTCCAGGCATCCTGGGAAGTCACCGTGGCAGGTGTTGTTCATTAATCCCAATAGCAAATTAAAGTTAGTGGATGTAAGTCACTGGTGGAGTGAACTGGAACAGGAACTGGATGTGAAAAGAACAAAATAGACTACAAACAGTAATAAACTGCAGGACTGTCAGTGTAACCTGTAAAAGTAAGTAATGAGCTATGGTTCTCTGCTGTATTGATTGGCTTGAACTCATATTTTAAGATAAATAGAAGTATTTTAGTATTTGGCTTCTGTTTTTTCTTCAAAATGGATATGTGTTATAGTTTTTAACCCTTCTCCATATCCAGGAATGGCAAAGACTAACTTGTGGCCTAAAATAAAAGATGACTTTAATATGTAGCGATATGCCTCTGGCAGCTACAGTGTTATACAAAACAGTGGGTATCTTATGATTTGAGATAAAAGTATGAAAAGTGGTAAGGCCAGAACAGGAAAAGGAACTTAATTTTTAACTTCAGAAAAGGAGTAATGTTTGGCAACTGGCTAACGTCTCTGAAGTCTACCAAGGCCAGGATAGACATTCACATAGCTAAACTGTGAAGCTAGATGTGAACCTCCTTTGCTAAACTTTGGTCTTTCAGGCCAGTAGAAAAAAGAGTTGCATAAGTTGTGGTTGATGCAGGCAAACTTGTATGGTTTTGTAAGGGGATTTATTTCATGTTGAAAGAGTAAAAGTATCTGAGATGTTGTCTCTCATTCCCTTGCTTTCAAAGCACTTTCCTCCGAATACTTACAAAATTGTGTGTCTGCTTTCCCAACAGACTTGAAATAGCAACACGTTGTCCAAGCTCTAACCTAATCAATCTGTTTCATCTCCGGTTGTCTAGTCCAAAATGTCTGTTATAATCCACTAACTTAGAAGGAACACAGGGATTTACCTCCTTTTCTCCCCTGTGCTTTTTGAGGTGATGATAACTTTAACTGATGTTACCATTCTCCATCCTAGACATTTTTCTGGGAGGGAATAGGACAAGGAAGAAAGATCAACTAGAAGAAGATCACTGATCCCCTGAACTCAAATTTACAGGGACTTCTGAGGTGCGTTTAAAGTATTTATTAGTTTCTGGTTACAGTTACATGACCTCTCTTAGAGGCACAAATCCCAAGACTGGATAATATCCTACCTTACCCACCACAGTCACTATGAGCCAACATATATGTAATTGCATTGCTACAGTGAAGGACAACGTATTTTTATATAGTTGCTGTGAAGCAAAGACTGCAGGTTGATGCAACAGTGCCAGTAGCACTAGCAGACTGTGCCATTATGTTATTTAGGAAGTTAAGGTGGTACTATGCAGCTGCTGTGATTTCAGATCTTAAAACCAATTATTGACTGGTAAAAATATAATCCCAGGCACAACTCTTAATAGCATATGGGTTTTCCACTAAGCTGAAGTGTCCTAATACTGATAAATGATCCCATGGGAAACAGGCTTCATGTTCTTCAAAACATGGCTAACGATAAGTCAGGCTTATTGACCTGCACAATTAGTACCTAAAGTGGTGGAAAAAATCCAGCTTCCCCTGGGCTTAGCATTTGTAGCTCAGAATGTCTCAACTTTTTAAAATTATTATTTGTGAGCCCCTATTATTATTTTTTTAATTAATGTGAGAAACACTAGAGTATTACAGGTAGTGAATTCCCTATACTTTCTATACTTTGTAATCATTCACAAATACATATATATAATATAATACAATATAACACTACAGCCTTAAGGGAGCGATGAGACTCCTAGAGAAGAGGGATAGAGAGATATTGAACATACATCCCACAATAAGATACTAAATTTAATCTGAGACTATCTTTTCTCTAACAGCTATTTATATAGACAATCATTTGCAAGATTACCCTTCAACAGCCTTTTTTGTTATTTCAAAACTTCTTCACGAGTTGTGGCAAAATAACTGAAGCTGAAGTAGTTACTGGAGAACTACCATTGCAAGAAAAGGAAGTATGACAAATCAGAGGAGTGACACAGACACAGCTCAAGGCAAGCCACAATTATGACTCTTAAACTGGGATTTTAATAAAAAAATGGCTTAATTTGAGAACTCACAAATAAGCTATTTTCAGGGAGGGAATGTTTAACACTTTCTGAAATTTGACCTCTGATTTTCTGAAATATGGCAACTGACTATTTAAGTCTTGTAAAATGTTGAAATAGGCAAAATTCTTAATTTGTCTGCAATTGCATTGCATTGCAATGCCATGCTTTTTGCAAAGAATTTATCTACATTTTATTAAGCTAATTTTACATCTCTATGTTTTTGATGCCTATTATAATCTTGCTAAATTCTAAGGTTGTGTCAATAGACCAGTATATGGTAATCCTTGACCTGAGTGACTGGAAGCTAGGGCAAAAATGTTTGAAATGGAAGAAGAAACATTAAGGAATAATAAGTTCATAAAGCCGCCACACTGTTTAATTTAGAATTAAAATGCAAGTTACCTGAGACTGATATTGGGCCATAATGAATAGGACACTACTCATTGAAGACTATTCACTATTCATTGTTGTAGATACATCATAAAAAAAGCCAATGTTTGTTCTGAGGAAAGCAATACCTCAGCTGATCAACAAACCTGGAGAACTGTCTCAAAAGCTCCTGTTGCTTAGTGCACCATATTTTATCCTGTGAGGTATATTTTGCTGGTGAACTACTGTGAGCAGAAAATGTGTAAAGCTGTCCTTATCCCCAGAGCTGCCTTTCGCAATGTTCAACTTTCAGACTCTCAAAGCAGGAGAAGCCAAGAAAGTAGTTCTGTGAAATAAATACCAAGCTACAATATGAAGCTATCAATTAATAATTGTCTCAAGTGACTTATAAAATAATTTTAAAGAAAAGGCAATTTGAAATAGGTCAATACATGAACTTATTAAGCCTAAAAAATAATAATATTTGAAAAACATGTTACAAATATGGACAAAAGGAAATTAATTTACATATAAACTTGTTGTATTTAAATGTTCACACTGTGAGAAGCAAATTTCCTTATGTTGGTTGTATCCTGTGTTATATTTTTGTATTTGAGCAAGGCTAAGTATTTTTTCTCTTTTCAGTCCTATTTTTTTGCCACTGCACTTTTCTGTTATCATCTGATCTTGCATGACATCACACACACTCAATACTTTCAAAAACCAAAACCATCTTGTTTCTCCAAAGCAGTGTTAGACGTTTACAGGTAATTCTGTTGGGAGTCTGCCACTCTGGGGCTTAAGATATTCTTATAGAGCTTTTTACTTGCACTGGAAGGAGTTACAATTTCATTCTTCAATCAAAACTGAAGGTCTTCAGTATCTGAAACATTGTCAGTCACAGAAGGTGTACTCTTCAATTAAATTGTAACAAATCTTAAGGTACCATGAAATGTCTGAGTACGGTAATAGACTACATAGGATACTGTTAGTCATTTACAAAGCCACGTATTATGTTTTCCTCCAGTAAAGCTTTTTTTACTGTTATTAATGGATGATAATTTATAGTAAAGCATAAGATAAGCGTACTAACACTTGTAATTGCAGATAATGGTTTTATGTACCGTATTTTAAGACTTCTTCCAGTGCATTCTGGACTCTGTCTTATAGATTAAGATCCTTATTTCAGGAGCAGATTAAGTAAGAGAGACATTTAACAATTTTATATAATGATGGCCACTTTAGAGGTGATATTAAGACTTTGTAAGACCCCCAAATATTTAAGCTTATAACCTTTAGGCCTAAATTTTGTGTTTGTCTATAATGGAAGAAGTGTAACAGTTTTGTTCATTCTCATCTTTGCATGCAGGTCTTGCTAAACCAAATCTTTTTTGCTCTGTTCCCTGAATGAAGTGACTGTGTTCATCTTTCAAAAAAGGAAAAGAAGTTTTTGTTCTCTGATCACAATGTAAAATTTCACATGTGATATATGCGTCTCCTATAAAGAAATTAGAAGGTGAAAAAAGGTTCAGAATGTGTACAGCTTGATTTTTTTTTTTTAATTTCATGATTTCTAAGTCAACTTCACAACTTCCTGAAACTTGATCTTCTGATAGTTGGGATATAACATTCTTCTTTGATACTTTTACTGACAGTATGAAAAGAATGAATGGAGAACACTAGCAAGGACTTTCCAGACTGCTAAAAGAGTACATCATGCTGAATAACTGTCATCTGACTTTCTGATTATTCATATCAGCCACACTGTCAGAGCACAATTTGACTGTTTGTTTTTTTTTTCTTTTTAATCTGACTTTCTGATTATTCATATCAGCCATCCTCTCAGTGATTTTTTTATCTCACTCTTAGCTGGACATAAACATCACCAGAATACAAACATAACGCTTGAGTACCATAGATAAATCTTATTTGTTCCCTTTGAAAATGCCATTTATTATAACATGTATCTTTTAATCTTTAAACTCTGGACATAGCTATTTTGTTGTGATCTGCTGGGGCAAAATACTGTTTGATTAGCAGCTTGCTTTCTCTGACAGTCACATCAAAACTAACTCACTAATCAGACTACTATTATTGCCTCCTTTTCTCTGTGTTCTCTTTTTCTGCTAGTACTTCTATTAATAAAAATAGCAACAATAATTATAACAACGTGAAATTGAAATGAAAAACCAACCTAGCAGGCATTTATTTGCTGCAGTCACTAATTTGCCAAGGGCATCTAAGCAACCAGAGAGCCTTTCAAGGCAACTTTAGAAAAGATCTGTGTTTTACTAACATTTAGAACTGTTACTCTCCTGATGTAAGATACTGTGGTTTGACTGTGAATTGACTTTACAGCCGACCTTCTGGGATAAATCAGGGAAGTCAAGTAATTGACTGTGGTCAGAAGTAACCCACTGTCTCTAATTTTTCCCTTGCTCACATCAGTTTTATGGGAATATAATTCTGTCTTACTGAAGATTCTCCTCTCTGATATCATTGTTACTGTGGGGAACATCCTACTACCTTTAGCAGAATGAGGTACAGGGTTAAACTCACATGACGTTACTGTCTGTATCACCCAGCTACAAAGTTTTTGCAAGTCTTTTTGGCAAGTTCAACTTGTGTCCTGTATTTTTATTTTAAAGTGAATACTCATATAGACTAAGTGTGTAAGAGAGAGAGATAAAAAAAAAAAAAAAACCACTAAGGAAAAGTTATTCATAGATCTTCACAGTCACAAGGGTAAGGCATCATTTGTAATATTACTGAGCATAATTCCAGAAGACTCTCTAATGAAGCTAAGATGTCCTTCCTATTCCTCTCCCCCCCCCCAAAAAAAAACAACAAAAAGACAACCAACAATTAATCTAGTGTGAAAGTCATGGAAGAGGCAAGAAAACTCTGTTCTCCAGAGGAGAGAGGTTAAGTATGCATTAATGCAGAGGTTTATCTAGGGGACAGTGTCATATCTAAGTGATAAGTTATCATGAGTGGGCACGTGATGCTTCTCCACTAGAGGAGAACAGAAGGATAGATGATGCTACATGCAACTGTAGCAACTCTTCATCATTCCCCTTAACAAGCATGTAAATACACCTTACACACCCCCCAGAAAGAGCAACTGAAGATCACAGAGGAGGAGCTGGGAATTATAAAGCATCAGGCCCAGGATGATATCACAGAGATACCTCAAATCATAATGAAGAGATCAAAGTAAAATATTTCACGCCTAAGGAAAAACAGTGCTAAACTGACTGACAGAACAGTTCAGGTGAGAGGATACTTCAGAGCTTCTCTCTCCCAGACCTCTTCTTTCACAGCCTATTTCTGCAGCAAAACAGAGTTCAGTGTACTGTAGATGTTGTCACAGCTATTTGTAACTTTTTGCCATGTAATTTGTATCTGAAGCAATAACTATGATTATACATTTTTGTAAAATAGGCTCTACCTGTATACATTCTTTCCTCTTGAGTGAGGTTATCTTGATTTAGTAGCTTATTTTTTCCTGTGATGACATTTTTTCTGTTCCTTTAATAAAATTAACGTTATTTTTGGCTTCCCTTTTAAACTCATAACATATCTGTTATATATCCTGCAAAGAATGTTAAAATGTGCCAAATACATAAACAAGGAATATGGACTAAATTACATTTCATTTTTGTTGACTTAATTTAGTCTCCTATAATCCTTCTATCAATAAGTCCCATGATATTGTTTTTTTTTTTTTTCACCCATTCCAATAACATTTAAACCATGATCTTGATTGACCTCTAAGGGTGAGTGGACTAGGAAGAGGGAGAAACGCCAGAATGCTGTAATTCAGGATGCCAGTCCTGAAGAGTATATTTCAAGTCTTATCTTTTCAGATCATGCTTTCCCCAAATTATATGGGATCTAAAAGGTTGATCTCCGTCTTTATTTAAAACTGCTTGAATCAATTCTGAGAGTAATAATATTGAATAATAAATTTTTGGTTCTTTCATCAAACATTTATGCATGAAAAGTGTTTGAATTGCCCTACTGGATCTATGGATTCATGGACAATACTCCATGAATAATATCACTATATTCACCCAAACTTGTTTTCATTATCATTAGATAGCTGTTTTCTGTTGCTGTATCACCCCCTGAGGCACACTACTAATGACCTTCCTGCACCTGGACTTCATGCCACTGATCACAACCCTTTGAACTCAGTTTACCCAGTTTTAGATCCGCCTCACTGTCCACTTACCTAGTCCATACGTAGTCAGCTTGTATGTGAGGATAGGACAGTGTTGAAAACTTTACAAAAGTCAACATAGGCAACATCCACTGCTATCCCCTCATCTACCAGGCCAATCATCCCATTGTTGAAGGCGCTCAGGTTGGTAAAGCATGATTTTCCCTCCAGAAAACCATGCTGACTATTTCCTATGTTGACTACTTCCTACAACAAGGAAGAATGAAAAACCAAAGAAAAGTGACCTTGACAGAGTATTTGGGAGGTAATTTTTCTTCTTTGGTGCTGTCTTGTTTTGAAACATGGATTATTCAAAAATATCTTAAAAGAAATATGTTGAACTGTTTTTGCAGTAAACCAAGGGTAATTTCTGTCAGATATTCTAAAATTGTCTGTGTAGATAGTAATTTTCTGCAGAAAGCATGCATATTAGTCCTATTTCTTCCTATTTTTCATTATGTGGTTTATAGAGATGACTCATGAATACTTCTACACTGTCCAGACATATAACAAAAAGTATTCCCATGCCAACATGAGATGGGTCTGCTCCTTGTTATCCTTGTTTCCCAAACAGCATGTGCTGGGTTTCCCTTAAAAGAATCTTTTGTGAATTAGGAGTGATCTGTTGCAGACAAGCCCCTTGGGCCATTCACAGTTCAGTTTGTGAAGTTTCTCCAGTTGTCCGGAAGACTCCATGTGCTATCTGTGAGACTTCTGGAAAACCCAGAAGCGTATAGAAACAACAAAATAAACTAATTATTAAAATGAAGAGCAAGCTGTTGGAAGTACAAAGACATTGATACTTGAAAATGGAACAAACACCTGCTGAAGCCTAGCTCCATTAAGGCAGACCAAGGTGAAACACTTACTTATCATATTCTGCTACTTGGATGCTGCTCAATAAAGGTGTGCTCTGAAAGGAAGTGTAGTGAGAGATTGTCTCTCAAAACTCTTGGAGGCTGAGACCATGAAGTTAAGCAATGGTGGTGGACGTCAACTGTGAATTGTGGTAGGCCAAAGCTCTCAATGACATGAAATAGCAGCTTTATCATGCTTAAACAAAATAAAGGAGTAATTTAAAAACAAAAAAATAACGCCCCCAAAACCGAACAGATCAATGTAAAAATAATCATATTTTAACCTGGTTCATGGAAGTCTTAAGAAGATTAGTGACTGTTTTAAAAATATTTCAAGAAAGAAAAATTTAACAGGAATATTTGGGATTTCTATTTAGTTGCTTTAGAGAATAATTCTCTCTAGGAATATCGTTTTAAAGGTATATAAGCAGAATTTTGTATTATGTGTAGCGTTCCCACGTTTCCAGGCACACAATCTCCAAATGAAATACGGGAGCATGCTCCATACAGTACATGCATAGTAAGTCTAATGCATCTGGAACACATTACCTCTACCGGGCATGTTCAAGTGAGCTGTATAACACATGTGCAGGTAAGCTATGCATGCACAGTGGTCATTTGTCTGGAAATTCAGAAAAAAAGACTTAATTCCTTTTTTCAAACCTGAAGAAAATTACAGTCATGTTAAAGAAACCAAGACATATGGCCACCATGGTTTTTTTGTTGTCCTTGAAAATATGATCACAACTTCTCTTTCTAAAGTAAAGGCAGTAGGTATTAATCACTCATGGAATGGTATCTGTTTTAGGAGTAATGGGGCTACAGTTCAAAGGTTTTGTGCCACTTTGATAGCATATGCGTTCAAGAATAAAGCCTCAGTCATTTGCTGGAAGATGTTTTCTCACTTTTCTCATTTCCTTTGTTCCTGGTTTGAGCTTCTCTCTACTGTTCATCTTTTGGAGACTTTGAATTACTGCGCTGAAATGAGTCACTAGAGGGTTAAACACTTTCAGAAGTGAATGTATCTAGCTAGTTTTGGCATTAATGAATAACGAATGAGGTACAATGTACCATGTTTCAGCAGCTGTCCTGAATGCTCTGTATAACTTCTCCCAAGCTTATTTTCACTTCATACAGGATAAAGCTTTACATTCATATTTTAGGAGGTATCATTAAGATAATCTGGAACAGTGCAGTGAGGGGCGCAGGAATTCTTATCTCTCTTTCTTTGCAGCACACAGACTTGACTGGACACAGCCCTGAGCAACCTGGTCTGATCAGATCTGCTTTGAGCAGGGGTTGGACTAGATGTTTTCCGAGGTCCTTTCCAGCCTGGATTATTCTGTGATTTTGTGATCTGCAAAATGAACTGAGTTAGGAACTGTAATGAAATTGAAGATGATCCGTGCATTGGGAAAACAGCAAATGCAGGTGATGAGTGCAATCACCTAAAGACTTTCCCTCTTTCCAATGAAGAAAAATATTTTTTCAGAGATAAATGTATATAAAATTCACACTGACAAGTTCAAGTGACCAAATATATTTGTAACAGGAGATTTAGATAATATCACGAAATCCTAAATTAGAGAATTGTAAACTGCAGGCACAATTCAATCCAGAGCACTATGCAAAAAGAAATTGTGTGTACAGTTTTCCAGAAACCAGGAGAGTGTAGTATATTTAATAGTAAAAATTTTATAAACAACCTGGGTCATTTTTTTTTCTCTGAACAATCTTACTGATTTCAATAATGCGATCTACAGATTAAGCAATTACTGAGCATGAGTGAATATTTTATAATCTGGTCTTTAAATACCAATTTTCTAGATGGAACAATATTTTTAGCAAATAAAAGAAAAAAGGAAATTTGAACTGAAAATAATATAAAATAATATGATATTATTGTAAGAATAACTTTAAAGTTATGTTCTCAGGAAACGTGAAATATTTTTGGTGTGCAGTTGCATCTGACAGATGTTTTTCAGAGAGTTGACTTTTGAAAAATGGCTTCCAATTATTAAAATTTGGTGTATTTATGTCAAAATATGTTTTGCAGCAACTGAAAATGAAGACACTAAAACTTGCTTTTTTTTTATTTTAAACCAAAATATTATTTCATTTACATGAATAATACAGTTACATTTAAAAATCTATTTAAACCCGGTTATAAAAATAAACAAGGAGACTTGTTTCTTGCAAAATATTCTAGGTGGTAAAAAAAGAGTTAAAACCAGCCTTAATGCTGATTTCAGCCAAGCCATAAGTAAGGCATCCTACTGTTGTCTCACAAGTGGGGTCCAGTCCCCGGTGTACAATAAGCCAATCTTACAGAGCCGAGATATTTATTTATCTCATGTTTGTGCAAAGATGGGTGCTAGTTGGTAATTCCACAAAGCTAGCACACCACACAAAAGAACTACAGTGTATTTATATTGTTGCATGATTAGCCATAGCCCGCCTAAGTTCATGCTCATTGTTTAGTTATGTTCAAATTAGCCTTGCTTGCCATGTAAATTAGCACGCATGCTCCTTGCAGGTGTGTGGGGGCAAGTCTTTCCAGTCTTGAATTGCGTTGGCGGTCACGATCTCCCCCTGCTGCCTTTACCCTTCCCCTAGTTACCACAGTTTTTTGCCGACTTCTTGTTTCTTTGGCAATCACCTGGCCTCCGACGCCTTCTAGGGCAGGATGTCCCACTTTTAACAGTCTTTTAGTTCTTCTTCAAAGGCGTAGTTGTTGTAAGGCATGCATTGTTTATACAAGGTAATCAGGCCAGTACAAGGAAGGCTACAGTCTAGGTATTAACCCAAACATATGGCTACACTATAATCTTATTTACCCTGCAAGTGTAGAGAAACTGAGGAAGCTTCTCCCAGGGCTATAACAGAATCCAGAGTGCAGAGGGAGTGCAGGAAGAAGCAGCATGCCTGCCTGGACAGGAGCCCAGTGCCCAGCTCAGTCATCCCTCTGACTTGCAGGTTCAGGCTCAGATCCATAGGTATGCAGATATATCATTGTTTAACTAAATCTGATAATGTTGTATGGCCCAACTGTATGACACCATACCTGCTTGAGTTTCTGCTGTTTCTGGTACCACAGCATCACTGTGCTGTTTTGTCAGGTAGATTCTACAAAATGGATTACCTCTCTTTTTCTGTTTGTGTGTCAGTATAACTTGTACGCTCCTTGCATAATTTACGATAAAACACCTAGTATATGCATAGTAAAGTTTAGGCAAGTAATGTTCAGTATTTCTGAATGTTAGTTAGAATATGTTAAAATATTTTGCAATTTTCACCTCTAATTTTGATGTCTTCTGAAGAAAAATAAAACAATAAGACCATATCAGACTGTTTCTAAATACATATGGGTGCACCAATAATGTAATTCACCCTGCATGGCACAGGTAACTGAAAGTTAGTTATTTATGCGTAAACCAGTCATCCAAGCATTCCTGTGGAATCAATGGAGATAAATGGGCCTCTGAGGAGGGTGATTCCCTTCATTGTAAGATAGGTGCCTACAATAAGTGAGATGAATCAGTCTTTGGATGTGCCTATTTCTTTTCCAATACCTCAACTAATGTGGTTTTTTCCCTTCGGATCTACATCCAAAGGTATTGAGAGATGTACAGAGACTCTTCTCAACAACAAATAAAGTATTATAAAATATGTTTATATGGTAGGGTCTGGAAACATTTCCCAGTCTGGATCCTGATGTGTGGCACCCGTGGCTCCATGTTTAGATGAGGGCTAGTGCTGCACCATCATTCCCTGTTTTCTATGCAAAGGAAACAGGGACACACAAACCAACTATGGTTCACTAGGACTTTCAGGAGCACTGAAAAGACTGAATCTTCTGCAGAAAAGCTTTAGTAGATACCAGCTGTGAATACTGGCTGGGAAAGTTGACTGGTTACAATCACCGGACAAAGGAGTTTTCCTGGGCAAAGGGTAGTTCTACACAGCTCTTGCTTATTATGCTTTTTTCCTTATGATGCACTCCTGGTTATATTTGCTTATAAAATATAAGATGAGACTGACCATTAGACTGACCTAAGACCGTTTATTCTTACATTCAGTAAATTTATTACCTCAGAGATTCAAAATAATTTAGGAAAGGAAGCCTATCGTCCATGTAAATGTGGGGGAAAACATCATCAAAGAGAACTCGATGTATACACATAGTTTTGTCAAGTGTTCTAGAAAAGGCAAATAATAAGCATATCTCCACATCTAAAGCATTATATTTTGTCTAAGTGGCATGGGATGAGGATATTCTGTCTGGAGACAATTACAAAGAGCACTGAAGTAATTACAACCATCTTGTCTCTCCACTTTTTTTCTGCTTTTCATTATATAATTTGTATATATAAATATAATCATCCTAGTGGCTGATGAAGAAAAAATAAATAAATAAGGATGTGCTCTGTGGTTTCTACATAACTTGTCATGCTGGAAGGTTGGAAACATATCTCTCATTCAAAGGAAAGCAGCTGATACAGGATACATTTCTTTATTTTCATGTGGCAGAATACTTCTCCTTAACTGTGGGTGGTGAGTTGCACTGTGGTGTAGATCTGCCTCATACAGGAAATAAATATGTGAGATAATTGTGCAAAGAAGGAAAAATTGCTGGGGCAGGAAGTAAAGAAGAAAAAAGTTTCCCAAACATCTGTACTTCACATTACAAAGGATCAAATTCAATTATGTGCCAGATCCCTAAAATCATGATATGTTCATAAAAATCATGAAACTTTAAAAATATTCTTTTCATTATTTCTTAATCTGTGGTTCTTTTAAACTTCAAGGCTGGTCTCTGCTTATATTTTTAGACACTTTTTTTCATTCTTAAGCTTGGAAACCTATTTTCCAAAACTCAATTCTTAGATTTCAAAATAGATGTTTCTAAGACCTGATATTTTTAGAAATGTAGTAAACATCAAATGTGTTTATGAAACTTATAATGCATAAGTAGGATCTGGCAGAACCAGAAATTCATCCATAAGCAGGAATTTGTGTTTATTCTCTACAGTTATTTTAGCAAATAGGTACCCTGACAGAAATGCTCATAGAACTGACAAGTAGAAGGGTCAAGAAAAATGTAAAATGTATAGATGTTTCCCCAGAAATGAAATATAGAAAAATAACACTTTGATTCTTAATTACATGTAACATTAAAAAAACCTTTAACAAACTCGAGAAAAAAGTCAAAAGTAAGTGCTGAAAAAAGCCTGACATATAAACCTCATTCTTAGTTTGAGTGCATCTGGTCTGGGAACATAGCAATCCAGCTGTTTTGTTGTTGTTGTTTTCACTAAGAAATGAAGTCACCAAACGTGAGAGACCAATATCTTAATATTTACTTTAAAGAACATTGCTGACACCTTTTTTCTGTATGCTAAGCAGAAATCTCCTGTTTGGCTCCAAGAACAAAGCACCAGAAGAAAGAACTTAAAGTACTGCAGGAGAAAGAACACACCTTTTTATTGACAAATGCATTCCTTACCTATCATGCGGTTCGTATAAATGGATTCTCTATATAAGACGGATTCAGGCTTCGTTATGAATCAGAGCAGAAGTTAGGGCTTACAGTTTCTGATTCTTGTTGCAGTAACACATAGATATTGCAAACAACTAAAGATACCAGCTTTGACATTTTTTTTAAAAACGTGTAGAAAATGACAGAAAAAAATCAAATGGACCCCATTTCCCTGATGGTGTTGAACCATCGTTCTGATTTAGTTCTCAGTGTTAGAGTGTTTTGAGGGTTGTTTTTTAAGGGTTATGTTAAAAATGCCTCATTGCTATGATTCTTTAACAAGCTTATGAGGTAAATGTCAGGTCTGTTGTAAATTTGGATTTTCTTAACTGCAGCTAAAACTGTCCAGGCTGAGATTTGTCTGCCTTATTTGCAGTGTGGAAAGGGTTAATATGCTGCCTTTAAAGACAGTATCTGCGTCTGTATTTTTAAAAGTAAGAGAAAAATTAATTAGTGAAGCATAAAACATTGAAAAATTTTATTAAGTGCTTTATCGTTTAATTTTGCTGATAGAACAGTTTTCATACATAATCCCCATGATGGTAACCAGTACTATTAGAAAATCTAATTAGCTATTAAGGACTGCATTTGAAAAGAAATTATTTACTCAAGTAGAAATATTTGTAAACACTTAATGTGAACTATCAATTTCCTGCATGAAACCTCATGATTCTGTGGGGTAATTATTAAAAAAAAAAATAAAATAGATGGATTATGGAAGATGAAGTATAATGCATCAAAGGATATCTTAATGGAGAAATACCCATCTTTGTCTAGAAAATCACTAGTTTTGTTTATTATAAAGAATAAATCTTCTACAGTCAAAGCAGAGACAGATGAGCAAAGTGCATTCATGGAAAACATTGTTGCAGTCAATACTGCTGCTGCTGTTACCTATTTGTCTCTTGCTTCATACTTCAAGGGATGTGTTTTCTTCAAAATCTCCAGCTGCTATTGCAGGGAAAATATTTTATTTCTCAGACTAACAAAGTCCACTTGTATCTAAACATATACATAATAAGTATGAATTCTGAAACAAAACAAAACTGTACAAAGTATCTCATTAGTCAATCAAAATGTGAATTTCTAAATGTCAGAGAAGCATCCAAATATTCAGAAATGTTAAAATCTAACTAGGAAATGTACTCTTATTCACTTTCTAAAGGACAATGCTGCATGCCTTGTAGCCACTGAGAGTTATTACACTTTATGACTAAGTCCTAAACATATTCTCAAAGGTAGAAACAACAGCAACAATAGTAATGATAACTACCCTCACTATAGATGCATTTGAATGTTTTGGGGTTTTTGTTTTTTTGTTTTCTGGGGTTTTTCTCTCTTCTCAGGAAAAAGGTCTAATTGTGAACCCAGGCAATGGGAACATGTCTGGGTTGATCCACAGCAGTGGAGTTTGAAATTTACTGTTAAATGTAAAGGAAAACAGACGAGATCTTTTTCCAAGCTCAATAAAATCTGTAGAATCATACAATACACCAATTAAATAAAAGGTGAGGAAAAAAATATTTTAAAAGCATTATATATTTAATTACCTGCACGTGTAATAAAATATTTACTGATTTTTTTTATGTCAACATTCTTCCTTTTTCAGTGTAACTTCTTCTGACCTTAGTGTTGTGAAAAAGTAGCCATCTTCTTTACAATGTATTTAGTCTGTGCCATGATTTCCCTACTTGCTTGATCATGTTTTGCAACCTTCCTAAAAAGAAAAAACAGAGGATTATCTAGCAATGTGTTAGGGATATGAAAAGCTGTGAAAAGAAAATATAATCCTAATGACACTGTGCGTTGGATGTAGTATAATCTGAATATCATGACCTGAATTTCACTATCCAAACTAGTGCTTAAGCACATCAATCCTCTGGCTCTAAAGCACATCTCTAAGTTAAAATTCTTCCTTAGTTTCTTTTCTGCTGTCAGGGAAAAATCCCAACTGTTGTTATATGACAACCAAAAATAACAGTCCTTAATGAATCTGGCCAATGACCAGTGAGAATGGAGTGAAATTTCTGTCCCATTAACTCTTCCTACCTGCTTGCTCCCTTTTCTCCTCTGCTAACTCCTGTAGAAGTTCTAGTAAAGGTGTGCTGGTGATGCAGGCATAACATAGTCTAAGTTGAGAGTTAGGCCTAGGTATAAATCTACTATGCAAATTGATTAGGAATAAAGTATATATTTATATTTGACAGATCTGCTTGTGAATAGCTGTTTCCTTAAATTGATCTCTATTAATTTAGAAAGATTTTTTTCCCCCTCTCATTTGTGCCTCACAAGATCAAGACAGGTATGAAAAGGGAACATCATCTAGAGATGTAACCCATTGGATTTCACCTGGGGAAACAAAGTGAACAATACGGACTCTACAATGACACTTCTAAAGCTAAATATTTGCATTACTTAACTGCTTCATCCATTGAACTATTTTGTTTCTAATTAGTTGATTCCCTGTTACACTTTGACATTGTAATAAGTAAATCAGATGAATTAAAGGACTGAATAACTTTAAAAAAATCTCGTCCCCTTTATAATTTTTTTTTTCCCTAGAAATGCCTTTCCTTTCCAACCACTGTGCTCTGTAAAGCAAGAGCAAAACACTTTAAATTCAAACAATAGTAACAGTAGCATTTAAACAAGCATCAAAACCATAGCAATTTTATTGCAATAAAGGGGAACTCTCTGGATTCCATTTTGGCTTTCCCTGTTTACTCCATGTTTTACATGGAAAAATCTCAAAAATAATATAGATGGCACAAGTCTGGAATCTTATAAAAGAGATCAAATTTGAGTGACTATTGACCAACTCCAGAATTAGATAAGTAGTTGGGAACAGTTTCTGTGGGTAATTGCTCGACCCCCTACCTACTTTATTGCCCTTGATTTTAAATAGAACAAAATATAATAAAATAGCCTGACTATCCATTAAAATTAGTAATGTTTATGCTGTTATAGACCATCTGCTCTACAGATTATTTCCTCTATGCAACTAGTTCAGTGGCATATGATAATCTGTTATCTGCTACAACTTGCACTTACATAATTAAAACTCTGCTTTCAAAAATCCACAAAAAATGCAACGCAGGCAAATAGATTTAGGCTTCTGACAAAAGTGTATAAATGGTAAGAGAGTGTATTATGTAAAAAAGCTGGAATGGAATATTGTGTACTTTATGTAATAAATAAATAAAAAAATAGCCTGAATTTATAATGGAATGTTAGGTAGATTGTTTATGATTTGTAAAATGAATGTTTTTGTTAACTTAAATCTTATTTAGGATTATTTTCAATTTCTCTGATACGTTTGAGTCAATCCTACTAACCTACTATATATTTTCAGAAAGCTGGATATTATGAAGCATCTGAGCCTCTGGATGTTTTTATAAACTCATGTGGGAAAACCTATTATATTTTATTCATCAGTGACATATGGAACAAATTAAAATGAAACATTTTTTTATTGTTTTACTTAGTGTAAACTGAAAAGCTAGATCATATCTCAATGAAAATGTTTTTGCTCTCCTAGAACTGTTAGACCTATTCACTGTGTGGGGGTTTCTCCAGCTATAATATCTCTTTAAACTTTTGAACAGCTATGACTATGAAAGAGATTTCATAAAATATAACAATCATGAAAGCTGGTGAAACTGGGAATGGCCATGGGCAAATTGGGAATCACTAACTGTTGAGTTACTTTACAATACAATCATAAAATAATAGTAAGTTGGGGTATGTTGATATGTTTTACATTTCATCAGTAGGCCTGTTATGCACAGAGAGAGAGAGAGAGCAACAGCTAGACAAAAAGAAAGAAAACATCACAGCTTAGTTCCTCTCTACCATGGGCAAAGCACCTAGGAAATGAATGCATGTTTATAAACCAAAAATCTTTCTGAACCTTTTGTGCAGCATTTAATCAGATGAACTGCTCCTTTGACAAATCTGCCAACGACCAGGGAAAAAGACTTCATCTAACCCACAGGTCTCAGTGTACAGATCTCCCTTGGACGGAGTTTTTGGAATGATATTTTTGCCAAATACGGTTCGTATTTAACCTTTGCAAATGTCTATATATGGTCTGTAAGCATTTTTGCAACTACTGTGTTGCAAAATCAATCTAGCAGTCTAATCCAGAACAGGTGTCCTATGAATGTCTCTGCAAGATTAACATAGAGAGCATAGCCTTATGGACTATTTTAGTAACTATGATTAGCATTTAGAAGCAAATCCCCCTCCATATTCGTGGTGTGAAAGGATCCCATTTCAGCACATGTGCCGTTCCCCGACAAAAGAAAGACGATGGGATGTAGGGTCAGGCTGAAGTGGCAAGGCTAAGCTGGAGATGGAAAGATCAATGTGCTGCAGTGCAGGAGTAGGAGGAGGCATCAGTCAGCAGAAAAATATCTTCAACTTCATAAATTCTCCATTTAACATACCTCAGTAAAGGTCCATGTGGAACACAGAGGCCAATATCCAGTAATCAAGAAATGTCATAGGCATTGCATAGACTCTAAATGAGCTGTTTTCATTTCCTGGCCTTGACAGATTTTTTTTTTTTTTTTTCCCTAAAAATTAGTACTAAAATAGTCTAAAGCAGTCTTATAATGAAATATAGAAATAAAGTATCACTGAATGAAGAATGTATTAAAAGTCTTTTTATCTGTGTAAACATGGACAAGCACTTGAAACATTTTTCTTGATTTAAAAATCTTCCAGGTTTTATTCAGAGGGAAATCAGTTTTCAAATATCTGAAATCATTAACAAGATAAAAACAATAACAGTTACAGTAAGTGTTACTAATGTTATTAAAATGAATAATAACAGTATTCTGGATTTTCAAGCATGTTTTTACTATGACTATTTTGGTCTGTATAAAAAGCTATTTTCCTCCAAAAAGTTTTCTTGATAAACTTATTCTACAGTTTCAGGCAACATATACCATTTTCGTTCACATGTGTTCCCTGGAGATGTAACCTAAATGTTTTATACAATTAAACTTCATTTAGCAGAAGACAGACATTTCCCAAATGCTCATCTCTGACTGTGGCCACAATCTGTTCTCATGGGAACTAAATACTGTCATAAACCCCACGGCCTTCCCTCCCAGTGCCAGCTGCAGTTCTTTAGCTTTCCCTTTTCTAACATAAATGTGTGATAGCATATAAATGTGTGTCCGTTAAACAATAGTGTTGTAGCGTTGCTTATATATAATTTTAAATAAATACCCTATACTTGTGGAGTTGTCTTTCCTAAGGCATGTCACATTAAAACCTGACATTTCCAGAGAATGTTACATATCCCTGAACACTCACTGTTACATTCAGAACTCTAGTTTAGCTTAAAAATGTAAAAACTTTTGTAGTCAGACATCTTTCTCAGTGCTTGGTACAGTTATAAGGACATCTAAGAACATAAGTTAATTCTACCAAGCTCAGTTTTACCTTCCATATTATAAGTTGGTTGAAGTCTAATATATTCGTCTCTTGCAAAAGGCAAAGTATGACTAAGTAATGCCAATACTTCCTCTGAACTAACTGGAAAGCCTTTTAAAGTTTTGTTGTGATGGCCTTATACACAAGCAAGATGGAAAATGACAAAGACATGGCCCAAAGCACTGGACTTTAGACAAAATGTATCCATCAGTGCTGAAGAGATGTTTTTTTCTGCTACAAGCACTAATGGAAAAAAAAGAGAAAACAAAGGAAAAGTTGATTACCGAGACAAATGAAAAACCTCTCTTTCCAATGCTACCTCATTACTCGTGAATTAGAGAACCTTACCAGCTGCAACTTGGGTGGCGGGGGGTAGTTAGAAACAGAACCTTCTGTAAGATGTCAAATGCGTTAACCTTTATTTCTTCTGAGTATATATCAACTGATCATTCGATTGCTAGGACTGATACATTACCCTTCTGAAACAGGTAAAGAACATTTAATTCAATTTTACATCAAATCAGCTATCATAGTGCACTTCATTTCTTTAAAAACAGGTGAATTTGAAACTTTGAATTATTAAAGTTTTATTCTAACATATAAAAATATCATTCTTCTGGTTTTGGTCAATCCTTGTTGCAAAATGCAAACATGAAATGGATAAAAAGGTAAAAAGGGGTTGTCAGAAGATTAACTTATTGTCATAATTTCTTAAACTGCATTCAGAAATAATTTCTGATTAATTCAAATTTAGTTGATCAGACCAGATCTTATAGTACCGTACTGTTTCCAACTATTTATTATAGAAATATATTACATTCCAACAACAAACATAGGTGGGCCAAATCTTAATTTAGGGTCGAAAGGGCCCTAACAGGACCTGAAAATGGAACAATTGCACAATTAGTATTAAGAGACTGATTCTCTTAAAATAACTTCAGGTCTAACTTTACAGTAGTGTTCCATGCCATTTACTCTTGTAAGCTTGTGTTGCTTCTCAGTGGAGTTCTGAGTCCTATTTGCAATAGCTCATATGCTCCTGGTATTTAAAGTTCTGTTTCAGTCATGGGTTAGGTCACTCATGATTAAGAATACAGGAACAGAAGAACAGTTAATGGTGACCATAAGCAAAAGCCAGGAGAACTTTAAGACCAAGGCAAGCAGGTATGATACTTCTCATTTATACTATTCCAGCCTGCTGTTTGAGTACTGGGGCTTCCAAAACCAGATGTATATATTATTTTCCATACTTAGTAACCCTTAGCGGATTTTTTCACATGAAGATCTCTCCCTGAATCCAGTGAAGTCCACAGCATCTTTTGACAAGGAGTTCAACAGCTCTGCTACAGCAGCATGGAGAACATCCTTTTGGGGCTTGTTTTGGACCTGGGTCCTACACCTTTAGTTGATGCTCCCTCATTCTTGTGATGCAAAACACACAATAAATGAACAATAAATCTCTCAACCTCTTCATGCCCCATGCATTTGTGAATCTCTATTATAATATTTCTTAGCTGTCTCTTCTGCAGAATGAGGACTCCTAGCTTAAGTAATTGTTCCTCTTATGGAAGTTGTTCCATACTTTTGATATTCCTTGGTGCCCTTCACTGAATTCTTTGCAGAGGTATTTATTTTGACATGAAGTCACGAGAGCTACATATAGTACTCATGATATAGATGGACCATGGATTTATACAGTAGAATATTCCTGTGATCTTCCATGTTCTCTCTTTCATTACAGTCCCTCACCTTTGATTTGCCTTTTTGACCATGACTGAGTGCTAAGCTGATGCTTTCACTGAACATTCCCTAAGGTCTTGGGGCAAATGTTAATCATCTGCTCACCATTTTGCATGTGAAATTATTATTGTTTTCCTTCCCACCTGTGGGAAAGTGCATCATTTTACACTTATCAGTACACAATTTAATTTGACATTTTACTTCCCAGTCACTCAGTTTTTAAAGCATTTTTGCAATTCTGCATGAGATACTATCTTGAAAAACTTCCTGTAATCAACAAAATTTGTCAGCTTACTGCTCACTTCTTCCCCACCTTTTTCAGGTCTTTTACAAACATATTCAACAGCACAGGTAGAGGAACAGCACAGACAGTATCCAACTGCCACAGATATTCACAGTTATCACAGATATTCCAGTAATCACAGTCACTGGAAATCATGGCTCTACTTGCCAAACTTTCTGGCTCTTTCATGTTCCTTCTGCCAGTAGGAAAGAAATACCATTAAAAAAAATATCATGTGACAGAACAAAATAGAATATGACATGCTTGCTTTATTTCTTAATAATGTCTATCACTGGTTACATGTTCTTAACCAGAGCGGGGATATGGATCAGACAGCGAGTATTTTAAAGAGCATGGCTGAATAAGGTTTAAAATGCATTTGAAGTTCAGAGACAGCTGATGTGGTACTCAGTGCACTTGGCTACCATGGAAACCCCATGATTTATCACTTACCTATTATCAAAATATTTTTAAAACTACCTGTGGGGGGAAAAAAAAAAAGCAACAAAATAAACCCCAAACTTTATAGAAGTTTATTTCACAGTTTATTTGTAGTCAAGCATGATTTTGTCTTGATTATTTTGATAAACTAGTATTTAAAATTATACTTGGGAGTGGTAATTTTTGGTCATTTTCTTATAGCAGAACATCAATTTTACCCTGTCTTGAAATATTTCATAAACAGATTTAGCAGCCAGCTAAGCTGTAGTAATGAAACTGGATGGGAAGTATTTAAGACTACATATTTTAATTATGCTGAGGATCTTTTTTCAGGTATTTATTTACAGCTTATGTGTAGCAGCCATGTATCTTCAGAACAGAATATAGAAAGCAAAGTAGAGAAAACAGAAATTGTCATCACAAACAAACCAGATTCATTATTGAGGGACAGAAAAGCTCCTTCAAATCAAGTCTCGTTTTCCCTATGATTGAGATGTTTTGATAAACCCTTACATATTCTGATAATGCTCTCTCCCCATTTTCATGTTGGAAATTGGTCTGTGGTGTGCCAGGTGGATCACCAGTGGTTTGTTTGAGAATGTGTACTGTAAGAACTATCTTCTAGCCAGCGTGTGGAATCCATAAAGGAAAATGGAAGGTGCAGGAAATTCACAACTGCAATGTTTAGTGTGAGCTCCATCAGGGACTATTAAACACAATGAAACAATCCATGCACATCAGCTCATGGAGGTTTCTCCAGTTTATGCCCTCAATGAGCTGTCAGCTCAGATATGCCAGCCCATGTGGATTCCTTACCTTCTCTTCTAACTGTTCTGCATTAGGGCAAGACAAAAGAATGACAAAATGGAGCAAACTGAGCATGAATGTGTTCCCAGGCATGTGTCTATAATGGAGATAAAGTAGCAAGGTGTTTTAAAGCCTGCTGAAGTGATGTGCAGTGTTTGACTGGAGAGACTAATAAGGCAGTGGTCTCAAAAGAGATCTGTGGGTCAGCAGTGACAGTATTTTTTTCAGGTAGATCAGGGTTGTCACCCTACCAGATATTTTTGGGGTGATAGATACCTGAAATTAAGCTTGTCATCAGGGTCTGTGCAAGTCTTTGCATGAACATGATGGATTGTTCTCCTGCTACCCAGGGGAGCTGGCTCCTTCAGAGGGTGACTCCACAGTTTCTGGTAAGTAGCAATGCTGCTATTACGTGTTTCACCAGTGGGTTATGATCTTTGTCAATGGGAGTGGTGCTGCTACTTATTCCAGAAATACTGAAAAGCAAAGCAAAAAATCCTTCACAGATTTGCTGAGAGATGTAAAGGCAGCTCTAGAATTGCTGGAACAGAAACGTGTTCCTCCTCTCTGGACACTTGAAAAAGGCTTCAGTGAACCAGAGGATGAAGTCATGATCCCCTTTTTTGCAGGGCTATCCGGAGTGGAGTTTTGTCCAGTGAGCAACATAGCTCCCTGGGCACTGTGGATGCTGAGGAATCTGTAGAGTAAAGCAGGTCCATAACAAAGTCATCCTCTACTTGCTTCTCTTGAATGTCTTCATAGCCTTCAGCCTGGGGCACTTCTGCCTCATTCCCTGTTTTTCTAAGGCCCATATTCTAGGAGCAATAGTAAGCTATTCAGAGGGGATTCCAGACATTTCAGACCCCAGCTGCTTGTCAGAGCGGGTAGATGGAAGAAATGGGGAGCATTTCAGGAGCTGGGCCAGGACTTCTCATTCCCTTTAGAAGAAGGTTTAGGAAGAGAGCAAGAGAGTGTGTTGAGGCTGTCATCAAAGCCTGTGATTTAGGTAAGAAGTTACCCTTTTTCCCTCCTGAATGCCAGGTCCAACCCAGCACCTCAGCCTGTCTAAATATGACATTAATTGTCACATAATAGTTCTTTAACACATTAGATTGTTACAGAAGAGTTCTTTCCAACAGCCACTGAGGCAAACTATGCTTCAACGGAGAGAATGGGTGCAAAGAACACAAGATCATCTTCAAGTCCTCCCCAGTTAGGGACCTCACAAGATAAACAATAGCAGAAGCAGTGCCCTTTCCAGAGCTACACTCTGGCCAATCTTACCAATGGGATTTTATTAAGGATGAAGCAATGGGCTCCACAGTAACATCTTCAGAAGTTTTAGAGAAGGTCCCACCCCCTAGCAAGGGAGATAGGGATGTTCTAGGTTTGTAGTTTATTTCCTAGTTCTAATGTTAGGGTTTGACCCTCTTTAAAGATTCAGGAAAAGGCTTATGGAAAAAAGGGCAGGGAAATATAAGCAGAAAAAGTTGTCTTTTTCTGTAAGTGTCCTTCTCCTCCATTATGTGTATTCTGCTTCAGTCTCCACTCTGGAGCTGCTTTGGTGGTTCTGCTTCTCAGCTGGGTGCAGCAGGGGACCTTACCTTGATACCTGAGTGAGCTTGTTCTGTGACACATCAAAGAAAAGATATTTTGATGTACCAATTACAATGTGGTCTCCTTCACTTCTTGGTTTGGGGGCAGTAGCTCTCCTTCACAGAGCAAAGAGTAATCCCTCCAAGCATTCCCTCAAGTCTGGTTGGAGGAACTATCAAGCCTTTCAAGTGCAATAATACACTCAGCATTTGGACCACTGGTGGCAATGACAAAGAACGCCCTCCTCCTCCTCCTCCTCCTCCTGCTCTGCCTCTTCCTCCTCTTCCTTCTCCTCCTCCCAGGTCCCCTCCAGACACATATTGTGGTCAGCGTTTGGGCAATGGCTTTTGTCAGTGGTGATTGCACATAGCAGCTTTTACATACCAATGGGATAAAGCAGAAGGAAAAGCCTGCCTCTTAAAAATGGACAAATGAAGGAGGAGGTCAGAACTGACGAGGAAGAGCAAGACTGAGGTTAGCAACATCCAAGAAGTGCAAGGGGGGTCAGTCACCCTGGAGGGGGATAATTAAAATTTCCTTCTAGTTTCCCTGCAAATCCCTCCTTAAAGGAAGTGGTTTTGCACTCATGATTTAAGTGCTACAGTGGATGGCTATAAAGTCTTCAGAAGGGACAGGCGAGGAAGTAGAGGCCGTGGAGTGGCTCTGTATGTTAGGGAGTGTTTCGATTGTATAGAGCTCAACAATTGTGATGATGATACGGTCGAGTGTTTATGGGTAAGGATGAGGGGCAAGGCCAACGAGGCAGATATCCTGCTGGGAGTCTGTTATAGACCACCCAACCAGGATGAAGGGGCGGATGAAGCGTTCTATAAGCGGCTGGCAGAAGTCTCTCAATCGCTAGCCCTTGTTCTCGTGGGGGACTTCAACTTCCCGGACATCTGCTGGAAATACAACACGGCAGAGAGGAAGCAGTCTAGGAGGTTCCTGGAGTGTGTGGAAGACAACTTCCTGAC
>NW_008795523.1:1126099-1131261 GCF_000699145.1 Aptenodytes forsteri
GGTGGTGTTGGGTTGACGGTTGGACTCGATGATCTTAGAGGTGGTCTTTTCCCTTAATGATTCTATGATTCTATTCTATGATTCTGTGAAAACATGAAAAGTGTAAAGAAAGCAGGAGACATCTTTTTACATGGTGACTGACTCCTGCTGCACAAAGCAGTGTGAGGTTGCAGCTAAGGTTCACAGAGACTTTGGATCCTGCAACATCTGAGTAATTGTGTAGGGGTCAGCAGAAGGAGCAGGATTATGGCAATGACACCTGCAGTTGTGATGTGTTACTGGATGCTACTGTGAAGTTCTAGGCCTCTTCAGTGCAGAGAGATAATGTGGGTGGTGGAAACAAAAAAGGAAAGCTTATCTGAAGCTTTTTTCTTACTTGGGTAATGAAGAACAATAGAGTGAAGGTCAGGATGTTGTAAGGAGCAAATGTTTAGTTATAATTTTTCAGGGATGTATAAATGTGTGGCAGAAAGAAAGAGTGACTGCTTAATTAAATGCCTTAATTTATTTGACTTTTAAAAAGTCTTTGATAAGGTCATGCTAGAAGCTACAGTGAGCTGCAGAAGATCTTTAGCTCTCCAGAACTGTAAACTGGTCTGATTGTTGTCAATAATGTGAGGGATTTAGAAGATGGTGTTGTTGTGTATTTCAGATTTTAAATCAAAATTAAGATTTAGAAGATGACACAAAGTAGCGAGGTATCTTATCAGCCTCCCTCCTGGTAGTGGGGAGTACATATACAGAGCCAGACTCTTCTCAGTGGTGCGCAGTGACAGAACAAGAGGCAATGGACATGAATTGAAACATTTATTTATAAAAACCCCAAATAATTTAAGCTTTGGAAAAAGGCTTTATTCCTGTGAGGGTTGTTGAACACTGGAACAGCTTGCTGAGCTGTTGCAGTTTGGGACCAAAAGACAGTGTGGATACTAATGCTGATATGCTATCAGCGTTGTCAACTAGGCCTAACTTATGTTAAATGCTACACCAGAGAAGTTGTGGCATCTCAGTCTTTAGAGATACTCAAAACCTGAGTGGACACAGTCTTGAGCAACCTGTGCTAGCTGACCCTGCTCTGAGGAGGAGTTAGATTAGGCAGTCTCCAGACATCCCTTCCTATCTCAATGATGCTGTGATTCTGGGAAAGTTTTCATTATGTTGGAGAAAAACATTATTACCCTGTAAAGAAATCTCATTTTCTCTCTTAAGAGGAATATAGATTCACTTAAGGTTTGTTGATATATAAATATGATTTGCTGATTGTAAATATGGTCATCTGATAGCCTTGTCTGCTATCTTCTCTAATGGTTTCTCAGATTGTACAGACACATGCAGAAACAATACTATGATCATTCTGTCTGCAGGACCAATATAAAAATGAGATGTGTATCTCAAGCTAATGACTGAGGGAACTTGTTTTGGTAATGGCTCAGGATGCATTGATTTTTGGTGTATTGATATAAATCTTGGGTGATCAATAGTACAGCTGGTTGCAGGAAATGAATGACTGATCTCCAGACCTAAAATAATTTCAGTCTAATGAGGACAAGCTATAACCATAGTGTCTGGGGCACCATTATGCACTTTATCAAAGAGAAATTATCAAGATGAGTGAGGAAATCAGAATGACCATAACGGGGGGTGGGGGCAGGAAAGGGGGAAGAAAAGACAGAGGTCTTATAATAGAAAACCATCTTTAGGACCAGAGCAGAGTATGGCATAAGCGTACATGTCTACATTGCCTGCTGAGGACAAGCCTGGGGTAGTCCAGGTTCTGGTGTGCCCAGGGTATATCCTCAGGAGCATATGCAATAGTAATCACGAGGACTGGTTTTCTGCCAAGTTATCACTGCCTGGTTGCTCACAAGCAGTCTTCAGTCTGTCCAAGAGACAAGTCACATGGCAGTCAGGCAGGAGGAGACTAGGGAGGGTACGATGGAGTGTTTCATGCTTTTCATCGCTCCAAACCAGTTTTCCAGGATGATGGAGGAAGGCTGTTATTGGAATGGTATGCCTGTTTCTGGTGTCCATATTTTAAAATGCTTAAGACAAATTGAAAAGGGTAGACAAAGACATCCAAGATTGATCTGGAAAGTGAAAAAAAAAATTTATAATGAGAGATTAATGATGTTCAGTACATTTTGTTTGATCAAACAGATGTTATAGAGATAAAGCATAGCTTCCCTGACTTTTTCTTTTCACAGTTAGTGGCTCCTAAATCTAGTAAAAAAAAAGTGTAGTAATAACAAGGAACTTGAAAATGCAGCTCAAAAAACTGAGAAGAGAAACATTTTTAATGTGACTGTAATGAGCATATAGCAGTAGTACCAGCAGAATAATTGATCTGAAAATATGATGAATTCCATGTCACCAGGACATCTGACTATACTGCTAGTCCAAGTAAGCAATGTAGGCTCTGCCTTTAGCATATGGGGGAGACATATTAATTTCAAGAGTGTAATTTATGTCATTATAATATATACATATGAGAAAATGGGGAGGAGAAGAGAATCCTAGGTTAAAACTCAACCTTGAATTTAGATTGCTAGAGCTAGGAGAGATAAATTGGCCCTTGTCAACTTGAAAGTTATATATTCAGCATGGTATCAAGGGACTCAGTAATTTCTAGATAAGTTCTATGACCTGTATTAAATAGCAAGTTGCACTTGATCATCCTTTTAATGAATGTCTGGTCTGCTAAAATGTTAAAAAAAACCTGTGTGTGCTCCAGAGGCCCGCCCCAATAGTAGATTTTTGAAGCTAATGATCAAGATAATTTTTGAAAGACAGGGCAAAGTCTTAAGGTGATTTCTTTTTCATTCCATTTTTTATTCAGTTTTCCTTGAATTTTTATCTAAATGCCATTCAGCTATGTCATTCTTATATTTCCCCTATAAATACCCATATTTTCTTCCAGAAATAAATTCATGAATGAATAAATCCTAATTGTTAAAACTGTTGCTTGCTGTTTGCCTGTTTTAGAAGCAGAAAACTTAGTCCTCCTTTGTCACAAGCATGCTGGTGTATTCCTTTAAGATGAAACAACAGTACTGACAATAATTTTTTTTCTTGACCTTCTGCCATAAAAATATATCATAGTTTTCTTGAATTTTTCTTGCATGTGATGCACTGTCTGAAAGGGCTTCTTACTTGCCACTTGAGGAAATGTTATCATTGTCAATGAGTTAAAAGTGATGGGAGGAAACTTCTGTGTTCATTATATAAAAAAAGAAAGATTAATAGCTGGGATTTCATCAGTAATCTTCCTATGGGTGGATGAATGTAATAGCATTTACAAGATTGGAAAACGATAGCTTTTGACAAATCACAGCCTTAATTATCTCAGTAAATAAATTTGTGACACTACTAATCATTATTATTATTCTTATCAATTATTATTTATTGGAAAGATACCAACCCAAGACATTGAGCTCAAATGAAAGGTAGACTTTAATATATACAAAATTAGAATCTTCAAAATACCTTTTGTAATTTTACCCATGGTCCTGGGCTATAGAGAAGCAGCCGTAGGGGCCAGACTCGTTTATAGCACCTTCCTTTGGGTGGTCTACAGGGGCCTGGGATATCTGTTGAGGCTCTGTCCTGGTCCTGTTCCCTATAACAGGAAGTACAAGAAATCTTGTCAAGACAAGAGTTCTTGACAGTCCTAAGGAAGGTCACCCCAGGAAAACTAAAAATATTATGCTTCCTTCACACTGCTCTAGCATTTTTAACCCAGTATAAGCATGCTAGAGAGAGAGTGAGGATCCTAACTAGAAGCTCTTGCTTACAGGTAATCCTTTATGTCCTAGGCTGAGAAAATTCATAAGTATTGTACCTCCTAGCATGTGGCAGGACCTCTAAAATAAAGAAGTTAATGTTTAAATGTTTTTCAAGCATACAGAATAACACCAAACAGAAAAAAAATCTTAGGTAACATTTAGGCAGCCATTTTCTTAAAACATCCCTCTAACACTGGGCTCTGCCCTAGCTCTCCGTTCCCTCTACTCTGTGACACAGATCATGGAGTTGACTTTCAGCTTGAGATGTACTGCATCAGACAGTTTACCCCTTGACCTTCAGCTCCTTCCATTTTAATATATATTTTGCTTTCCCAACCTAAAAAAAACAATTCTACCATTAAAAAATGCCTTAAGTTAAGGCAGAATTCCCCACAGTGCCTCAAATGCAATTATTTTTTTCTCTACCCTCTCATTAAAACCAGCATAAAGCCAAAGCTTCTGTTTAATTTTATATATATAAAACTTTGCCTACAGCTCCACCTCCAGCTTTACGATCCCACCCTTGAAAGTAAAACAGAATTAAAACACATTTTCAGGCCATAAAACTAAGCATATCCATCAAGGAAAAAGAAAATTATTATACAACCTCTGAAACAGTCTGAATGCCTAGCATTACCTCCACTTAAAAAATCTGTTATTATGTCCTACTAAAATATGACAAACAGCCTATGATAATAAGTTATGGACATGCTTTCATTAAATTAAACTGTAAAAATAAAAAAGGCTAGTTTATTCAAATAATGGAAAGCCAGAGCACAGAATATGAATTTCAGCGTGGGTATGGTACAATGCTGAAAATAAGATCCACATTGGTAAATGCAGACCTGACCTAAATTGTCTTTAATATAATGCTCTGGAGAATCATTTCAATTAGGTGCTAATAATGAAAAGTCCTTTCATTTATATTAATGACATTTTTTTTGCTTTTGCATTAGAAAATTCAGAAAACAGTGGTTCAAACTTCTGTATTCTTTCTGAAGACAGACACCTGGCCTTCCATATCTTTATCAATGATCTGGATGAGGGGATTGAGTGCACCCTCAGTAAGTTTGCAGATGACACCAAGTTGAGTGGGAGTGTTGATCTGCTCGAGGGTAGGAAGGCTCTGCAGAGGGACCTGGACAGGCTGGATTGATGGGCCCAGGCCAGCTGTATGAGGTTCAACAAGGCCAAGTGCCGGGTCCTGCACTTGGGCCACAACAACCCCATGCAGCGCTACAGGCTTGGGGAAGAGTGGCTGGAAAGCTGCCCGGCAGAAAAGGACCTGGGGGTGCTGGTTGACAGCCGGCTGAACATGAGCCGGCAGTGTGCCCAGGCGGCCAAGAAGGCCAATGGCATCCTGGCCTGCATCAGAAATAG
>NW_008795523.1:1131714-1140883 GCF_000699145.1 Aptenodytes forsteri
TTGACGGTTGGACTCGATGATCTTAGAGGTCTTTTCCAACCTTAATGATTCTGTGATTCTATGATTCTATGATTTTAGTATGGGGTAAAGATAGAAGAACAATGAGGAATGTAGTTGTGCAAAGTATAAGCAGGAACAGAGGACAGTGTGTAGGTATTTCAGTATTTTGGTACTTCCCTCATCAGTTTGTGACCCACTTTCCTCTGCAGAATGACTTTATTTTCACAGACTGAAGGGTCTAAAATGGAAAATATTGTTTAATACACCTGACATTTTCTGGCACTGTAATTTTTTTTTTTTTTTAAACATACTTACCTATCTATTAAATACAACTTATATTTTAATGTATCATTTACATTAATCAACATGGACTGTCACAGGAGCTGTGTCAAAGTGTCATGGTCAAATGCAACAGTGTTCTACAATGATAGATTTTGTTGCAAACAGCTACATAAGGCAATAAGAAAAAATTCTGTGTCCCTTTTATGAGTTTCCATAAGTCTTGCCTTATTATAAGTTTCACAGCTGAAAACCCTATTTCAGCTTCGTTAAAGCTTTGTGTCTTTTCTATTTCTACAGCCTTCAAGAGCCACTGTATTAGACACGGCTTATCTAATATACACTAGCTATGTAGGCAGAACTAAGGCTAGGGTTTTACTTAGTGACATCTATATTAAAAATATTGTTTGCAAATAGTTTTCAAAATATTTTCAAAGGAACAATACATTTTTAAAATTCTGGGTTTGGACTGGGAAAAATAATAATATACTTTGGATTACAATCCACATGTAGCACAAGTTATGTTGTATTTACCTGTTCTAAAATATTAGACTGCATTCTAACTAGGACATATTTATTTAATTAATTAAGATTAAAACCCACCCCTTTCCTTTGGAGGGTAAAGAAAGCTTGCTTTTTTGATAGTGCTTAATTAAAGATAAAACAATTGCATGGAGTGAATGTCCATTAGTGAGTAAGACTCCTTTATGCTTTGCAGATTTTGCTGTATTAAGCATTTTTGTGGAACTTCCACAGATTTTAAGAACAAACGATGCATGAAACCAGAGCAAATTGGACCCTACGTGTGTGGGTTGGTGAAATGGAGGATTTAAAGGGATTAACACTTACTGGAGTACCTCATATAAAAGATTTTGAGTGTAATGATGCAAATCAAGGAAAAAAAAAAAGCAGGTGCAGAGGCACATTAGAAGTGGGATGTGTAGTTTTGATATTAAAAGAAAGTTAGAAGCTCAGTCATAAACCTAAAACTTTAAAATCTGTCTGTAAATAACATATCATCAGATTGTTTTTCCTGATGACATTTAAATATGATATTCAAAAGTTGTTGAGAGTTAATCCATGCAGCTGAGCTGGACGTGGAGAGATTTATCTAAATTTCCTGCATTATTTAGCATACATTAAAATAATAACTACATAATGACAAAAGGTGTCTTGCTACAGAGATCAGAGAGATCTTTCCACAGGACGCCTGCCTGGAAGCTGTGCTAACTAGTAGGAATTGGCAGGACCCATCAGCTACTGAAAGGCATGAAAAAAACCAGGGGTAATCTGGAGACCAGCAACAGGCTGGAAGAGCTCCCATGTCCAGAATTGGCACGGAATTGCAGGGCTCCAGGAAATGCACTGTGCCCATCCAGCCACACAGAAAATGTCCTTATGAACTCCTAGTACCCATGACAAATACAGGTGCCGTATACTACCTTAAGGAGAAAATCCTTGTACAAAAGAATTTTACTGTTGAATTCAGCAGAAAGAGTTATTACTTGTGATATAAAATCTGTTCCTGGCCCGTCCTGCTTTACAGGTATGGGGGTAATACTAAGGACAGAGTGAAAGGTGCAGTTTCTGTTAATAAACTATGTACCTTTCTAGGGAACCTAACAACTTTGTTTTGCAGGCTGCTTTCCACAATGTGACAGAGAAGGATTCTACTCCATAATATCTGAGACACAGGGCAATGTTAATAAGAAAAGATTAACTAAAATAAATAAATATATTCTTTTTCTCTCTCTTTCCTTTTAGCGTCTCCTTAGGTGAACTTTAAGACAGTTTTATGACACTCTCATTTAGGTGAAATAAAAACCCCAAAACCCAAACCACAAGCACACAATAGTCATAACTGATGTCTGAAAGCATTTATATGCTTTATATACATTTATGGTGTATCTTCCATCAAAAGATCTATAAAAACACTTAATAATTAAAGTTATTATTAGTAAAAGGAGGAAAAAAATGTTGAAAAGTTTTCATTTAAAGAGAGGAATAGAGAAGCACATGAAGGATATTCAAAACAGTGAATACAATTAGTAAGTCAATCTGAGTACTCTCTTAAGAAAAGAGATCACATGGCTTCTGGTTTTTAATCAGCCTAAGCAATTCCTCTTACATAGTTAAATTAGTTAAACAAATGGTGAAACTATGTATGTTGTCACTTCTAACTTTCATTCTAGATTATTAATTGCATTATGGAAGCCTTTAGAAATGTCAGAATTAGTCCTGGAAGTTTTACATAGGTGCACAAAAGTGACAACCCACTCACTAGAGTGATTAAACAAAAGAAGTGCAGAGAGCTGAAAAGTTGCCTAAATTCACATAGGATTCCTTGTTTGGTAGCATACACCCAACTCATACAGGGAAATCCTGCACTGTGTAATCTTTCTGACTGATTTCTAGTTTACTTCTAAAGTAAAGGCTATGGACATGCACAATTTTTTTCAGGAGAAATACCTAAATTGACTACATAAATACATATAAATATTTGAAGGGTAGTCATATTTGTTGCTCTAAGTTTATGTGTGTCCTATAATGCAATGTAAAGGGGCCATATATGAGTGTAATTTGAAAAGGAAAATTTAATCTCAGTACCATAAAAATCTTCTTGGCAGTGATACATATTATCTGTTGGACAGTTTCTCAAGAAAAGCAATTGATGTGAAAGTGACTGAATTTTTTAGTCCTCACTGATTACTTTTCAACATCTTAAAATTTCACGTAGTTGGAATATTGAAGGAAAAGATATCTGAAATTATGATGAATGAGTTGACCAAAACCCCATGGTTTTTTGGGGGTGAAAAAAGCCATTCAATTAGCTTATGTCTATTTTTAGCAACCTATATAGATCTTTCCTCATTAAAGACATAAACTGTGTATTTATAATGAAAGATATAGCTGAAATGCTAAACAAAATATTGCACTGTGAAGCAGATACCTAACAAATGTCAGACCAGTCTTACAAAACGAAACAAATCCTCCCAAGGCTTTTTTTAATTAGAGCTGCAGTGAACCTTTTCACCATTGTTACAAACACTGATAAACAAACTTCTCATAACTTCTAATCTTTAGATACCATTTTGGGACTCTCTGCTGTGAACCTGAACACGTTCCTTTAGGTCCACACTGAGGATTGAACCTAACACATTCTGACATTTACACCAAGCCAGTGGGAAATTTATTCTGCATTTGGGTGTTCAAACCAGTTGAGTCTCTGAACTGACTGACAGCATTCAGAGCAGAAGTATTTTGTTAAGATATTGTTCTATGTGTACTTTTTATATGGTTTATATAGGTGTTTGCTAAGCAGGCTAGAGGTTGAACTCTATTGTGCTGATTAGACAGGAGAAAGAAAATTGGAGAGGGTAAGTGTGACTGGAATAATAAGGAAGCTTGCAGAAGTCAGAAGTATATGTTAAAGGCAAAGCAATGTCTTGGCATGAGAAAAAAAATAACAGTCCAACTTAATGTTAAAAAGGTTGATATCTAGCTCTATGTCCAAATAGTGAGTCAATTACAATGCAAAAATAGAGAATACCTCATTTGATTTCCAAACATATTGTGAATCCAATAGACTACTTAAAAGTTAATATTTTAAAGCATAATTGGAAAAAAAAAAAAGTGAGCAGGCTATGATGGAGAAAGGCAAAAACAGCAATGAAAGACAGAGAAAAGAAGAAAAGTATTAAACAATGAAGAAATGTCTTTCTTTTTCTCCAGGTTTAGTAAAAGCTAAAATATCAGGTTTAAAATATTTATTTTGAGAACAGTCTTAGTTGCAATGTTCACTTACTTTTAAATTAATTTAGGAATGGTTCAGTAATAGATTGATGTTCGATATTGCACTAAAATAAAATGATAAAATCATGAGTAAGAAAAAATATTTGAGAAAAAAAAGTACATTATTCTGCTCCTTGGAAAGAAGCACCACAGAGTGAATAAATCCTGATTTCATATGGATGTAAGCTTGGTTTGTTGCTTGCTTCCGTACCTTTTGAAATTCCTGTGCTGCAAAGTGTTTTGTATATACTTGCAAAACAAGGTTTGCTATTTAAAAAATTATATGATTTTGGACGGAACCTTTTCTCCTATATTTTAGCACAGGTATTTTGTTTCTATTTAAGAGGAAAGTGACAGGAAATATTCAAATTTTCTTTTTTAGCTTAGTTGTATTAGAACAGACCTTGAAGTCTGGAAATAGCTAGAGGAGTAACAGAAAAACAGCAGTGAGGAGGAGTAAGTTTCATTTTTTCCTGAGATTTGATAGATTCTGCTGTCATCTAAAGATTTTCACAAATAGATATTCTCTTGAAATGATATTTACATTAAAGAACAAATAAGTTGGCATACAAGATGAAATTTAGGGGGGTTATTACTCAGGAAGCAAAAATCACAAGGACATTTGTGTTGCTGGATGGGTTGTGCTGGAACATCCAGCACATCTGCTGGATCTTACTACATCTGCTATACATTTAGCTTTTTGCTTGTTTGTTTTACCACTTCTTCTAGCTTTTGTCTAAGTTGCATATTGTTCTGCTTTTATTTTCCAGTTTATACTGAACTAAATTCCTTAAGAATGCCTCCTTGGAGCTCCTCTTTCTTATTGTCTTCCTCTTTCCCCTACCACCCCTCTACCAAAATTACTCAACCAGTGTCTTCAGTGGGTAGTTATGCTCACATTCATCATGAATTTGTCATTAATCTACTGTTCGACCTGTCTATAAAACAACAACATTGTTGCCCACTACTGCTAAATCTCCTTTGTACATCTCAACACCTGGACTTTGAAAAACACAGTTCTACACTGGAGAATCAATTTATTTTCCTTCTTATTTCTCCCTCTTGCAGCTGACTTACACATTTCCAGCGCATAGATACACTGGAGCCATATGGGAGACAGGATATTTGTACTCCTTGCTTGCCACCTGTGTGATCAAAAGTGAAACAATAAAAGTGTGTATGTCCTATAATTCTTTCCAGTGTCACCTAGTGATTTGGTTACATTTGTATGTTATGTTTATATCCTGACTGGGTTCATATAACTCACAAGAACTAAGCGAAAGTTACTAGCAATAAGAGCTTATTTCCCCAATGTTTAAAGAACAGCATACATTACTTCAGCCAATACCAGCTGATTAAAATGATTATCAGTTTGCACAGGATGAGAAAAATGTGGACTTTATTTCTGAAACATGATATGTATGCTCCTTATATAGAGATGTGTGTGAATATATTTCAGGACCACACGATGCAATTTTCATAATTAATCTCAGATTTGATTTGAGAATCAATTCTATGTATTTTGTTCTCATTCAGCTGTTCTTTCAATGCTGGCTACATGTTGCTGTCTAGACACAGAAGTACCTGAAGTTTAAGGTAAAATGGTTGGTGGGGATAGATGGCTGCATGATCAAAGCTTACTGGGTTCTGGAAATGCTCACAAAGAAATCAGCTTCTCTGATACTCTTCACAGACAATGCAGCATTAGTGTAGCCTTAGGACTAGGTCATAGATCCATCATTTCTCTCTAGCTCACATAAGCTGTATGAAAGCCTCCATTCTTGGTTCTTTGAATTGTCTACTTAACATATTCTTTTGCAACAAGATTATGTTGCTACTGTTTGAAACACACAGGAAAAAAAAAAAAGGTATCAATATTAATATTCTATACCCTTGCATGAGGTACCAATGTATTTTATTTACATACGCTTTGAGATAGACCCTATTTGATATTTTTAATCAAATCATTTTTATCACTATGCACTTCAATAATTGTTTTGTTATATGTTTGTAGGTTTGGGGTTTTTTTTGAGGGGGAGGTGTTAGTTATTTTTCTAGCAGGAAGAACAATACTAAGTCTAAAATGTTAAAGCACATTTTTCCCATAGTTTAGATTTAACTGGAATGCAAAATGGACTGGAGATCTGTGCAAGAAAAAGCCCATACAAATTCAAAAGAAGCATGAATGTAAATGCACACAGAAACACCTTACACATGCGCACACACACATTGGTGTATGTAGTTAAAAATTCTGCAAAGCACTCGAGCAGATTCTAACTACTAAAAGTGATCATTAATAAAAACATTAATGGTAATTTGCAAAAGTACTTTTAGCAATGTTTTTTGTATCACTGCATGGCCTCAGGCAAGTCACTAGAGTTCTCACCTCAGTGAATCTGTATGTGAAAGAGATACAGTACCCATTCCCTCAGTGAAAAGCAGGACATGCATTAATTGGATGTGAACAAAAAGGGTAGATAGTTTGCACACACGGACAAATGCTGAACCTGAGTCACTGCATATGCTTGAAATCATGCAAGTATTTTCACATTTGTAGAGATAGAATGCTATGTTTATTATCAATGTTGGGAACATTTATGCTTTATCACAAAATGATGTAAAGGCCAAGTTGTATACGTTCAACAATTTAGAACCATCTGGTGTGGAGTAAAAAGGTAAATACCGAGTCAGCCTGAGGTCAGAGATAAAGTATAACTTGAAGTGCAGCAGGCAAAAATAGGCCTTCTCTGTTGAGGCTAAATTACCAGTAAGGCAAACCACCCATGCGGCATCCTGCTGGGAAGTGACTAACAGAAGGTTCAAGGTGAAACAGCTTCCTCCACACTTTCTGAACTGCTATTTATATTGTTGTAGGCATCCTAAAACTTCCATCAGCACTTAGAGGACAGATCTCCATGAAAAAATCATATAGATGACAAAACAGTGGTTTACTATTTAAAGAATGCTTTATAAATAATTTAATGACTTACTTTGATGGAACATTTTGATACTGATTTAATTAAGACATTAAGCAGAAAATACACATAGCCTTATGAAAATGCCTTTGAAATATTGATATTTCAATTGTTTAAATGAAATTATTATTTTCTGCATGCTAACATATTAAACACCTGATAATATATAAAATATATTATAATACATTCCTATTCATGAATGCAAACTCTTAATAGCTTATGTTTCCTTTGAGGGTGTTCTTAGCAAATATTTTTCTTTCTGGCTTGGATCTGGGTTTTGTTGGTACTTTCCTCAAGAAATGTCTCTATATTAATAGGCAGAAATTTATAAAATGTTTTTCTTTCCTACTTGTCTTAATGCCTCATTGTCATATCATGCCACAACAAACATATAGCCTGCTAAATCTTTCTTTTGATCTTTTACACTAACTAAAATGGGCACTGAATCAGCAATTCCGTTTGTACCTCTATGATCTTAAACCTATGTATATCCAATTAGTGCTGACTTCGACTTTGCATCTTTATTAAGATTGCATCTTCTTGTTCTGTGATCGACTTTAACCACTAATATGTTTCAACCTAAATACTTAGGCCTTTTTTTTCACGTTTTGAATGAAAACTCTTGGAGAATGAAATCTTTCCAAAAAAGAGATGTAATTCATTCCTCTTTAATGTGATGGTTTTGCAGAAGCCTTATTCACCTCACATTCATACTGCTGATGTTGTTTGAATTGTTACTTCAAATAACAGCAACCAGAATAGCAGATGAGAGAATTTTTACATTGTTATAAATCACAATAAAAAGTGTTCGGTCCCTTGCATCAATGCTGTGTTTATAGTCATTACAAACCCCATTCTCTTTATATGTGCACGTTCTATGCATATCTCAGACACGTTACTTCTTATTTAATGTGTCTAATTTCTAAGGATATTCAGCTAAGTTCTCTGTTAACAGGATATAGGACAAAGGGGTTTTATTTTTGCACAGACACTTTTAATCTCGCTTATTCATTAAAGTTTTTAAAGTGCGTACATTGCAAGTGGATTTAAAGTATCTGAACTGTAATTACTGTCATTAGTGCTGTACCATCTGCATCTTTCAGGAACCAGCAGATTGAACTAATCACCAATAATTGTTTTCAAGATGTTTAGCACATCTTAAATTTAAACATCAAAACAAAAGCTTATATTTGGTACTGATTTCTGCCAAAGTCTTATTTTTCCAACATCCTATGTCTACACTAGTTCGATGTGCAGGATTAAGCCCTACATGAGCTTCTCCCCTTAGCTAAAGTCTGATACATAGTATTGGAAAGTGTTTAATAGTTTCTGGTTTGTATTTTTCCCTTAGTAGCCCACATTACAGAGCTATCATACATCATTGCAGGAGATCAGAACCCTTGCTGGGACCATTAGCATGGAAAATGAAATATTTTCCAATACAAACACAGTGATTCCTTCTTAAATCACCTCTTGCAGTCACTGAAGAAACGGCTGGGGAAAGTTTTATCTGTGTAAATCTATCACACCTGACACAAAAAAGGAACAGACCACTTCAGGTTTCATAGAAGCTAACACAGTGAGCTAAGATAAATACATTTTTAGCTAATGTATAAGTATGCGCTTTTAATAATTTTACTCTGTACTTTGTCTAACAGCCTCCTTAGTTTTTAAGGTTCCTAAAAGTATTTGACAATCCTCATGTGAAAATGACTGTAACATCTTTATCAATGATCTGGATGAGGGGATTGAGTGCACCCTCAGTAAGTTTGCAGACGACACCAAGTTGGGCGGGAATGTCGATCTGCTCGAGGGTAGGAAGGCTCTGCAGAGGGACCTGGACAGGCTGGACCGATGGGCCCAGGCCAACTGTATGAGGTTCAACAAGGCAAAGTGCTAGGTCCTGTACTTCAGCCACAACAACCCCATGCAGCGCTACAGGCTTGTGGAAGAGTGGCTGGAAAGCTGCCTGGCGGAAAAGGACCTGGGGGTGTTGGTCGACAGCTGGCTGAACATGAGCTGGCAGTGTGCCCAGGTGGCCAAGAAGGCCAATGGCATCCTGGCCTGTATCAGAAATAGTGTGGCCAGCAGGAGTAGGGAAGTGATCGTGCCCCTGTACTCGG
>NW_008795523.1:1141087-1150714 GCF_000699145.1 Aptenodytes forsteri
GAGGTGGGTGTTGGTCTCTTCTCCCAAGTAACTAGCATGAGAGTAACTAGGATGAGAGGAAATGGCCTCAAGTTGCACCAGGGGAGGTTTAGATTGGATGTGAGGAAAAATGTCTTTACTGAAAGAGTGGTTAAACATTGGAAGAGGCTGCCCAGGGAAGTGGTTGAGTCCCCATCCCTGGAAGAATTTAAAAGACGAGTAGATGAGGTGCTTAGGGCCATGGTTTAGTGGACATGGTGGTGTTGGTTTGACGGTTGGACTCAATGACCTTAGAGGTCTTTTCCAACTTTAATGATTCTATGATTCTAAGATTGTACTTTCTTTCAAATCCAAATACACTTAATTCATATATTCAATATTTCCATATAAGTTCACCGAAAAGAAAATGATTTAATGAAAGTGAATTTTTTAATAATTTTTAACAGATGACAATTAATAACATTTTCTCCAGGCTTCTTAGTGTTTTATTCCTTTTCTTCTTGATTATTAAACTTTGATTCTACAGGTTGCACTCTGCATCTGATGGCTGTTCATATGTAGAGCTGCTTGCAGAAAAGAGACTTTAGACTCTAAACTCCTTAGGGCAAAGGTATTATGCCACCAATTTTATTTCCTAGTCTTAACACAACCTACTGACATATCAGCCCTCAGGATCTTAGTGATATTGTGCAATCTTGCCCCAAATTCTGCTGATAAAGAGTAGATATGAGAAGGTTCTGTCCCCTTCAGCTCTTCAGTTTTATAGTATGGTTAAAACACAGAATAGTCTGAATTATTGAATAGCAAAGATATACCCATGGTAAGCAGAGGCATTACCTTAGATACTTATGAAATATCCTACCAAAGCAAAACCTGAAGTGTTCAGACCTGTCAGTTCATGCTGTCCTGCACACACCAGCTGTACCTATACTGAATTGCGTATGTGTGATATTCACAGCTCTTTCATCTGGTGAACAACAGGGTCAGAGCCTCAATTTCACTTTAACAAAGAAAGAGTCCCAACTCAGTATTTGTTCCACGGTATCAAGGCCAACATCTAAATTATTAGTCATAGGAAAATAACTAACTAACAGCTCCCTACCGCTGGAATCAGCACTAGTATTTTACTTCTGATCAGGAAAGCACTTCTGAAGCAAATCACCTAGTCATTTTTAGTTACTGATCATTGCTTTGTGTCATGCAATTTTTTTGGGCAACATGAAATAAATTCCTCTTAGATCAAGCAAAATGGAGTTATGAAGCACTCCAAGAGCTCACCTAGTATTCTTCAGCCATTAACATGTGTTCAAGCCATGGAATCAGATTAGAACTATTTATTCCCATTGCCTCTCGTCCTGACACTGGGCACTACTGATAATGTCTCTTCTTCATTCCCTCCCATCAGACATTTATACACATTGATAAGATCCTCCTGAGACTTCTCTTCTCCAGACTGAACAGTCCCAGCTCTCTCAGCTTTTCCTCATATGTCAAGTTCTCCGGTCCATTAATCTTCTTTGTGGCCCTTCATTGGACTCACTCCAGTCAGTCCATATCTTTCTTGTACTGGAGTATCCAGAACTAGACATAGCACTCCAAATGTCATCTCACCAGGGCTGAGAAGAGGGGAAGGATCACCCTGCTAGACCAGCTGGCAACACTCTTCCTAATACAGTGCAGGATGCTGTTGGCCACCTTTGCTGTGATGGTGCACTACTGGCTCACGGTCAGTTTGCTGTCTGTCAGGACCCCCAGAGCCTTCTCTGCCAAGCTGCTTTTCAGTTAGTTGGCCCCCAGCATTTACTGGTGGCTAGGGTTACTCCTCCCCATGTGCAGGACTTTGCATTTCCATCTATCGAATTTCATGAGATTCATCTCAGCCCAGTTCTCTAGCCTGTTGAAGTTTCTCTGAATTGTTGCACATTTCTGATATATCAGCCACTCCTCCCAGTTTTGCAACATCTGTGAACTTGCTGAAGGTGTATGCTGTCCCAACATCCAGGTCATGAATGAAAATGTTAAACAATACTGGCCCCAGTATCGACACCTGGGTACACCACTAGTGACTGGCTTCCAAGTGGACTTTATGCCACTGATCACTACACTGTGGGCCCAGCTGTTCAGCCAGTTTTCTGTCCAACTCACTGTGCACTTATTTAACTTGTACTTTGTCAGCTTGTCTATGAGGATGTTATGGTAGACAGTGTCAAAAGCCTTACTAAAGTCAAGATAATCAACATCTGCTGCTCTCCCCTCACCCACCAAAGTCATCACATCATTGTAGAAGGCTCTCAGGTTGGTTAACCTTGATTTCCCCTTTGCAAATCCATGCTGACTACTCCTGATCAAATTTTTGTCCTTTATGTGTTTGGAAATGCTTTCCTGGAGGATTTTCTTCATCAGCTTCCCAGAGACTGAGGTGAAGGTGACCAGCCTGTAGTTCCCCCACTCTTCCATCTTGCCCTTCTTGAAGATAGCACTGACATTTGTTTTCTTCTAGTCTTTTGAGCCTCTTTCATTCACCATGGCTGTTCAAAGTTAATCAAGTGGCCTTGCAGTAACAACCACCACCTCTCTCAGCAGTCATGAATGCAACCCTTTTCCGTGTCATTTGTCACCAGTTCCTCTGCCCCATTCAGCAGCAGGTTCACGTTTTCCCTAGTCTTCTTTTTGCTGTTTAAGTATTTGTAGAATTTTTTCTGAGTCCTTTTCTCTTATGACATTTGGATTGTCATACAAGCAAATAATTTTAAATCTGTTTTTTTGGGGGTGTTGTTTGTTTTTAACAGGTACAGAGGCTCTTAAGAAAGAGGCATTTCTTGTTTTTCAACACTGTTGCATTATGCTGAACCTGTTATGAAGACTTTTATCAATTTGTATATACCTGGGTAGTGGTATACTTGTTTCATTTGAATATTAACTGGACTGAATCAGCCCAAACTCTTGGAGACATAAGGCCAGTTAATTAAATAGAACATGTTTTGAGTGTTGTTTTTAAAATGTTTTGTTATTCAACCATGCAAGCTCAGCAGTGGACTATTTATTTTTTTCTTTTCTTTCCTTGGTTTGATTTTAAAGATTTTATCATGTTTGTCATGTTTGTCAGAAATTCTTTTTTTTTTTTTTCCCCCAGCAGAAATCTTATGTAATTTGCTTCGGAGGTACAATGGTTACTTAAAGAGCAGAGCATGAAATGAGTCAAAAGCAGAGACTGCTGCCTTTCAGCTTGGCCTTGGTTCCTTAAGACTGATGAACACATAATTACATATTCTGAGTGTGTCTTTTAAATATATCTAGTAATATATAAATGTAACATTTTATATATATGCACACATACAACAGTCCCTGAATGGTAGAAAAATATACAGATAAGCTTTGTAGCATAATCAGGACTAAGCCTAGGATCTTTCTAATTTTTAATTGGTAATGAAATCTAGAGCCCTAAAAGTGAAAGGAGACTAGAAATGTGTTTGTGTATTGTAAAGCTACTGCATACAAAGCCTCAGACTTTAACTCTGAAAGCTGTATTCTTAAATTTACAGATTCAGAAAAACAACAACAGTTGTTTATCTTTAGCAGGCAGAGAGATATAAACATCAGTCAAGGCATTTTATCTAAAGTGTGTATTTTGAGTAAGCAGTTCAAGTTTGCAGATTAATAAACATAATTAGGATGTCATTTGATCACAAAATTATAATAAAATGATAACATGATGTATATAGTTTTATAAGGATTTTTCATTCTTATGCATATTATACCATCTGTATTACACCTAACCTTTCTAAGACTATATTATTTGAAGATATAAATTTCATTTCCTTTCACTTAGGAACACTAGAATCTGATGTGTATTGTACACTGGGACCTTAAAAAGGAATAGTAGTTTATTCTATCCATATGGATTCCTTGTAGTACTTACAGGTAAAACCTGTTGAAATGACACTTTTATTATAATGGAATTTTTTTTTTTCAATGATCTTCAAAATGGAAAGATGAAGTTTGTTCATAAAATTTTCAAGCAAGGGAATGTTACTGTACTAAAGGCATCCTTACCCTGTAGCACCGACACAACATAAAATTTAGAGGTAAATGTTAGTTCACACCTGGTATGGGCAAATGTTTGGAATTTAGAAGTAGCTCATAGCAATATATGCCATCTTTTCCAGTTCTGGTGGTTGTAGTATGAACATCCTCCCACCCTATGTCTATTTACTGAACAATTTACAAGTTTGCTTTTCCTTTAGAACATAAAACACATACAATTTTTTGGAATGTATTGTCATGTATCACGTGTATTGTCAGAGGATTTAAAGACAACAAATTTAAGCACATGCTGTTTCACAGGTAGGGAATCTATTATACCCAAAAAGCTTTAGTATGGAAAATAATGAAATAATAAGGCTTTTCAGTTCCAAATTAACTGCATATTACATGAAAGCTTTGAAATCTGTGATGTATGATTTTAGTGAGAAAGCATCACAATTTCAGAAGTCATGTATTTTTTCCAGTAGGGAAAGTAACTTAACATATCCACAAACACACTTGGGACACAATGATTACAAATATAGTTCAGCTGTATAACTAGAGAAAAATAAAACAACAACTAAACAATTCCTCCAGGCTAATACTTCAATACTTTGCCCTCCAACTTAACTGCACTGTGACTGCAATCAACCTCCAGTACTTAGTCTACAAAATTATACTTGATTAGATACATAGGTATGATCGCTACAGCAATTTTATTTTTTCACATTTTAGAAGAAACTAAGACTGACTTAAAGAAGTATATATTTCAGATCCTGTCAAAATGAATGGAAAGACAGCTGTCACCTATGGAATATATGAAGTCAGCACTTGCTCTTTGATTATTGGAATCAAAAGCAGAGACTGCTGCCTTTCAGCTTGGCCTTGGTTCCTTAAGACTGATGAACACATAATTACATATTCTGAGTGTGTCTTTTAAATATATCTAGTAATATATAAATGTAACATTTTATATATATGCACACATACAACAGTCCCTGAATGGTAGAAAAATATACAGATAAGCTTTGTAGCATAATCAGGACTAAGCCTAGGATCTTTCTAATTTTTAATTGGTAATGAAATCTAGAGCCCTAAAAGTGAAAGGAGACTAGAAATGTGTTTGTGTATTGTAAAGCTACTGCATACAAAGCCTCAGACTTTAACTCTGAAAGCTGTATTCTTAAATTTACAGATTCAGAAAAACAACAACAGTTGTTTATCTTTAGCAGGCAGAGAGATATAAACATCAGTCAAGGCATTTTATCTAAAGTGTGTATTTTGAGTAAGCAGTTCAAGTTTGCAGATTAATAAACATAATTAGGATGTCATTTGATCACAAAATTATAATAAAATGATAACATGATGTATATAGTTTTATAAGTAAGGATTTTTCTTATGCATATTATACCATCTGTATTACACCTAACCTTTCTAAGACTATATTATTTGAAGATATAAATTTCATTTCCTTTCACTTAGGAACACTAGAATCTGATGTGTATTGTACACTGGGACCTTAAAAAGGAATAGTAGTTTATTCTATCCATATGGATTCCTTGTAGTACTTACAGGTAAAACCTGTTGAAATGACACTTTTATTATAATGGAATTTTTTTTTTTCAATGATCTTCAAAATGGAAAGATGAAGTTTGTTCATAAAATTTTCAAGCAAGGGAATGTTACTGTACTAAAGGCATCCTTACCCTGTAGCACCGACACAACATAAAATTTAGAGGTAAATGTTAGTTCACACCTGGTATGGGCAAATGTTTGGAATTTAGAAGTAGCTCATAGCAATATATGCCATCTTTTCCAGTTCTGGTGGTTGTAGTATGAACATCCTCCCACCCTATGTCTATTTACTGAACAATTTACAAGTTTGCTTTTCCTTTAGAACATAAAACACATACAATTTTTTGGAATGTATTGTCATGTATCACGTGTATTGTCAGAGGATTTAAAGACAACAAATTTAAGCACATGCTGTTTCACAGGTAGGGAATCTATTATACCCAAAAAGCTTTAGTATGGAAAATAATGAAATAATAAGGCTTTTCAGTTCCAAATTAACTGCATATTACATGAAAGCTTTGAAATCTGTGATGTATGATTTTAGTGAGAAAGCATCACAATTTCAGAAGTCATGTATTTTTTCCAGTAGGGAAAGTAATTTTCAGAGGTCATGTATTTTTTCCAGTAGGGAAAGTAACTTAACATATCCACAAACACACTTGGGACACAATGATTACAAATATAGTTCAGCTGTATAACTAGAGAAAAATAAAACAACAACTAAACAATTCCTCCAGGCTAATACTTCAATACTTTGCCCTCCAACTTAACTGCACTGTGACTGCAATCAACCTCCAGTACTTAGTCTACAAAATTATACTTGATTAGATACATAGGTATGATCGCTACAGCAATTTTATTTTTTCACATTTTAGAAGAAACTAAGACTGACTTAAAGAAGTATATATTTCAGATCCTGTCAAAATGAATGGAAAGACAGCTGTCACCTATGGAATATATGAAGTCAGCACTTGCTCTTTGATTATTGGAAGAGGCTATCAAAAGATTAAATAAAGGGACTATCTCTTTTAATAAAGATGTCATATTATCTTTAATATATATACAATTACGTTCATTTTGTTTATGTGTACATTTGGATGAAATTCCCTACAGAAAAAAAAATCTGCAGGAAAAAAGCATTATCAACGCTCATGCAAATTAATCTATGCAGGGGAATTTAGGTAATCACTTTGACAGCGTGAATTTGGAAACCTTTTAATGAGCAAGCAGCAATAGTACTATGTGACTTTGGTAATCAGATACAACACAGATATTTAGTTGAAGATAGTAAAACTCCAAAACCTTAGATGAAGTTTTCTTGAAGAAGTGATGCAAGAATATATTTGTGCAACCCCTTTATCAAATAACCTTTCTTTACATAACAAAAAAAGTGAAAACTATCAACTCAGGAAATCACAAGACTAAAAGGCTACCTTTCATCCTGAACAGAGTACTACACCAAATTTTCTCAGGTCTTTGTTTATTTCTAGATTCATTATATACTCGTAGATGTGGAAAAAAAAGCTTCTAAACATCTGAAATTGTAGGATAATCTGGATAGATTCCTAACTGAAGCAGAGTCAAACTATCTTTTAGATATATAAATTGTAAAAAAACCCCTAATAATAATTATCCATTGTTTGCCATATTGTCATTCTTGTACAGATAAGCAATATGATAGAAACAAATATTTTGTATTGCATGCTGACTCAACAGAATAAATCAGAAAAATAAATTGTCCTTTATCTTAGGTCATTCTTGGGGTTAATTTGGTTACTAGGGGATCTGGAGATGGCATCAGGCTTTATGACTTGTTAGGGTCCTATGCTTGTTTTGCATTAATATATTAGGTCAGAAGCTGACAAAGGTGGGGCTTGCCCTCAGGCACTGTTGCAGAACACAGTGTCCCTGGCAAAACCATTGTTCAAGCTGTTCACTGGTAGTTATCAGAGGCTTCAAAATTATCTTGTTCCAAGAAAAAAAGAAAAATCACTATTAATAATAACTGTATTACAATATTCATTTTATATATAGGCTGATTAGCAGCGGATTATAATCTTGAGAGTTGTAAACATCAGGATAAAGTGTGGGGTGTTTCAATAAATAGCTATTCTGGACCAGGGAAAAATTAAGTTACAACTAGTAGGTGTGTCAGATATTCCTAGTTTTATATGAATTAACCTATTATATGTATATTACAGTAATGAAAATGGTCGCTCCAATCTATAAAAGATTGAATCCTCATTAAAGATTTGACTCACTTAACTGCTTTTTGTTGTTGTTGCTGTTGCTGGTTTTTCTGTTAAAAAGAGCACTCAGTCCCTTGAAATTTCAATCTATTTTCTTTTAATAAAGTGATTTTATTGGCCTCAGACTAGGGTGAAGTGACAGATGCTTCAGCACTGGAACTTTAAATAGCATAATTAGAGCAGGGATTCACATTTGACATTCTTTCTTTTTGTTCTTTAAAAAAATCTCTAAAATTTTATCATTTAGGACCATTTTGTGTTTTCTATACTTCATTTGTATTTTTATTTACAAATATTTATAAAAAGGAACAGGCAATAGAAGCTCACAGAAATGCAGAGGAGAATGTTTTGAAATTCATGGTTAGTTGGGATGATAGGTCATAATGGAGCTGTTACTGTTGCTCGTGTCAATGTGTACTCAGAATGTAATCCATGGATTACAAACACAATGGACCATAGCAGATACTGCTGTATGAATGGCTGCTGATATGCATAAAAATCTATCATTCTTCAGGTAATTATTTTGTCTAAATTTAGAATGTGAACTGCTGACACTATCAAAGGTACTTTTGGTTGGATATCAGAGTAGAAGATGTTACAGGATTTAGCATGTGTTAGCATTAATTGACTATTATGTCTGTCAAGCAAATAAACCCCCACATAATCGAATTAAACAGGGCACTAGAATGAGAACTGACTTGAATGCAACTATAAGAAAATGTAGCTGGAATGTGGGTATTTGCAAAGAGACTTTTGTATAAATTTTCCTTATGAGCTCTGGTATGAGGTCATGTTTCAGTACACTTGTTTTTAATCTGTGTTTTGGATTCTTTGTGTGCAGTAAGCTTCTAAGGAAGAGCTTCTGAAAAGAGAATTGCTTTTCCCTAAAACTGTTCTAAAATGTCTGTATCTTGCTATTTTATTCTTGATAGTGGTTTTACACTGATAAATTAAATTGCTACAGGACTGTTTTTGTGTCTGCAAAAGGCCATTTCATTTACTATAGTGTGGGATTTATTTTATTTTTTTTTAGTTTTAAAGAAGTAATTTACTTTTAAAATTATTTTTTTACCTAGACATAGGCAATTTTTTTTTTTTTTTTTTTCCAGCTAAATAATTTGAGGAACAGATTTTTTTAGGTTGGGAAAAAAAAAAAAAAGAAGACAAAATGGTAGTAACCTTATAACTGCATTTCTGCAGTATAGAAACCTATTTACCTTAGTGTTAGCTTCAGCAGTAAAACTTTGGTCAATTGGGCCAACAGAGAAAGTTACAGAGAATATCTGACTTCCTCCCATAAAACTCTGCATGTAACAATAAATGCCAATAATAGTTGTTGTTATTGCTCACTGAAAAGACAGAAAATTATCCTTTTTAAAGGGGACCTTGAGGAGTAAGGACACTAGTGGGTTAGCAAATGAAAATTTGTGAAGGAAGTCATCAAAAAGATAAAAATAGAAAGGAGTTCTCAATATAGTGTCAGAGGGTCTTTACCATTTTCACAGACAAGTATTTTCTATTTCATCCTTATAATAAAACATGGAGCTATGAAACTCATTGAGAATAATTTTTTTTTTGATAACTCATAGTCCTTAGAGTGCTAAGCTGGAGAATATTAAAGAAAAGCAGTGAATTTATTTATATTAATATGAAAATGCCACAACATACTCCTTTAATTATACCCTATTCATTAGGGAAAGGCTTTGTAGTTGGATACAGTTATTATAGAATTGTAGAATCATTAAGGTTGGAAAAGACCTCTAAGATCATCGAGTCCAACCATCGACCCAACACCACCATG
>NW_008795523.1:1151500-1153323 GCF_000699145.1 Aptenodytes forsteri
GCCAGCTTCTCTAGGAGAATGCTGTGGGAGATGGTGTCAAAGGCCTTGCTGAAGTCCAGGTAGACCACAGCCACAGCCTTTCCCTCATCCACTAGGCGGGTCACCTGGTCATAGAAGGAGATCAGGTTGGTCAAGCAGGACCTGCCTTTCATGAACCCCAAATTATGATGCTATTACAATAGCATCATAATTTTTCTCCTTGTGTAGGTTACTAAGTTACAGGTGGAAACTTTTATGGCCTCCATTATACAGATTTTGTGCAAACAGAACTTCTATCATCTTTAATAGTAGTGTGCAGAGTTTTCACAGATATAGGATGAAAAAAACCAAAAACAAAACCAAAAAACAGAAATATTTACCTGAAGAAGCAGAGTGAAGTTCTTGAGGAGTCTGTGTAGCTCTAGTCATTAATAGAAGCAGTGGTTTTGACCCATTGTGTTTGAGGAATCTGAGACTCAAGTAGTTATGAGAGTTTTTTCAACTGCATAATGATTCAACTTTGGGCAGGCCTCTGAAACAAATAGTACATGCTGAACGTGCTCAGGACGTTACTGGGTACCTTAACATAGCCATTCTGGTCCCTGAGGAGCATTATTCATTCTCATTAATGCCATGCCCAATTGCCCTTTCTGTCTTTGCAGAGTCACTTCCACGTCATTCTTGCCCTGCGATTTAATTCTGACAATATGCTATGGGCTGGACTAGAATATCTACCACTACCAGAGCTCCATTTCTCATTAATTTTTGTTGTGAAGCTCATGGATTTTTACAAACGCTAAAGACACAGGATCTGATTCACCAATGTTCAGTGGTTTCTGTTGTTATTTATGCAAGCACAAAAGTAATATTTAAATTGGGTCCGTCAGTGTAAAAGAGGTTCTTCCCTCCCCCCCCCACCTGAAGCCTATCATTCTTGATCATTAATGCTGCTAATTGCAGCAAAAATAAAGTTTGATTCTGTTGTTCAAATATATGCCTGGTTGGTCAACTGGTATTACAATCAGAAGAATAAAATATTTATTGTTCTTTAATTCAATTAATACTGCAAACTGTAATAATTCACCGGCTTAATGCTTTATCACACTTGTGTTTAAGGAAAGTATAACTTCTGATTCACAAAGTTTATCTTTCTGAAAATCTGAATTTACAGGCATGAAATGTGCAGGAATTCCCAGAAACTTCCCTGATAGTTTGTATAAGTTTAATGGGTCTTCAGGTTAAAAACATGTACTTACTATGTGATTTAACTGTGTCTGGCTTTAACCTCTGGCCACTGGTTCCTTTTGTTCCTATTTCCAATAAATTAAATTATTTGCCCTTGTGAAGGTGCCTATGCACTCCTGTGATTTTAGCTCCCAGTCCTTTTTTTTCAAGGCAAAGAGAGTGAGCTCCTCTAAGTAACACTTGTGGGTCGTTTGCATGTTAACTGTTGCACTGGTTTTGTTTGGGGTAGAGTTAATTTTCTTCATAGTAGCTTGTATGGTGCTGTCTTGGATTTGTGACCAGAAAAGCGCTGATAACACACCCATGTTTTAGTTATTGCTGAACAGTGCCTACCGTGCTTGGACAGCTGACTCCAGTACACCAGAGGGATATCCCATACCATATGATTTGCCTCAGTCTTTAACAGGCAGACCAGTTCTCCTCAGGGTACTCGGCCCGCCGAGCTGGAAGACAGGGACGGCGAGCAGGATGAACCCCCCATAATCCAAGAGGAAGCAGTCAATGACCTGCTACACCGCCTGGATACTCACAAGTCTATGGGGCCGCATGGGATCCACCCAAGGGAGCTGGCGGAGGAGTTCGCAACGCCGCTCTCCATC
>NW_008795523.1:1154607-1160526 GCF_000699145.1 Aptenodytes forsteri
TTAAAAGACGAGTAGATGAGGCACTTAGGGCCATGGTTTAGTGGGCATGGTGGTGTTGGGTTGACGGTTGGACTCGATGATCTTAGAGGTCTTTTCCAACCTCAATGATTCTATGATTCTATGATTCTATGACGTCTTCCTCAACAATAAAAACTGTGAGAAAGAAGGAGGAATTTTGGGGGGACATTCAGAGTTATGGCGTTTGTCTTTCCAACTTACCATTACACATGATGGAGCCCTGTTTTCCTGGGGATGGCTAAACGTCTGCCTGCTGATGGGAAGTGGTGAATGAAGTCCTTACTGTGCCTTGCTTGCATGTGCAGCTTTTGCTTTACATATCAAACCGTCTTTATCTCAGCCCATGAGTTTTCGCACTTTTGCCCTTCTGATTCTCTCCTCCATCCTGCCTGGGGGGAGTGACCAAGCAGCTGTGTGGGGCTGAGCTGCCTACCAGGGTTAAACCACAACTGTTTAGACATTCATTGCTTTGCAATGGGAAAGCCTTTTTTAATTTTATTTGCATTTTTTTCACATTTAAGCTATTTCAGAGTCACTATGTTCTGGTATGTGAGCCCATGTCAATGGACTGCACTGTTTGTTCCTAGATTTTGTGCATGGCTGTATTGAAGCACTGTGTTTGGATAGCCTTAAGTTGTGCGATAGCCACCTCTGATTGTTCTGTCCTCATTGTTATTTATTACTCCAAAAGTCTTTTTGCTATTCAGAGATCTTTTAGCTGTCATTATGTATTTATCTCTGGATCACTGACAAAATTTTAGCGGAGGGTGAGGACCAGTACTATCTATCCCTTGCGGAACTGTCTATATGACAATATTATGCTGAAATACAACAGTTAGCTAGCCTCTATCTGTTTTCTGTAAATCAACACATCTTCCTTACAAAATCCCATGTACCTTCAAATAAAAAAAGAGTAGATTCAAACATAGACTGAAATTTATATTGGAAAATTTTCTCAGTATTTAGTCAGGCTATCAACTTTTTGTCACCCAACAACTCTTTATGTTAATTTTTTTCAACTTTCATTGTTTCTAAAGTTACTTTTTTTCTTTCAGCATTGCCTGTTTGGAATGAAATGTCAGATTCTCCATTTCAGCTCGTACAAACATTTACTTTTTGGAGTTACTGAGTGTCCATAAACAAAGAATATATTTAATAGTACTTCAGCATAAAATGTAGATTGCTCCCAATGCAATTGCATGAGTTCACAAACAAACAACTATTGAATATGCTTTTCTAAAATTGTTTCTTTTTTATCATAGCAAAAGTATACGAAATGACAGCTCAGCACAGGGTCTAATTCATGTCACATATTAAAGTGTCTCAATGAAGGCATCCTACAGAAGAGGATAGTGACTCTGAGTAATTGACATTTGGTCTGGGACAGTTCAAAGGACAAAGGCACTCCTCAGGAGCATCTAGGAAGTCATCTCTTTGAGCTGGGTTCAAGAGAGAGCAGAAATCTGCCAGACATCACTCTGCATTCTTTTCAGTTCTGGTGAATGACTTTTAAAAGGGACTCCTGTGAGGCCCTTAATAGTGCCCCACAGGGCTTCAGACCTGCAAAGTCAGTATGCTCACATTTATAAGACAAAAGTAAGATTTTGAGGAGAGTTGTTGAATAGTGAAAATAAAGTTAAGTTTAAAAAAAAAAAAAAAAATTCCATTTCCAGGCCTAAGTGCCATCTTGCCTTTAGGGTATTTTGCATTCCTGGAATAATGATAAGAGTGAGACCACAGCTACAGTAAAAAAAATACACTGGAGGCAGGGGGGGAAGAAAAAAAGAAGAAAACCCCCAAAACACCAAAACTTGCATGAATCTGATACAAATATTGTAATTGTATGTTTTACAGACTAAGTAACCATGAATGTTTAAATGAACTAAGGGTCTTAATATTCATTAATACTAAACAGTCCTTGCTCCAAAGTGAGTGCAATGTAAACAAACAGGACTGGTAAACTGTGTTACCTTTGAATCATTTCTCTAGTGTACTGCAAACATCTTCTTCCCTCTCTAGTACATTGGATGGTTATCTTCCGTTCATGTTGAAAAATATCAAAATGCTTCATTACAGCGCAAAGAGGGGATATTTTCATCTAGAAAAGCTGTTTAAATCAGGAGTACCTAATGTCCCTAAAAAAAATATGAAAAAGTAGTGCAAGAAAAAATATATAACATTCTATGTCAAAAACATACCATATCAAATCCTGATAAGTCATATTACGCAACCTTGTGATATCATAATATGGAAGATATATCATGAATTACTTGGGACTGCTGTGTCATGAAATAAAATGAGATCATCAGCTAATAGAAAGTAAAGCATAATGCAATGAATATGTACATGATATTGTAGTTTCCTGCTGATTTCTTAGGGGAACAAAATATTAATTACAAAATTGGATAGGACCTCTCAGTGACAATGATACTATTTTCTTTTTTAAAAAATTTACTTTTTTAAACCAAAAAATATTTTAGTAAATAATGTCCAGACACCTGTACAATGACCTTCTTAGCTTTTGCCTTCCAATTTAGAATTACAATGTAATAGTTAACTGTAGATGTACATAGAGAGTAAAGAAGTAAGAGAGTCTTAGGCAAAACAATTTACATGACTTGAACTAGGGGCCATAAAAAGGAGTCATATACCAGGAATCAGAGCTCTGCAAGCTTTGAATAAAATCACAGCAAAGCTCACACCTCCACTGACATTATATGCGCAGAGTGATTCTTATGAGACTTTTCATTACATTCACAGATGACCTCTATTACTGTGCTCTTTCTTGACAAATCTGCAGGGAAAGGACATTCCAGAATGCTATGAAATTGCAAGCAGAAGAATATAAAAAAAAGGAAGTTGAAAGTTATACTCACAACTCCACAGCTATGTGGATCAGTGGTCAAATGGTCAATTATCTGTCAGCAAAGTGCTTTTGGAAATATCTCATCTGGCATCACAGCCCATCAGCAAAAAATTCTCAGTTACAAATAAGGGAAAATAAAACACAATATAACGTTATTTTTAGAGGATTATGAGAAAAACTGTATGGGATGATTTTTAATTCTAGTTTAGCATGGGGTTTTATCCCAGTTTTCAAATCACAGTTTTCTTGAAAACTCAGTGCCCCCACAAGAAAAAAAAGAAAGACAGGAAAGAAAGACGGGAAGGAAGGAAGGAAGGAAGGAAGGAAGGAAGGAAGGAAGGAAGGAAGGAAGGAAGAAAAGGAGTACTCAATATTTTAAAAGATTAAGTCACTTTTTTATGGATGATATTGTGTTTAGACTAGACTAAATGATCCCCCTTGTAAGCTATGTTGTGGCCATGCACTTTTGTTGTAAAAATTACGTAGGATCAGAAGTAAATTCCCATTCTAGTAAATCCAAAACAGAAACAAAACAAAACAAAACAGAAACAAAACAAAACAAAACCTATCAACTCACACCAGCTCATTTGTAAAGGGAAACTTGTATTCTGATGTGTTAACTAAAAAATACTACAGAATCATTGCACTAAATACATTTAGAGAGGACTCAATTTTATCAGAAAATAAAGGTAATTGTTTGAAGTTATTTAGTATCTTGAATGAAACTTCCTTCTTATCTTAAAGTGAATTATTTGAACTCAATGTTTCATTCTTGCTGAGGAATCTAACAAAGGGTGGGCAAAAATGCCTTGTTCTACTCCAGTCCTGTCCACACTTTCCAGTGGAAACTGTATTTCCCTTTGTTCCCTTTATTGCAAAGCCCTCTGCAAGTGTATTTGACCTTCTTTCTCCTACAAAAAGAAGAAGTTTTGTTAAAATTTTCTAAGTAAAGAGAATCATTATTGTTATGACATAAGGAAAGTTATTGGACAATATTCATATTGTCTAAATTTAGTCTGGTGAAATACCAGGTTACTTTGACTAGAATGCTTTTTAATATATTTTTCTGTATTCAATGGAGAAAGTGAATGTCCTCTACAAAGGAATTCAGAGCCATAGTACACTAAAGAGAAAAACTACCTGTAATGGAAAGAAAATAATTTTACACAGAAATATTGTCCTATTGAGCTGAAGATTTACAAAATGGTAATATGAGTTACAAAATCACTAATCAAGGATGATCAGAATTAAAAGTCTGGCAAGTGAAGTTTACCTTCCCTATGAAGAAATATTGCTGTACCACTTTGCACAGTGCATCATGGCAGTGGGAAACAGAGAGAAACAAGAGAACCATTTGTTGCGGAGAAATGACTACGTCCATGCAGATCCCTGGCTGTACTAGGATAAGCACATACCCATTGGCGACAGCAGTTTTAATCTTCCTTTATGCTTGATCTGCATTAGATATAAGTTGTCTGCTGACAGATCCTGGCTCTTTAGTTCAAACTGAGAAGACTCAAAGTGTGGAGCTTTCCATTCAGTGCCTATGGTTGGTCAAGATAATGCATACGGTGGAGAACAGTGCTGAGGGTACAATTTCTTTATACAGTTCTATATCCTTAATTAGCACTCCAAGCCCCATATGCTCTTTCACATAGTGACAGAAAGGAAAAGAAAACCATCAGGCCATTCTGTTTTCCTTAGATACCTGCTAGGTAAGATGTCAGTGACAGAAGGGCTGCTCCTGAAGGTGCCATTTCTCACAGCTATAGATTCAAATAGTTTATGGATTAAGTTTGAGCCCAGAAACTGAAGGGACAAAAAGAAGTCCATTTACCTTTGAACTCATCTTTTTATTGCACACTTGGAATTCTCTTCTGCCTTTAGTTGGTTAGATGTTTTCCCTTTTTCTTATACTGGCAAACATTCAAGGGCAAGCAGCCTGACATATGAAAAAAATCCAAATTGACAGACATACTACAAATCTGCAACTCAGCTGGTGAAAATAGAGAATATGAACTGAAACTCACCCTGGGAAGAAAATCTCGACCCAACACTGTGGGAAAAAGAGCAAGCCAAGCAATTTCAAAATTAAGGGATCAAGGTGAACTTGATCATTTGATCATTTTCCTTGAAGCAGTGCCAAATATTTGAAGGCAAATTGGATTTGCAGCAAGGAACTTCAGCACATCAGGTAGAATATGAGCCTGGCTTGAAGAAAAAAAATCTATGAAGAGGTGGAAAAACATCAGATGAGATCCTCACCCTTGATAACATTTCTTTGAACAGCTCAGGTTTTTCAGAGGAACTGCTAAATTATTCTGACTAAACATCTGCAAGAGAGAGGCAATGTAGCTGCTTAGCTATATGGATATATTAGCTGTCTTAAGGGACCGTACAGCACACACACATCACTTATTGGGTATTCTGTCTGAGACATCAGTAGTGTTCCAACTAGTGTTTTAATCTTACTACCTACAGTAACTAAAATAGCACTAGTATCTGCTCTGGAGTCATTTAAGCCTAAAAAATAGTGAAAAGAAGGTGATGCAACAATAGCATTGTTTTTCTGTTATATTCTGCCCTCAAACACCTTGACTAGGCTTTTGTCTGTGAAAGGAAAAGTAGTGATTATCTAGAGGAAATTTCAGCACTTCAGCGCTGTTTTCCTCTTTTCTTTTTTTTTTCTTTTTTTATTTTTAGCCTGGGATTTTATGTGAAAGGACATACCACAACAATATACATCTCTCAAAGTCTGCATGTTATTGTTCAAATGCAGATCAAGTATCTAATTTTATTTTTTCATACCAGCTAAGATCCCAATAAATAAAGAAAATTTAGATGAAACCATTGAAATGGGAATCACATATTATAAACTATAGTTACTTTTCTGACTACACACACAAAGAGTCAGTCATTTAATTCAACTGGACGATGTATTGGGTTTGCATGGCAACATTTTGGTGGCGGGGAGGCTACAGGGGTGGCTTCTGTGAGAAGCTGCTAGAAGCTTCCCCTATGTCCGACAGAGCCAA
>NW_008795523.1:1161147-1165432 GCF_000699145.1 Aptenodytes forsteri
AGAGAATTTGGGAGTGAAGTTAAGCCCAGGAAGAAGGGAGGGGTGGGGGGGAAGGTGTTTTAAGATTTAGTTTTTATTTCTCATTACCCTTCTCTGATTTGATTAGTAATAAAATTAAATTAATTTTCCCCAAGTCGAGTCTGTTTCGCCCATGACGGTAATTGGTGAATGATCTCTCCCTGTCCTTATCTCGACCCACGAGCCTTTCTTTATATTTTCTCTCCCCTGTCCAGCTGAGGAGGGGGAGTGATAGAGCAGCTTTGGTGGGCACCTGGCATCCAGCCAGGGTCAACCCACCACAGATGGCAACAAGATATTTCTGTGACTAACTAAGGATTCTAGCAAATTCCAATTTGCCATGCATTTTGCACACAGCTTCTATCAGCAAAATCTCATGTTATCACCATATCTTTTGTAGGCTAATAGAGCCAGAGATTTAGAAAGATTTAGTCTTCTCCACTGATCACAACAAAACCATACACATAGAAATCCTATTTTAGTTTTGAATGAACTTTGTACTACTTCGTCTCCCTATAATGAGCATGACGGTATTCAAACATCTAAGAAAGGGAGAAAAATGGAAAATCATCTAAATTTTTCCAAAAAGAAGTAAAATACTCTGTGCTGCAAACATGAAGCTATGAAAGAACACTCCCTGCCTGTTCCAGTGACTCAGGCCCCAGGATCTGCTTAAGGTACATCTAATGTCTCTCTCAAGCTGTTCTGGTTGCTCCTGTTGCAAGAGCAAGGATGCCTTACTCTCGGACAACACACCATTGATAAAGATGTGAAGTAAGTTAGGCAATACAGACAAGAAATGATGTCATATGAAGTTATGCAATACAGCGCCTTGTAAGCTGCCTTCAGAAAGGTCACTTAACTAACAGGAAGGAAAATAGACGACTGTGTTTATCACTGTATCTGTGATAATTAGCCCTAAGCAGAAGTTAATTCACCTGCTTTCTCTATGGAGTTTCACAGTGTAATACTGAGAAATCCTAAGTGGTTGGCATAGGAGAGTTAAGTGTCTCTGGGTACTTGCTGTAAACAGCCTCATGCTTCTGGAATAATGTTCTTAGATCAAGTCAGGCTACTTAGTCTCTCACCTATTTCTGGAGCACTTCTGCCTCCCTCCAAATTTCCAGCTTGATACCTCTCTCAGGAATTTACTGTATTTCCTTAAGCACAAGGATTGTGTATGGTTGTTGAGCAGCTCCTCACACTCATTAATAACTTTGAGACAGAAGGGAACTAAAAAGAGAAGAAGGTAGCAACATTTTGGCCAGAGGTCATTCCCTTCTTGGTCTGGTTTTAAGGAGACAGTGACTGTAGTTCTGTGAATACCTCAGTGTGCTCATTACTTAAAGAAGTGGAAATTCTCATGAAATAGGACTAGATGAAGGAGGAGGAATAAGCTGTGATGAAAGAGAGCTTCATCTGGTGCTTTTCCACTGTCTGGTTTTCAAAGATTGCCCCTGCTTTCAGGAGCCTGGACACAGCCATCCCTGCCTTGCCAGATATCCTTGTTGCCTGTTAACCGTTCCCAGTGGTCACTTCACCCACTCCTATGCAGGGCATATCGGTCTCACATTACAGTCCCTCTTTTCCATACTCCTAATGAAATGGCTCTGCTGGCCAGCAGCCCACCATGTTACTCAGCGTGGTTGCTGGTTTGATCACTTCTCCCCTGGAAGTCTGATTTAATTTATGATTATCCAAAACTGTCTTCTCTCTTCCAGAGGAAAAAAAGAGAGAACCAAAAATTTTGGAATGTACTTTATGTGCTACACAAGGGATGAAAGGAATTTCACAACAGACAGACTTGTGTACTTATTTCCTCATTAACCATCTAAAATTGAAAATTTGCTCCATAATCTTACAATACACTGAAAAAGGAAAAAAGTTTTATTTTTTTAAAAAAAGCAGTAAGAGAACTGCTTTTAAAGTCTCTTCAGATTATTTAGTACTTATGACTGAAAAAAATAAAAAGAATGGAAAAAAACGTGCAGGTACTGTGAACACTGTCATTACTGTAGTACTCATCCAAAGAATAATCTCACTGTGAATAATACATTATACCCTTGAAACTCCTTTTGGTAGGACTAAATTTTTGTGCTTGAGATACTCATCTTTATCTTTCCTAAACAGCTGAGAAAGGACCAAGAAATTATCAAGAGATTTGACATAAAATAGCAAGATTACCCTTAATCCTTCCAAAAATTGTCTGGTTATATCTCAATATTTCTGTTAAGCAGTTGTAAGAAAAGTTGAAAAATGTGCTTCTATGAAAGAGACTTTTCTTTAGAGGAATTCATGCAGTAAGAAAACAGGAAATTCCATCAAGTAGAATAAAGATAAGAGAAGAATATAAAAGATAAGAGTCAATGAAAATAAGAAATTTAGTTTGAATTAGTGATCTAGATAACTTTCATAACTTGAGAGAAAGAAATACTCTCACAGGTCATGATACCTTCCATTAATTTCCTTTATGATGAACTGTCATCTGCAAGTGTCCATGACAAGATTTAGTTAGTTCTCTAATTTTAGATGTCTTAAGTTAGCTATGATAGATCTCACCCCAAATCAAAGAGATGCCTGCATGATCACCTCTTCTGAATGCTGTCCCTGGGAATGAGATCTAACCTACACAGACTGTTAGTCTTTAATATACCAACTGCTATTCTTTAGAACAGTTTAAATACATATTATTAAAATCCCCTGTGAAAGAGACACTAGCAAAGTAAACCTCAGTACAAACAGCTGCAAATTTACCCAGCTGCACCAGAACTAAGTTTTTCCATGGGTGTTTTTCTCTTAGTGACAATAACACATGAACGTTATAGTATATGTTTGATGATACTAATTTGGACCTCCTAGTTGACCTCTCTCAAAAAATTGCACTGTTATTTATTAGCAAATCTTTTGGTAAAATCAGAGATTCAAGACAACTTTTCGTCTCTTGAGAAAATATATAGCACACAGAACACAGAGATTAGAGGATATCAAATTGTTTCTGCCTGTTAACGTCTTCTTTTAAAGCCTTCTAAATTAAGATAAACTAACCAGGGGCATCTAAAACACCATTAAATGTCTTCTTGAATAGCAGGAAAAAAATGAAGTTATGGACTCAGAATAAAAAAAAAAAAATATGGTAAATAAGTGGTAGATGCTTTTAACATTATTGTGAGCATGAATTTATTCCCTCCCACATGAAGATCAAATCTCGGAAAGATCCTGGGAGAGGAACAGAGATTTGTGTAATAGTTTCATGATAATAGTGTGTCTAGAAAGGAAGATTAACTGAAATGTTGACAAAATGCTGGATCCAAATGAATTCTTTCCAAATATTTATTAAGTATGAAAGAACAGGAGACACAGACAAGGTTTTTGATCACTCACTCAGGAGCTAAGAACTAATATAGGGGATGCATAAAAAGACATGGAAACCTCAGTATGATAGTGCAGGATGTATCATAAACATAGAGATACATTCACCCCTCAGAGGTGAACCTCCAGTCACAATGCAGATGGCTGTCATGGATTTCTCAGGAGCAGAATCCCATCTTGAAGATGAAAGAAGAATTGAAACTAAAAAAAATAACAGAAAAGTCTATTACACACAATTGTCTGTTATTCAATAATTTAGAAAACAATAAAAATTAGACAGGTTGTTATCAGGATTGTAAAACTACTTACTTTGCAACACAAAAGGAGGTTGATTTACATAATTGCAAATGTTACTTACAGGAAACTATTAGAATATGCTGAATATCCAAGATAGAAAGAGAACTGTGAGAGAATATACCAAAACAACAGAGGCTTATATGAAAGTTTAGAACTGTATGAAGTGTTTTTGAGTTTATGTTGAATATAAATATCAGAAATGTGGGAGGGCACATAGTGGGCAGAGAAGTAGAATGTTATGAGAACTAGTGAATTCTTCTCTCAGCTTTAAGTCTGGTTTGTTTTGTGAACTTTGCTGAAATATTTAACCTTCCCAAATCTCTCTTTTCCATCCTGTAAGAACAGACTATCTGATCCTCATGAGTATTGAGAGGCTTAATTTAATTTTGTCAAATACTTTTAAGTCCTTGCATGAAAAACGTTACATTACATGTGAGTACTGCAAATTTTTTTTTTTCATAGAATCATAGAATCATTGAGGTTGGAAAAGACCTCTAAGATCATCGAGTCCAACCATCGACCCAACACCACCATGCCCACTAAACCATGGTCCTAAGCACCTCATCTACTCGTCTTTTAAATACCTCCAGGGATGGGGACT